>NC_057746.1:19783235-19787377 GCF_004010195.1 Chiloscyllium plagiosum | reverse complement strand
TGGGGACTTATCAACCTTCAGACCTAACAGTGTCTCCAACACCAATTCCTGGCAAATATAAATTCCCTTCAGTTCAGGTCCTTCAGCCACTGTTACCTCAGGGAGATTGCTTGTGTCTTCCCCAGTGAACACAGATCTGAAGTACCAATTCAAATCTTCTGTCATTTCTTTGTTCCCCATAATATGTTTTCTGTCTTCAAGGGCCCAATTTTAGTCAACCATTTTTTTGCCTTTCACATACCTAAAAAAGCTTTTACTATCCTCCTTTATATTATTGGCCAGTTTACCTTCGTGCCTCATTTTTTCCTGTGTATTTCCTTCTTAGTAATCCTCTGTTGTTCTTTAAAAGCTTCCCAGTCCTCCGTTTTCCCACTTATCTTTGCTATGTTATAAATTTAAAAGAGAAAAAGTATATGTTTCTTAACTTCCTTCGTCAGCCACGGCCACCCATGCCTCCTCCTAGGATCTTTCTTCCTTTTTAGAATGAACTGATCCTGCAACTTCTGCATTATACACAGAAATATCTGCCATTGTTCCTCCACTGTCATCCCTGCTAAGGTATTGCACCATTGAACTTTGGCCAGCTCCTCCCTCATAGCTCCATAGTTCCCTTTATTCAACAGAAATATTGTCACTTCCGATTGTACCCTCTCCCTCTCAAATTGCAGATTGAAGCTTATTGTATTGTATTAATGAGGTAGAGATCTGGTTTTAGGTATGCTGGCTGGGATCAATATTAGCCAAACAACCAGGTAAAGAACATCTTTGCTCTTCTCTGAAACAATGCCACATTGGGATCTTCTCATGAACACCTAGTGAACAGATGAAACTTTGGTTTTACATCTCATCCAAAACACCTCTCTCAGCACTCCACTTGGAGGGTCAGTTGCATATTTCATTTAAAAACCTGGGGCATGACATGAATCACTTATCTTCTGACCTGAGGAGAAAGGGCTACCCATTTATCTCATACTGATGCTCCGGCCTTGTGTCTTTTGCATACAGGGAGACCAGTCCTCAATTCTCAACTCTTTGCGAACTGTGCCTTTGCTCTGTGGATTTGGGAAGACAAAGTACAGTTCTGTGAGGAGACTGTGCGCACTTTACACCAGAGCATCATAAATCCTTTACTCTCGCGGAGTTGAAAACAAAGGAGTCACATCTAGGCATCAAAATCTCAATATAATTCAGAGAAGCAGCAAGGACGTTAAGATAACCGCGACAGAGGCCATTGATCAGGCCAGCTTGTCAATTCGTTGGCACCAGTTTAGATATGGGTTGGGGGGGGGGGGTTAATCGCACACAGTTACATGTACTGGAGCTGGAGAATGGTGCATGACCTCAACAAGACAATGGTGGGGTGGATGAGAGGGGAAGGAAAGAGTGGCAAACAGAGATCCTTCTCCCAAGATAAAACTAATTGTAAAGGAGACTTTAAGGCAGGCCTTAGGATGCATTTCTTTAGATAGAACTTGAGCAATGATAGACACTGGACACATTGCAGAAACTAGCTGGAAGCTGAAATTGGTATTTAGTCAGGACAAAATGACAAATGGCCCAAAGGCCTTCGCTCATCCAAACTGATTTTGCAAAGTGGTGTCATGACCTATAATATCACCTCTCCACTAGTTACAGGTTCAACACAAGTTCATCTGTTTTCGATCATTAGCTTGAGTCCTGATTCACCGTTAGTGAGGGTAGCAAACAGGTTTCCTCGCACCTGACATTTCCATCTTCCTTTCATTCCTCACATCCTTAAAAACGAAGGAACACTAAAGGGGGGGGGGGGAAAGCAGGTAGTTTCTCAGCCCAATGCTGATTTCCTCTTCTTTTGTGTCTACAGATCCTGGGAGAAATCACAGTTCCCTCAGTGGCTTGAAACCAAATCCCAGCTGGAGCACAGAATTTTGCACCAACTCCAGCCACATGGACCCAAGGAAAATAACACAAGCTACACCCTCCCCCACCTCACCGAGTTTGTGATTGCAACTGAGTTGCCTGAGACAAACAGACAAAGAAAAACAGGAAGTTCAAATACCACTGAGAATTTCAAAGACTCAGATACACACAAGGTCACTCCTTCCCCTATTCACTTGACAAAATCCAACAGATCAACAGGGTTATTTAACTCTTCCGAGTAAGGGGAACACAAGACCCATCTCTGAGCACACTCATGATGGACAATTCACGTCTTACTCATTGGGAACATTAGACAACATAGGTACAAAGCAAAGACTCTAACAAGACAGACCGTAAACGCTTCTCACAATCCCCACCACCCAACTCAATAATTTAACAATTTACCAGGAGTACGGCCACTAAATTCCTTACCATTGACACATAGGGGCTTCCATTGACCAAAAACTGAACTGGACTGGACTAGCCAGATAAATACTGCGGTTACAAGTCTGAATTCTTGAAGTACTTGCCTCTTACTCCCCAAGGCCAAAGCATAGATCAGGAGTGTGACGGAGTACCCTCCATTTGCCTGGATGAATGCAGCTCCAACAACTTTCAAAAAGCACAACATCATTCAGGATAGAGGCACCTCATCCACCATATTCACTCAGTGTAACACAGCTGTGCAGCGAAAGCAGTGTGCATCGTGTTTGTAAGTTGCACTGCATCAACTCACCACACCTTCCAAACAAAGCCGAGGAAACATTTGGGAAGCACACTTGAAAGTTCTCATGATCTAGTGAGAGCTGAGTGTGTGGGATGCGGCAGAGGACCTGTCTGTTGGGACAGCTGTCACATCTCAGTCAGACAATTTCCTCCCTCCAGGATTCAGCTGACAATATTGATAGCAATCCAGTCTGTCTGCTAAGTCATAGAGATGCACAGCATGGAAACAGACCCTTTGGTCCAGCTCGTCCATGCCGATCAGACATCCTAAATGAATCTAGTCCCATTTGCCAGCACGCAGCCCATATCTCTCTAAACCCTTCCTATTCATATACCCATCCAGATGCCTTTTAAATGTTGTAATCTACCACCTCCCCTGGCAGCTCATTCCATGTACACACCAACCCTGGGTGAAAAGGTTGCCCCTTATGTACCCTTTTATATCTTCCCCTCACCCTAAACCTATGCCCTCTCGTTCTGGACTCCCCCACTCCAGGAAAAAGACCTTGTCTATTTAGCCCACTCAAGCCCCTCTGATTTTATAAACCTCTATAAGGTCACCCCTCAGCTTCCGAGGCTCCAGGGAAAGCAGCCCCAGCCGATTCAGCCTCTCCCTATAGTATGAACCCTCCAGCCCGGCAACATCCTTCTAAATCTTTTCTGAACCCTTTCAAGTTTCACAACATCCTTCCTATAGGAGGGAGACCAGAATTGCACACAATATTCAAAAAGTGACCTAATCAATGTCCTGTACAGCCGCAACATGACCTCCCAACTTCTACATTCAGTGCTCTGACCAATAAAGGAAAGCATACCAAACGCCTTCTTCACTATCCTATCTACCCGCGACTCCACTTTCAAGGAGCTATGAATCTGCACTTCAAGGTCTCTTTGTTCAGCAACACTCCGCAGGACCTTACCATTGAGTGTATAAATCTGCCTTGATTTGCCTTTCTAAAATACAGCACCTCACATTTATCTAAATTAAACTCCATCTGCCACTTCTCAGCCCATTGGCCCATCTGATCAAGTACCTTTTTCACTGTCCATTACACCTCCAATTTTGGTGTCATCTGCAAACTTACTAACTAAACCTCCTATGTTCATATCCAAATCATTTACATAAGTGACAAAAAAAGTATTGGACCCAGCACTGATCCTTGTGGCACACCACTGGTCACAGGTCTTCAGTTTGAAAAGCAACCCTCCACTATCCCTCTGTCTTCTACTTTTGAGCCAGTTCTTATCCAACTGTAGTTCTCCCTGTATTCTATGTGACCTAACCTTGCTAACCAGTCTATCACAAGGAACCTTGTTGAATACTTTAATTAAGTCCATACAGATCACATCCACTGCTCTGCCCTTCTTTGTGACCATAACCATTTACTCTACTCCTACAAGTTGAAGTGTTGGGTACCAGAGGATATAGATTTATGAAGTAATTGGCATAAGAACCAGAGACAATGTGAAGGAGGGGGGGTGTGGGGTGTGTGTGGTGAGGAGGGGTGTGGAGTGTT
>NC_057746.1:19770226-19779814 GCF_004010195.1 Chiloscyllium plagiosum | reverse complement strand
GGCGGTGTGGACTTGTTGGGCCAAGGGGCCTGTTTCCACACTGTAAGTAATCTAATCTATATTGTCTAGCTATCACCATTGTTAACAGCTAACCCGAGAGTGCAACTTTAAAAAAAAGGGTTTTGTGATTTACACATGAAAGAAGTGAAACTATCACTGTATTCTAACAGATGAAAGGCTTAACAGACAATCAATTTTTTAATGTATAATTTCAGTTACATCACACTGCAAATTTTTGCTATAAATTCTGTGTTACGATTGAGCCCTCCACAATCACCTGATGAAGGAGCATCGCTCCGAAAGCTAGTGTGCTTCCAATTAAACCTGTTGGACTATAACCTGGTGTTGTGTGATTTTTAACTTTGTACACCCCAGTCCAACACCAGCATCTCCAAATCATGTCTGTGTGGAGTTTGCACATTCTTCCTGTGTCTGCATTGGTTTCCTCCGGGCGTTCCGGTTTCCTCCCACAATCCAAAGATGTGCAGATGAATTGGCCAATCTAAATTGCCCATAGTTGTTAAGTGCATTAGTCAGGGGGAGGTGGGGGGGTTACTCTTCGGAGGGTCAGTGTGGACTTATTGGGCCAAAGGGCCTGTTTCCACACTGTAGGTAATCTAATCTAAAACAAAATTCCTTTTTAACCGTTCAAAACAAAAAAAAATTGCTGTCAAGTGTTCGGTCCCGCCAGGGTGTTAATGAAGGACTGGCGCCTGGTGCGAAAGCTATTGTAACACTTGAAAGGGTTTACAAGGACGTCTCCAGGGTTGGAGGGTTTGAGCTATAGGGAGAGTCTCAGTAGGCTGGATCTTATTTCCCTGGAGCTTTATAAAATCATGAGGGGCATGGACAGGGTGAATCGTCAAGGTCGCTTTCCAAGGACAGGGGTTCTACATTAGAGGTCTTAGGTTTAAGGTGAGAGGGGAACAATTTAAAAAGGACTAAAGGGGCAACATTTTCACTCAGAGGGTGGTACGTGTGTGGAATGAGCTGCCAGAGAAAGTGGTTGCGGCTGGTACAATTACAACATTCAAAAGGCATCTGGATGGGTATATGATTAGGAAGGGTTTGGAGGGATGTGGGTCAAATGCTGGCAAATGGGACTAGATTTTAGTTAGGATGTTCAGTAGTCATGGACAAGTTGCGCCAAAGGGTCTGTTTCAATGCTGTACCTCTCTATGACTCTAACCTCAGCAGGTCTGGCAGCATCTGTGGGAGACAGCAAAGCTAACATTTTGAATCCAGTGAACTTTCTTCCATTGGATGTTTGTTGAATGCCTGAGAGTTGCTATTTTTCCTCAACATTTAACAGTCTTAGAGTGTCTAAACTAAAATGTGGAAACAAAGAAAACATACAATATTTTGAGTACATCTACTTTTGATCTTTGGGTGCTCATGTCCAGTCCCAGAGATTAAGTTTTAAGTTCTCAGTCTCGTCAAATCCAAAGGCTAATCTGCATATTTTTTCCTTCAGATGCTAAATGATGTAATGTGGAGTTTCAGTATTTTCTCTGCTTATTCCCAAGTCTTCCTGACATCACATTTTTTATTTCAAAAGTATATTTTATTCATAAATTATCTATAAGCAAATACAAAATATTCAAAACAGATCAGTACAGATATTGCAGAAAAAAAGCAGTGGAACTTTGAAAGTTATTGGATAGGCATATGGAGGATAGTGGGCTAGTGTAGGTTAGGTGGGCTTGGATCGGCGCAACATCGAGGGCCGAAGGGCCTGTACTGCGCTGTATTCTTCTATGTTCTATGTTCTATGTTATCATTAGACCTTCAATCCAGTTGCAACAACAGACTTTGTCTAAACATGAAAGGAAAATATTTATATTTGCATTAAGATTACATGGCTATCTCAAAACTTAACAGACCCTCATTATGTTTTGGCAGAAAGAACTTAAATGGTGGCCTTTCCACACTGCACCTTGGTGGCAGCTTCCCCAAGCTTTAGAATCCCTACAGTGTGGAAGCAAGCCATTTGGCCTATTGAGTCCACACCAATGCTCTGAAGAGCATCCCACCCACGCCCATACCCTCCTTCCCTATCCCTGCATGTCCCATGTCTAGTCCACCTGGCCTGCACTATGGGCAATTTAGTACGGCAAATCCACCTGTGGCCAGATGGATCACCGGAAATAATGAATTTATGATGGACATTAATAAATTTACCATAGAGTTACAAAAGATGGACAATGATTAACCTAGCCTTGACTAAAATCATTCGGAGATGCCGGTGTTGGACTGGGGTGTACAAAGTTAAAAATCACACAACACCAGGTTATAGTCCAACAAGTTTACTTGGGAGCACTAGCTTTCGGAGCATTGCTCCTTCATCAGGTGGTTGCAGAGTATAAGATCGTAAGACACAGAATTTATAGCAAAAGTGTAGAGTGTGATGTCACTGAAATTATATATTGAAAAAGTCCTGGATTGTTTGTTAAGTCTCTCATCTTATAGAATGACCATGCTGGTTTCAGTTATTTCATATGTAAATCCCAGAACTTTTATTTCAAGTTACGTACTCAAGTGAACTTTAACAATAGGTGCCATGTCAGCTCAGATAATGCATTGAAGGTGTGAGGTGCTCTGTGTGAGGCTGGCTGTGCCTCAATGTACTTGCAGAATTACATTTATTTTGCTCAAAAACTGCATGAATCTATGTAAGATTCTGTAAATCCCCTTTTCAGAAATAGAATCAGTCTGAACATTAGGGCAGAGGCAGCCTCACACACAGGGCATCTCACATGCTTGATGAAGGAACAGCGCTCCAAAAGCTAGTGCTTCCAAGTAAGCCTGTTGGACTATAACCTGGTGTCGTGTGATATTTAACTTTGATTAAAATGACTGTGCTAATCCGCATGGTGCAAAATGCAGACAGACTGCAGTTGCCCTCAGACAGTTTGCAAACAAACATGACAGCTGCAGACCGTTTCACCTGAAGTTGGATTTGAATGGGACAATGGAATGTCGCCCTCAGGATAGTCTGGAACAGTGAGTCATTCGCGAGACACACAGTTGCATAGCACCCTTATTTGGAGAAGGTTACGTGCACCCAGCACCTACCATAATGGGTTTAGATTAGAGTGGCGCTGGAAAAGCACAGCAGGTCAGGCAGCCTCCGAGGAGCAGGAAAATCGATGTTTCGGGCAAAACCTAAGGGCCACCCCGCTGTCAATGCATCAACAGTTGGTTGGATCTCATTGATCTGGGTAATCGAACCTGACCAATCCATTGGTAGATCGTCAAGACCCTCCCAAAAGGGCGCGAAGACTCGGAAGGATAAGAATCACTACAAGACCCCACTCAGAGCGGTAACTTGAGGATAACCACTGAAAGAGAAGACCCTTGCAAGACCATCAGAAGAAGAAGAAGACATCATCACATGGAGTCTGGCCAAGTTCCAGTGTGGTGGTATATGGTCATACAAAATTAAAGCAGAAGATAGTTTGCAGTTCTTTTTTGTTAGTTTATAGTATACTTTATTTTTTGTTAGTTTATAGTATACTAATATTAATTGTGTTCAATAAACGAATATCATCGTATATAAGAGTCGACTCTCAGTTCTCTTACTGAATATAGGAATTTAAACACACTGTGTGGCAGGTACAACACACCTAACCCACACATTTTTGGACCGTGAGAGGAAACCGGAGTACCTAGAGGAAACCCACGCAGACACAGAAGGAATGTGCAAACTCCACACACCAGTCACCTGAGGGTGCAATCAAACTTGGATCTTTGGCACGATAAGGCAGCTGAGCTTACCACTGTGCCATCCTCAGTGCATCGCTCAGCACATAGTCCTGAGTTTTGGAATGTGCCAGTCAGTCGAGGTCAGTTCTTTGCACTGGAAGATTAATAAGTCTCGGGCAGACCAAAGAGCATCTTTCATCAAGCTGATGCTCCTCCAGGTGCAGACCATGGCTGTCTCAAATTGTGCCTGGGGAACAGCCTGAAGAGCATACAGTCCTGCGTCACAGAGCTGCTCTGGATGAACCATTATTACTTCCATTGTCCTCAAAGTATGTCCTTTATTGTTCCTTCCTTACTGACATGCTGCCCCTTAGTGGTGACATTTGCAGACATAGGTGCAGGCTTCAAATGCACACTGAGCATGCCTGGCCCATCTTCTGCTTTCCTTCCTTACAACCAATGTGTGGTCAAGCTGTTTACCTGCCACAACATTTTGGATAGTTTCAATTTCCTCAGTGATACATGGAAAAGATAAAAATCATTGGCCTTGCCCTCTAACTCAAACCCTTCTCACCATTACTGACCCTCTACAGACACCGTGCCAAGATTTTCAAAATTTCAATGTCTTGTTTAAAGCCAACATGAATTTCTAGACTTACAGCCTCTTCGATAATACAATCGGGTTCTGTCTGACAAAGCATGAATTCTTAAATTCTCATCCTTGTTTCAAAATTCGTCCATGGTTTTGCTCATGCCTACTGCAGTAACCACCAGCAAATCAAACATACTCAAGATCTCTGTGTTCTTCCAATTTCAGCCTGTTGCACATCCCTGATTTTTATTTCTCCACCATGGGGGGAATGCACTTTTTGCTACAGAAGCTATGTGCAACTTCCTTCCTCAGCCATTTTGTCTCTTGACCTCTCATTCTTTTAAGATGTTCCTTAACATCTCCCTGTTTGACCAATATTTAATCACATGCCTTGAATGTTAGATTGTGGCAGTCAGGTTTCTCTGCTAGGCAAGAAATTACGTCTGGCAATATTTCAAAGGACAGTGGGAAGGGAAGTGATTCCCAGAACCCTACTCAACACTGATAATCTAGTCGGCCTACTGCTAAGGGTGTCATGATTGTAACAAGTCAGCCAGATGGACCTCACAGAATATGCATTCCCTGATTGGAGCTGTTATTCTGATCCGATCAGGGAGTCCTGGCTGACAGATAACAACAGGAGTGTCTGGCCTGGTCAAACTGGCCATCAACCGGTCCAGGCAGCGGGTCATGGAGGAGGTCGTTAGGGCCGACTGCCTGCCCCTGTTCCGCGGTTACGTTAGGGCCCTGGTGTCCTTGGAGAAGGAGCACGCGGTGTCCACCAACACCCTACACAGCACTGTCCTTTGATGTGAAGGGCAGTGTTTGTCACTGGCCACCCGGGTGTTTTCCTGTCTTCCTGGTGGTGGAAACTGAATAAAGATTCGTGCACTTTGTGTCTTTCACAGTGTCTTACAAATTAAAAAAAAGAAAAAAAAAGAAAAAAAGAAGAAAAAAAAAGAAAAAATGAAAAAACAACAGGAGTGTCTGGCCTGGCCAGACTGGCCATTAACAGGTCCAGGCAGCGGGCCGTGGAGGGGGTCGTTAGGGCCGACTGCCTGCCCCTCTTCCGCGGTTACGTTAGAGCCCGGGTGTCCTTGGAGAAGGAGCACGCAATGTCGACCAACACCCTGGAGTTGTTCAGGGAGAGGTGGGCGCCACAGGGAGTGGAGTGCAGCATTTCTCCCTCCAACTCTATTTTGATTTAGTCCCTACCCTCCCCTTCACTGTTTTGATCACACTGATGTGAAGGGCAGTGTTTGTCACTGGCCACCCGGGTGTTTTCCTATCTTCCTGGTGGTGGAAATTGAATAAAGATTCATGCACCTTGTGTCTCTCACTGTGTCTCACACCTACACACACACACCATGGGTGCTGGGGAAAAATAAGAATATAATGTTGCTTCCTTTTTGATCACACAGCACTGCCCTTTGATGTGAAGGGCAGTGTTTGTCACTGGCCACCCGGGTGTTTTCCTATCTTCTTGATGGTGGTAATTGAATAAAAGATTCGTACATGTTGTGTCTTTCACTGTGTCTCACACCTGCACACACACACACCATGGGTACTGGGGAAAATACGAGCACTACCGCAATTAGTTGGTAGGGTTCTGTTCTCACTAAAAAAAAAAGAAAAAAAATAGAAAAAACAGAACAGGAGTATCAGGGCCTGGCCAAACTGGCCATAAACAGGTCCTGGCTTTGGGCCGTGGAGGAGGTCATTAGGGCCAACTGCCTGCCCCTCTTCCATGGTTACGTCCGAGCTGAGATGTCCCTGGAGAAGAAGCATGCAATGTCCATCAACACTCTTGAGCTGTTCAGGAAGAGTTGGGCACCGCAGAGAGTGGAGTGCTTTATTTTCCCCTCCAACTCTATTTTGATTTAATCCCTGCTTCCCCCCGCCGCCCCTTCACTGTTTGATCACACAGCATTGCCCTTTGTCGAGAAGGGCACTGCTTGTCACTGACCACTCGGGTGTTTTCCTTTCTTCCTGGTGGTGGAATATAAATAAAGATTTACACACTTGTTGTTCTTCACTGTGTCCAACACCTGCACACACATGACATGGAAAGAAAATAAAAAGAATAAAGAAAAAATGAAGATCAGGAGTGCCAGAGGTTCTGTTCACTCTGAGAACTGGCTCTGAGGGAACTTGGTTAGAGACAAAATAAAAACTCCAAGATGCTGGAATCCAAAATACACAGGCAGATGGCTGGAAGAACACAGCAAGTCAGGTAGCATCAGGAAGTGGAGAAGTCAACGTTTCAAGTGTAACCCTTTTTCTGGACTGGACGTCTCCACCTTCTGATGCAGCCTGGCTTGCTGTGTTCTTCCAGCCTCCTGCCTGTGTATTTCTGCCTGCAACAGTAATAGACTCACTAACTTTAAGGGCACTTAAATGGCCACTGGATAAACATAAGGGATGATAATGGAGTAACGTAGATTAGATAGGCTTCAGATTGGTTTCACAGGTCGGCACACCATCGAGGGCTGAAGGGCCTGCACTGCACTGTAATGTTCTATGTTCTGAAGGAACTTCGTCAGTGCCAAGGAATCATATAGTATTAAGAAAGGGTTACTTTGTGATGGGATACCAGCCTCTGTGGAGTCATTTCAAAGGTTTTGGGGAAAAAAGCTTTAAAAGTTCAATATCTTTCTTTTTATAGTCATAGAAATGTACAGAATGGAAACAAACCCATCAGTCCAACTCATCCATGGCGATCATAGAGTCACAGAGATAGATAGCACAGAAACAGATATCCCAACCTTTGTTCAACAACACTCCCAAGGACCTTACTATTAAGTGTATAAGTCCTGCTAAGATTTGCTTTTTCAAAATGCAACACCTCACATTTACATAAATTAAACTCCATCTGCCACTCCTCAGCCTATTGGCCCATCTGATCAAGATCCTGTTGTACTCTGAGGCAACCTTCTTCGCTGTCCACGAAAGTTCCAATTTTGGTATCAACTATATCTCCGATGTTCACATCTAAATCATTTAAATAAAGGACAAAAAGCAGTGGACTTAGCACCAATCCTTGTGGTACTCCACTGATCACAGGCCTCCAGTCTGAAAAGCAATCCTCCACCACCACCCTGTCTTCTACCTTCGAGCCAGTTCTGTATCCAAATGGCTAGTTCTCCCTCTCTTCCATGAAACCTTGCTAACCAGCCTCCCATAGGGAACCTTGTCGAACACCTTACTGAAGCCTATATAGCTCACGTCTACTGTTTTGCCCTCATCAATCCTCTTTGTTACTTCTTCAGAAAATTCAATCAAGTTCATGAGACATCCCAAATTAATCTAGTCCCATTTGCCAGTATTTGTCCCAAATCCCTCTAAACCCTTCTTATTCATAAATCCATCCAGATACCTTTTAAATGTTGCAATTGTCCCAGCCTCTATCACTTCTGGCAGCTCATTCCATACATGCACCACCCTCTGTGTGAAAAAGTTGCCCCTTTTAAGTTCTTCCCCTCTCACCTTAAACCTATGCCCTGTAGTTTTTGGCTCCCCTACCTTGGGGAAAAGACCTGATGAAGGGCGCATGCCCGAGATGTCGATTTGCCTGCTCTTCGGATGCTACCTGACCTGCTGTACTTTTCCACCTCTGGACTCTGATCTCCAGCATCTGCAATCCTCACTTTCTCCTGGGGAAAAGACCCTTGGCAATTCACCCTATCCATGAGCCTCACGATTTTATAGACGTCTATAAAGCCACCCCTCAGCTTCCAACTCTGGAAAACAGCCCCAGTCTATTCAGCCCCTCCCTGTGGCTCAAACCCTCCAACCCTGGCCACATCCTTTTCTGAACCCCTTCAAGCTTCTCAACAACCTTCCTGGAGCAATGAGACCAGAATTGAACGCATTATGGTGGAAGTGTTCCATATCTCCTTGCTATCGGAAAGATGTTGTAAAACCTGAAAGGGTTCAGAAAAGATTTACAAGGATGTTGTCAGGGTTGGAGGATCTGAACTACAGGGAGAGGCTGGACATGTTGGGGCTGTTTTCCCTGGAGTATCGGAGGCTGAGGGGTAACCTTATAGAAGTTTACAAAATTATGAGGGGCATGGATAGGGTAAATAGGCAAAGTTTTTCCCTGGGGTGGGGGAGTCCAGAACTCGAGGACATAGGTTTAGGGTGCGAGGGGAAAGATATAAAAGAGACCTAAGGGGCAACGTTAGGAATGAGCTGCCAGAGGAAGTGGTGGAGGCTGGTACAAATGCAACATTTAAGAGGCATCTGGATGGGTATATGAATAGGAAGGATTTAGAGGGATATGGGCCGGGTTGCTGGCAGGTGGGAATAGATTGGGTTGGGATATCTGGTCGGCATGGACAGGTTGGACCGAAGGGTCTGTTTCCATGCTGTACATCTCTATGACTCTTTTAGGTACAAGCATGGACAGTGCAGATTAATGCATGTGCAAGAAGTAAGGTGCTGTCCATCAGGAAGGGGCGGGGTTAAGGACTGCCAATCAGAGAAGGGCATGGGGCCACTCACAGGGAGGCGTCTACATTCAGGAGAAGGGGGAAGCATCCAACAAGAGACTGAGGATCAAAGGAGAGGAATGCACAGAGGGGAATGGGAGCCCTACGAGCAGCAGAGGGACCGACACCGGATGAAAGTGCTCCGGGTCCAAGCACAGGGCAACACTGAGTAAATCATACCCCGCGCACGCGCAGTCGGTCCAGGGCGAGGTCAGGTGGAGCCACCACCATCCAGCGGAGTGACGTATGGGGGGGGGCGGGGCCTTCACCTCGCCGCCGCAAGGGGAAAGGAGGCGCGATGCGCCTGCGCGGCATGTCCTTCGGGAGGGACGGAACCCGGTCCTGCGGCTGCGCGGTAGGCGGAATGGGCGGGGCTGCTTGGAGTCCAAGAGGTGGGGCGTCGCTCATGGCGTGCGGCTGCGCAGTGAGCGGGTTGGTCTGGGCCGGCGGGGAGACGGGGAAGGGGCGGGGCTCACGACGTGCGGCTGCGCAGTGAGCGGGATTGTCAGGGCTGGAGGTGAAGACAGGGGAAAGAGGCGGGGCTCACGACGAGCGACTGAGCAGTGAAGCGGGGTGGCCGGGCTCTGGCCGGGCAACAGGGAAAGGGGCTGGGTTCACGACGTGCGGCTGCGCAGTGAGCGGGTGGGTCGGGCCTCGCGGTGAGGGGAGAGGGGGCGGGGCTGACGCCGGGCGGCTGCGCATTGAGGGAGATGGTGCGGGCTTGACGTGACTGGGAAGGGGAGGGGTGGGGCTAACGACGGGCGGCTGCGCAGTGACCGAGATGGGCTCGTGTGGCAG
>NC_057746.1:19762811-19769790 GCF_004010195.1 Chiloscyllium plagiosum | reverse complement strand
GTGATCTACTCACTGAAGGGGCGATATTGACCATAACAGAGTGAGAGTGAGTGATCCACTCACTGATGGGGCGATATTGACCATACCACAGTGAGAGTGAGTGATCCACTCACTGACAGGGCGATATTGACCATATCACCCTGAGAGTCAGTGATCCACTCACTGACGGGACAATATTGACCATAACACAGTGAGAGTGGGTGATCCACTCACTGACGGGGCGATATTGACCAAAACACAGTGAGAGTGAGTGATCCACTCACTGACGGGGCGATATTGACCAAAACACAGTGATAGTGAGTGATCCACTCACTAACAGGGTGGGATGGACCATAACACAGTGAGAGTGAGTGATCCACTCACTGACGGGGCGATATTGACCATAACACAGTGAGAGTGAGTGATCCACTCACTGACGGGGCGGTATTGACCAGAGTGAGAGTGAGTGATCCACTCACTGACGGGGCGATATTGACCATAACAGAGTGAGAGTGAGTGATCCACTCACTGACGGGGCGGTATAGACCATAACACAGTGAGAGTGAGTGATCCACTCACTGATGGGCGATATTGACCATAACACAGTGAGAGTGAGTGATCCACTCACTGACGGGGCGATATTGACCATAACACAGTGAGAGTGAGTGATCCACTCACTGACGGTGCGGTATTGACCATAACACAGTGAGAGTGAGTGATCCACTCACTGACGGGGCGATATTGACCATAACAGAGTGAGAGTGCGTGATGCACTCACTGACGGGACGATATTGACCATAACACAGTGATAGTGAGTGATCCACTCACTGACGGGGCGATATTGACCATAACACAGTGAGAGTGAGTGATCCACTCACTGACGGGGCGATATAGACCATAACACAGTGAGAGTGAGTGATCCACTCACTGACGGGCCGATATTGACCATAACAGAGTGAGAGTGAGTGATCCACTCACTGACGGGGCGATATTGACCATTACACTGTGAGAGTGAGTGATCCACTCACTGACTGGGCGATATTGACCATAACACAGTGATAGTGAGTGATCCACTCACTGACGGGGCGATATTGACCATAACACAGTGAGAGTGAGTGATCCACTCACTGACGGGGCGATATTGGCCATAACACAGTGAGAGTGGGTGATCCACTCACTGACGGGGCGATATTGACCATAACACAGTGAGAGTGAGTGATCCACTCACTGACGGGGCGATATTGACCATATCACAGTGAGAGTGAGTGATCCACTCACTGACGGGGCGATATTGACCATAACACAGTGAGAGTGAGTGGTCCACTCACTGACGGGGCGATATTGACCATATCACAGTGAGAGTGAGTGATCCACTCACTGACGGGGCGGTATTGACCATAACACAGTGAGAGTGGGTGATCCACTCACTGACGGGGCGAAATTGACCATAACACAGCGAGAGTGAGTGAGCCACTCACTGACGGGGCGATATTGACCATAACACAGTGAGAGTGAGTGATCCACTCACTGACGGGGCGATATTGACCATAACACAGTGAGGGTGAGTGATCCACTCACCGACGGGGCGATATTGACCATATCACAGTGAGAGTGGGTGATCCACTCACTGACGGGGCGATATAGACCATATCACAGTGAGAGTGGGTGATCCACTCACTGACGGGGTGATATTGACCATAACACAGTGAGAGTGAGTGATCCACTCACTGACGGGGCGATATTGACCATAACACAGTGAGAGTGAGTGATCCACTCACTGACGGGGCGATATTGACCACAACACAGTGAGAGTGAGTGAGCCACTCACTGACGGGGCGATATTGACCACAACACAGCGAGAGTGAGTGAGCCACTCACTGACGGGGCGATATTGACCACAACACAGCGAGAGTGAGTGAGCCACTCACTGACGGGGCGATATTGACCACAACACAGCGAGAGTGAGTGAGCCACTCACTGACGGGGCGATATTGACCACAACACAGCGAGAGTGAGTGAGCCACTCACTGACGGGGCGATATTGACCACAACACAGCGAGAGTGAGTGAGCCACTCACTGACGGGGCGATATTGACCACAACACAGCGAGAGTGAGTGAGCCACTCACTGACGGGGCGATATTGACCACAACACAGCGAGAGTGAGTGAGCCACTCACTGACGGGGCGATATTGACCACAACACAGCGAGAGTGAGTGAGCCACTCACTGACGGGGCGATATTGACCACAACACAGCGAGAGTGAGTGAGCCACTCACTGACGGGGCGATATTGACCACAACACAGCGAGAGTGAGTGAGCCACTCACTGACGGGGCGATATTGACCATAACACAGTGAGAGTGAGTGATCCACTCACTGACGGGGCGATATAGACCATATCACAGTGAGAGTGGGTGATCCACTCACTGACGGGGCGATATAGACCATATCACAGTGAGAGTGGGTGATCCACTCACTGACGGGGCGATATAGACCATATCACAGTGAGAGTGGGTGATCCACTCACTGACGGGGCGATATAGACCATATCACAGTGAGAGTGGGTGATCCACTCACTGACGGGGCGATATAGACCATATCACAGTGAGAGTGGGTGATCCACTCACTGACGGGGCGGTATTGACCATAACACAGTGAGAGTGAGTGATCCACTCACTGACGGGGCGATATAGACCATATCACAGTGAGAGTGGGTGATCCACTCACTGACGGGGCGGTATTGACCATAACACAGTGAGAGTGAGTGATCCACTCACTGACGGGGCGATATTGACCACAACACAGCGAGAGTGAGTGAGCCACTCACTGACGGGGCGATATTGACCACAACACAGCGAGAGTGAGTGAGCCACTCACTGACGGGGCGATATTGACCACAACACAGCGAGAGTGAGTGAGCCACTCACTGACGGGGCGATATTGACCACAACACAGCGAGAGTGAGTGAGCCACTCACTGACGGGGCGATATTGACCACAACACAGCGAGAGTGAGTGAGCCACTCACTGACGGGGCGATATTGACCACAACACAGCGAGAGTGAGTGAGCCACTCACTGACGGGGCGATATTGACCACAACACAGCGAGAGTGAGTGAGCCACTCACTGACGGGGCGATATTGACCACAACACAGCGAGAGTGAGTGAGCCACTCACTGACGGGGCGATATTGACCACAACACAGCGAGAGTGAGTGAGCCACTCACTGACGGGGCGATATTGACCACAACACAGCGAGAGTGAGTGAGCCACTCACTGACGGGGCGATATTGACCATAACACAGTGAGAGTGAGTGATCCACTCACTGACGGGGCGATATAGACCATATCACAGTGAGAGTGGGTGATCCACTCACTGACGGGGCGATATAGACCATATCACAGTGAGAGTGGGTGATCCACTCACTGACGGGGCGATATAGACCATATCACAGTGAGAGTGGGTGATCCACTCACTGACGGGGCGATATAGACCATATCACAGTGAGAGTGGGTGATCCACTCACTGACGGGGCGATATAGACCATATCACAGTGAGAGTGGGTGATCCACTCACTGACGGGGCGGTATTGACCATAACACAGTGAGAGTGAGTGATCCTCTCACTGACGGGGCGATATTGACCGTAACAGAGTGAGAGTGAGTGATCCACTCACTGACGGGGCGGTATTGACCATAACAGAGTGAGAGTGAGTGATCCACTCACTGATGGGGCGATATTGACCATAACACAGTTAGAGTGAGTGATCCACTCAGTGACGGGGCGATATTGACCATATCACAGTGAGAGTGAGTGATCCACTCACTGACGGGGCGATGTTGACCATAACACAGTGAGAGTGAGTGATCCACTCACTGACGGGGCGATGTTGACCGTAACAGAGTGAGAGTGAGTGATCCACTCACTGACGGGGCGATATTGACCATAACACAGTGAGAGTGAGTGATCCACTCACTGACGGGGCGATATTGACCATAACACAGTGAGAGTGAGTGATCCACTCACTGACAGGGCGATATTGACAATAACACAGTGAGAGTGAGTGATCCACTCACTGACGGGGCGGGATAGACCATAACAGAGTGAGAGTGAGTGATCCACTCACTGACGGGGCGATGTTGACCATAACACAGTGAGAGTGAGTGATCCACTCATTGACGGGGCGATATTGACCATAACACAGTGAGAGTGAGTGATCCACTCACTGACGGGGCGATATTGACCATAACACAGTGAGAGTGAGTGATCCACTCATTGACGGGGCGATATTGACCATAACACAGTGAGAGTGAGTGATCCACTCACTGACGGGGCGATATTGACCATAACACAGTGAGAGTGAGTGATCCACTCACTGACGGGGCGGTATTGACCATAACACAGTGAGAGTGAGTGATCCTCTCACTGACGGGGCGATATTGACCGTAACAGAGTGAGAGTGAGTGATCCACTCACTGACGGGGCGATATTGACCATAACACAGTGAGAGTGAGTGATCCACTCACTGACGGGGCGATATTAACCATAACAGAGTGAGAGTGAGTGATCCACTCACTGACGGGGCGATATTGACCATAACACAGTGAGAGTGAGTGATCCACTCACTGATGGGGCGATATTGACCATAACGGAGTGAGGCTGAGTGATCCACTCACTGACGGGGCGATATTGACCATAACACAGTGAGAGTGAGTGATCCACTCACTTACGGGGCGATATTGAGCATAACACAGTGAGAGTGAGTGATCCACTCACTGACGGGACAATATTGACCATAACAGAGTGAGAGATCCACTCACTGATGGGGCGATATTGACCATAGCACAGTGAGAGTGGGTGATCCACTCACTGACGGGGCGGTATTGACCATAACACAGTGAGAGTGAGTGATCCACTCACTGACGGGGCGATATTGACCATAACACAGTGAGAGTGGTGATCCACTACAGTGAGAGTGAGTGAACCACTCACTGACGGGGCGACATTGACCATAACACAGTGAGAGTGAGTGATCCACTCACTGACGGGGCGATATTGACCATAACACAGTGAGAGTGAGTGATCCACTCACTGACCGGGCGATATTGACCATAACACAGTGAGAGTGAGTGAACCACTCACTGACGGAGCGATATTGACCATAACACAGTGAGAGTGGATGATCCACTCACTGACGGGGGGATATTGACCATATCACAGTGAGAGTGTGTGATCCACTCACTGACGGGGCGATATAGACCATAACAGTGAGAGTGAGTGATCCACTCACTGACGGGGCGATATTGACCATATCACAGTGAGAGTGGATGATCCACTCACTGACGGGGGGATATTGACCATAACACAGTGAGAGTGTGTGATCCACTCACTGACGGGGCGATATTGACCATAACACAGTGAGGCTGAGAGATCCACTCACTGACGGGGCGGTATTGACCATAACACAGTGAGAGTGAGTGATCCACTCACTGACGGGGCCGTATTGACCAACACACAGTGAGAGTGAGTGATCCACTCACTGACGGGGCGGTATTGACGATAACAGAGTGAGAGTGAGTGATCTACTCACTGAAGGGGCGATATTGACCATAACACAGTGAGAGTGAGTGATCCACTCACTGACGGGGCGATATTGACCATAACACAGTGAGAGTGAGCGATCCACTCACTGACGGGGCGATATTGACCATAACACAGTGAGAGTGAGTGATCCACTCACTGATGGGGCGATATTGACCATAACACAGTGAGAGTGAGTGATCCACTCACTGACGGGGCGATATTGACGATTACAGAGTGAGAGTGAGTGATCCACTCACTGATGGGGCGATATTGACCATAACACAGTGAGAGTGAGTGATCCACTCACTGACGGGGCGGTATAGACCATAACACAGTGAGAGTGAGTGATCCACTCACTGACGGGACGATATTGACCATAACACAGTGAGATTGAGTGATCCACTCACTGACGGGGCGGTATAGACCATAACAGAGTGAGAGTGAGTGATCCACTCACTGACGGGGCGATATTGACCAACACAGTGAGAGTGGGTGATCCACTCACTGACAGGGCGATATTAACCATAACATAGTGAGAGTGAGTGATCCACTCACTAACGGGGCGATATTAACCATAACACAGTGAGACTGAGTGATCGACTCACTGACGGGACGATATTGACCATAACACAGTGAGAGTGAGAGATCCACTCACTGACGGGGCGGTATTGACCATAACAGAGTGAGAGTGAGTGATCCACTCACTGACGGGGCGATATTGACCAACACAGTGAGAGTGGGTGATCCACTCACTGACGGGGCGATATTAACCATAACATAGTGAGAGTGAGTGATCCACTCACTGACGGGGCGATATTGACCAACACAGTGAGAGTGGGTGATCCACTCACTGACGGGGCGATATTAACCATAACATAGTGAGAGTGAGTGATCCACTCACTGACGGGACGATATTGACCATAACACAGTGAGAGTGAGAGATCCACTCACTGACGGGGCGGTATTGACCATAACACAGTGAGAGTGAGAGATCCACTCACTGACGGGGCGGTATTGACCATAACACAGTGAGAGTGAGAGATCCACTCACTGACGGGGCGGTATTGACCATAACACAGTGAGAGTGAGAGATCCACTCACTGACGGGGCGGTATTGACCATAACACAGTGAGAGTGAGAGATCCACTCACTGACGGGGCGGTATTGACCATAACACAGTGAGAGTGAGAGATCCACTCACTGACGGGGCGGTATTGACCATAACACAGTGAGAGTGAGAGATCCACTCACTGACGGGGCGGTATTGACCATATCACAGTGAGAGTGAGTGATCCACTCACTGACGGGACAATATTGACCATAACAGAGTGAGAGATGGTGATCCACTCACTGACGGGGCGATATTGACCATAACACAGTGAGAGTGAGAGATCCACTCACTGACGGGGCGGTAT
>NC_057746.1:19759002-19761441 GCF_004010195.1 Chiloscyllium plagiosum | reverse complement strand
TATAGACCATAACACAGTGAGAGTGAGTGATCCACTCACTGACGGGGCGATATTGACCATATCACAGTGAGAGTGAGTGATCCACTCACTGACGGGGCGATATTGACCATATCACAGTGAGAGTGAGTGATCCACTCACTGACGGGGCGATATTGACCATAACGGAGTGAGAGTGAGTGATCCACTCACTGACGGGGCGATATTGACCATAACGGAGTGAGAGTGAGTGATCCACTCACTGACGGGGCGATATTGACCATAACGGAGTGAGAGTGAGTGATCCACTCACTGACGGGGCGATATTGACCATAACGGAGTGAGAGTGAGTGATCCACTCACTGACGGGGCGATATTGACCATAACGGAGTGAGAGTGAGTGATCCACTCACTGACGGGGCGATATTGACCATAACGGAGTGAGAGTGAGTGATCCACTCACTGACGGGGCGATATTGACCATAACGGAGTGAGAGTGAGTGATCCACTCACTGACGGGGCGATATTGACCATAACAGAGTGAGAGTGAGTGATCCACTCACTGACGGGGCGATATTGACCATAACAGAATGAGAGTGAGTGATCCACTCACTGACGGGGCGATATTAACCATAACACAGTGAGAGTGAGTGATCCACTCACTGACGGGGCGATATTGACCATAACAGACTGAGAGTGAGTGATCCACTCTCTGACGGGGCGATATTGACCATAACGCAGTGAGAGTGAGTGATCCACTCACTGACGGGGCGGTATTGACCATAACAGAGTGAGAGTGAGTGATCCACTCACTGACGGGGCGATATTGACCATAACAGAGTGAGAGTGAGTGATCCACTCACTGACGGGGCGATATTGACCAGAACAGAGTGAGAGTGAGTGATCCACGCACTGACGGGACGATATTGACCATAACACAGTGAGGAGAAAGTGCGGACTGCAGATGCTGGAGATCAGAGCTGAAAATGTGTTGCTGGGAAAGCGAAGCAGGTCAGGCAGAATCCAAGGAACAGGAGAATCGACGTTTCGGGAATAAGCCCTTCTTCAGGGCTTGTAGATGATGTTCGTTCAGAATTTGGCCCCACAGTTGTATAGAGTGTGTAGGGGTTGAGAGCGGATGTGTACAGGGTGGTGCAGTTGTCTGTCTTCGTAGATTACGGTGTGTGGGTCAGGAAGCGGAGGATCCAGGTGCAGAGTACGAAGTTTTGATCTCCGTCTGGAGAGGATAATGATGTTGAAGGCAGAGCTGTCGTCAGTGAGCAGGAGTCTGACGTAGCTGTCGTTGTTCAGATGTTTTAGGGATGAGTGTAGGCCGAGTGAAATGACATCCGCTGTGGACCTGAGTTGAGACTCGAGTTGATGTGGGCCATGACTGGCCTCTTGAAGCACTTCATGATTATGGATGTCAGGAGTGAGTGATCCACTCACTAATGGGGAATATTGAACCCTCATGTACATTGAGAGTGAGTGACCCCTGATGGGGAATATTGGTCATAATGTACAGTGAGAGTGAGTGATCCGCTTGGGAATTGTTGGAGGGGTTTGGACAAATTGAGTCTTCAGTCTGAGTGGGTCATAACAAGACAGTCTTTATTCAAACTTGCACCAACACCTCAGGCCTCAGAGTCCAGCTTCAAGACATCCTGCTGTTTATAAACTGAAGACAACATATTTGTCCATATTCACATCACAATATTTACATCAAGGACAGTAGTGGGAGACTGTGTATTGAGTCGGAAGAGATAAGTGAGGTCTTGAATGAGTACTTTTCTTCAGTGTGAGAGAGGAGAGTGTGAAATGGACTGGTAAGCTAGAGGAGATACTTGTTAGTAAGGAAGATGTGTTGGACATTTTGAATAACTTGAGAATAGACAAGTCCCCCAGGCCTGACGGGATATATCCTAGGATTATGTGGGAAGCAAGAGAGGAAATTTCAGAGCCGTTGGTAATGATCTTTTCGTCTTCACTGTCAACAGGGGTGGTACCAGGGGACTGGAGAGGGGCGAATGTTGTGCCCCTGTTCAAAAAAGGGAATAGAAATAACCCCGGGAATTACAGGCCAGTTAGTCTTACTTCGGTGGTAGGCAAAGTAATGGAAAGGGTACTGAGGGATAGGATTTATGAGTATCTAGAAAGACATGGCTTGATTAGGGACAGCCAGCACGGATTTGTGAAGGGTAGGTCTTGCCTTACAAGTCTTATTGAATTCTTTGAGTAGGTGACCAAGCATGTGCATGAGGGTAGTGCAGTGGATGTAGTGTACATGGATTTTAGTAAGGCATTTGATAAGGTTCCCCATGGTAGGCTTATGCGGAAAGTCAGGAGGCAGGGGATAGAGGGAAATTTGGCCAATTGGATAGAAAACTGGCTAACCGGCCGAAGGCAGAGAGTGGTGGTAGATGGTAAATACTCAGCCTGGAGCACAGTTACAAGTGGAGTTCC
>NC_057746.1:19743203-19758528 GCF_004010195.1 Chiloscyllium plagiosum | reverse complement strand
GAAGGGCCTGTTCTGTGCTGTATTGTTCTATGTTCTAACACAAGTAACAGCTGCTCCCTCGGTTAACTGCTCATTGTTCCCCGTTATGGTCATGCAGTTAAACTACCTGAACGGCACTAACTGTTTCCTTGTGAGGACATATCTTAGCAAACTGCGTGCCTGAGCTGCTTACTGTCTCCCATACACTAGACTCCATGGCATTATATATTCTACAGTACTCCAACCCTGTACCCATCTACCCTTCTTCAGGAACATTGCATTAATATGCAGTGAGAGTGAGTTGGGAAATACTGACCATAATGTACAGTGTGAAAAGCTCATTGCCGAATATAAACTATTACACACCAGCATGGGCGAGTGACTATCCAGGGTATAGACCATAATAGGAGAAAGTGAGGGCTGCAGATGCTGGAGATCAGAGCTGAAAATGTGTTGCTGGAAAAGCGCAGCAGGTCAGGAGAATCGACGTTTCGGGCATAAGCCCTTCTTCAGGACTATAATATTAAATATATAATCTATTACCTAACGCTACTCTCTTACAAAGGGGATGCAGTAGCATTGTGGTCATGTCACTGGGCAATTAATCGAGAATTCCAGGTTAACGATCTAGAGTTCAAATCCCACTGTGACTGATGACAAATATGAATTTAATAAAATTTCATATTAAAAAGCTAATAGTGACTATGTGAACACCATTCGGTACCCTTTAGAGAAGGAAATCTACCTTTACCTGGGTCTGACGTACATATGTCTGCAGACCCACACCAGTGTGGCATAGCCACAAATTAAAGAACAAAATCTTTCTGGTCTCATGCACACGTGGCTTGGCCTCTTTCTTGTCTGACAATACTCCCATTAAGAGGCTTTCAAGGTGTCGAGACAGGGTAAATGGTGTCAACTGTTGAGCTCAGGTTTGAAATGATTGCCAAATCAAGCAAAAGTGATATGAGAGAAAAAACCTTTTAACCAAGTGAGTAATTAGTTTTGTGGACAGCGGTGCTGAGAGTGTGGTAAAGGCGTGTTAAGTTAATGCAGTCAAATGGGTTAGATTGTTACCTCAAAGGGGAGAACGAACGGGGTGAAGGTTGGATAACGGCAGTAAATGGATCAGTCACTTGAGAAAGTCAGCGCAGACCTGCTGAGTCAAGTGGTCTCCTGTGATGATGTAATCCTGAAATTTTGTAAATGCACTGTTTAGTGGAGAGTTGAAAGCGTAGCTTGGTTTCCCCCGTTGAATCGGCGTATCCTGGTGACACCGTGAGCATGTATGATGACAAAGTGATGACACCCAGGGCCATCTGTTTCAGGTTTCACGGACGGCGTGAGGTCGAGCTCTCACAGCCGGAGCGGGAGCCATGACCGTCACGAGGAGCAGACGGATACCTCGGACAGTGAATCCTTCACCTTACAAGTGCGCAAAATCAACCAGCAGCCGGCTCTGTGGAAATCGGGAGAGCAGGGATATGACCCAAACAGGTGAGGGTGCAGGGGTAGGAGCGATGGGCACTTGACTCACTCTTGTTCGGGGTGGTATTCAGACTTCAGTGAAATGTTTGCCCATAAACCCTAATGCTTAGTGTGTCAGAGCTACAGAAATGCAGTCAGTTGAGCCTGGAAATACCATTAATTTGACAATCCAATCACAGCATTTGACCCACGCTGAGATTTAACGTGCCTCCCACTCTCTCCTTTCTCTCTCTCTCTCTACCGACATGTCATTCTGTTTCCTTAATAAGATATGGAGAAAGTAGGCACTGTACAGATTAGGCAGCATCTGTGGCAAGATAGGAACAGTTAACGTTTCAGATTCACTGATTACAGGGAATGGCCATTGTCCCAAAATATTATCTCTCTCTTCACTGATTTGCTGAGTGTTTCTCATGGATTCTGTATGATTTAATGCTCGACACTTTTGCACCAGTACAGTATTAAACTTGGTGCTCACCATTCTTTCCACAACCCTATTGATCCTGACTGGATCATAACTGTTCACATCTGCTGAAGGGAAGGTGTAACCCCAACTCCGCCCTCCTGTGCAGTCACTGATTAGATGCTGTGACCTTGCATGGAAGCTCCCGAGGCACGAGTGAACTTGGAACCTGTGCTGGAGTACGGCATGCAGTCAAAAAAAATGTTTGATCAGGGAGGAATTGTATCAATTATGCAATTCGTTATTAATCATCAGAGTGTGGCGCTGGAAAAGCACAGCCAATCAGGCAGCAGCCGAGGAGCAGGAGAGTCCACGTTTCGGGCATAAGCCCTTCATCATTAATTCATTATTAACCTAACCTCCGCTTCGAAGGGCTTTGATAGACTGAATTAGGAGAAGTTGTTTCAGTAACCATAGGATGCAGCTTGACCAAAGAGTTGGTGCAGGGGTTGGCAATAGGAAATGTTCACGTTGAGAGTTTTGATGGTCTGAAATATACTATTTGAAAAGGTGACAGAAACAGACTGGGATGATACTTTGCAGAGAGGAATTACATAAATATTTGAAGGAGATGCAGTGAAACTAATTATGGGCGGCACGGTGGCACAGTGGTTAGCACTGCTGCCTCACAGCGCCAGAGACCCGGGTTCAATTCCCGACTCAGGCGACTGACTGTGTGGAGTTTGCACGTTCTCCCCGTGTCTGCGTGGGTTTCCTCCGGGTGCTCCGGTTTCCTCCCACAATCCAAAAAATGTGCGGGTCAGGTGAATTGGCCGTGCTAAATTGCCCGTAGTGTTAGGTTAAAGGGGTAAATGTAGGGGTATGGGTGGGTTGCGCTTCGGCGGGTCGGTGTGGACTTGTTGGGCCGAAGGGCCTGTTTCCACACTGTAAGTAATCTAATCTAATCTAATTTTTCAAAGACCAGGCACTGTGGTCTTAAAAGCCCCCAGCTGTGTTGTATGATTGTACGCAGGTTGTTCTTGTGCAGACCAGCCTGTGCTAATTGTGGTGCAAGAGTTGGCTCAGTGTTTGGTGTTGGGGGAGGAATGTAAGCAAGGGAAATGTCGCTGCAGCTTCTGGTCTTCTCTTTTTATGTTCCTTTCCATAGCCTCTGTCCCGGTGCATTCCTCATTGTGACATTCTGTATTTTTTTTTAAAAAAACAGTTTGAATGGGAATGCCTCAGAACATGAGGTGGATCAGGAAGGATGCCACCTGCTTCCTCTCCCTCCCTCCCAGAGCCGCCCAGGTACCCCTCAACCTCACCCTCCCACCCCATTACTCTGCGTCAAGTGAAGCCTGCCCACCTTACCTTCAGCAGAATTTCAGTAAAGAGAAGGGAAGGCTGCTCGCGGCTGAGGTCCTTTTTTTTGCTCCCTCCTTTTGACGTTTTGCATCTCTCAGGTTCCGGCTCCACTTGGAAAAAGAAAGCCGAGAGGAGATAGAGCGGAGGAAGAAGGTCGTGCAAGAGAAAGTCGTGGAGCTCATCCCAGAAACTGAACTGGAAGTGGACATCGTTGGCATTTATAAGCCAGGCTCTGGTGAGTGGTAGCTGTGCTTGGTTGTGGTTTGTTTCTGGATTGGCATTTGCTGTCCAGGGAATGAACAGAATGGTTTCTGTTTAAGTTGGAAAGACGTTCTGACAAAAAAGAAATCTAAAGTGTTTATGAGCAGGCAATTTGTGGAACATTCTCTGCTGGCTTTCATCTAGCAGCCTTAGGTTTAACGTCCTTGTCGTGCCACTTTGAGGGTTCTGCCTTCAGCCATCCAAAAGAAAGAACTTGTTTGTTCGTTGTGCCCTGAGGCATCCCAGCAAGTTCCAAAACCAATGAAGTGCTTCATTGTAGTCACTGTTGTAACGTAGGAGCAGCAGCCAATATACACATACTCCAATCCTAAGAATTCACTAGTAAAATCAATCCTGATTGAGTGTTCAGTATTGACTTGATCAGCTCCCCTGCTCTCTGAAGTAGTTGGAGCGGGATGTTTGCTTACACTCACTCGTAAGGACAGTTCGTGTAATGTCTCATTGAAAAGTTGACTGCTCTGGGGATCCGGCACTCACTCGGTACTGCACTGAAGTGTTAGTCTAACTTTTGTACTCTCTGGAGTGGGATTTGAACTCTGAACCTTCTGCTTCAAATGTAAGTGCGCTATGAACCGAGCCAAGTCTGACCTTTTGGCAGTAATCTCTGGAACTCCCTCTTAAAGTCTTTCCGTTTTGCCTCATTGTGCTCCTGTGCAGTTCTTTGTTTGCTTTATGTGTAAATGGTGCCACATAAATGAAAGTTGTTGTTGGTTCATTTGCATTGCAGGTCCTACCCTTTCCTACTCCGTAAATTGGAGCTCCTTCAAGTGTTGTTCACCGACCAAACTGCTTGCTGGCTTCTAGTTTTACAAAGCCTCAAATTTTTAAAATTCCTTTCCTTATTGTTTTAAAATTCTTTTTCAGTCTCGCCCTCTCCCTATCTCTGTAATCTCCTTCGACCCTGGGAAGAAAGTCATCTGTCTCTTAAAGCATTTTCACTTTGTCAGAAACGCACCTATTCCAGTCAGGCTCCTCTTGCCCAATTCCCTTCTCTTTGGCGCTGGAGGACTAATTCTTCAGTCATTCATCCTGTTGCAGACTTTCTTTGACCCTGTACCCACACCTTGCTGCAGACCTATTACCTCTAACTTGTTCAAAACCCTGATGGAAGGATGCAGATGCTTTACTTTTAGTTTAAAAGAGTAGAGGGAGCTTTACTGTGAGTCTAACCCTGTGTTGTGTCCTGTGAGTATTTGATGGATCCAGTGTGGTGGAAGCTTTATTCTGTACCTAACCCTGTGTTGAGGGAGTTTGACTTTCAGTTTCAAAGAGTAGAAACTTTATTCCTCTCCTGCTCTCTGTCTCTCTCTCTCTCCCCCCTTCTCTCTCTCACTGTGTCTGTCTGTGTGTGTCTCTCTCTCTCTCTCTCTCCCCCTCTCTCGCTGTGTCACTCTCTCATCACTCTGCTATAACCTGCTGGATGTCCGTGACTAACCTTGCTGATGCTAACGCTGTGAAAATTGTCCATTTTAACTTCGGACTCCAGCTCATCGTGACTTTTGGTTAAATTGATTCTTCTCTTGCCCTCTGATGCTTCTTTTACTCCAAGAATCTTAAGTTTGTCTCCTTTGGTTACCAAACTGCCTTCCACTACATTGGAGGAAGGTTTGGGGGAAATGTCAGAGGTAGGTTCTTTACACAGAGAGTGGTGGGTGTGTAGGATGCACTGCCAGTGGTGGTAGTAGAGTCAGAGACATTAGGGACGTTTTAAGAGAATTGGATAACCACATGGACGATAGTAAACCAAAGGGTGTGCAGGTTATTTTGATCTTAGAGTACGTTAAAAGTTGGCACAACATCAAGGACCAAAGAGCCTGTACTGTTGTATGTGCTATATATAGCACTTCCTGTATCGACCACGTCATAATTTTGAACACCTGTGTTAAGTCTGTCCTGCTCTTAACTGGCACAGTTACAGTCTGAGTAATCTCTTAAACCAGGAACACAACACTGGAATGGAAGGGAATGAAGTGGCTGAACACAGCAAACTTTAAAAACAAAAACAGAAGTTGTAGCAAATACCAGGGGAAGGGAATGTGAGGCTAGCTCGCTGACTTAGCAGTCTGGACCTGAGTAACACAGACCAGGGAGATCCCTGTGATTAGCTAATCCCTGCTGAAATGATGGTACGGTAATTGGCCTGAATTCACCCTGGTCCAAAAGGTGGCTATAGAAATCAAACTGAAATTCCTGCTCTTTGTTATGCTGGAAATAGCTGTTCGGGTCTGGGGCAAGAACATAAATAGGATTAGATACGATACCATCTCCAGTCAAATATCCCTTCGGCTGGCCCCTCGTGTCGAAAGTGAGCAAAGTACTTGGTGGTAGCTATGGAAACCTGTCCTGGAAAACCTCCCTTGCTGGGTGCGATTGGAGAAAAATAATGGCTGCTGGCCTCCCGGGGTTCATTGGCAGCAGCTAGTTGGAAGTGTCAGCAGACGCTGTCCAACTAGGCTTCAGAGCTACAGAAAATATCAGCACAGTCAGCGATGCTGTGACTAACCTTGCTGATGCTAACGCTGTGAAAATTGTCCTGTCGACAATAGCTGGTAATGCTGGAGTCTCTTAACTCTTTCCACTCGTGAGGACAATGTCACCCAACGTGGCGAGGAGAGTTAATTTACACACGGATTGCTTAACTTTGCCCTTCATCAGCTGCAGGGCATTGGCACTGCACGAGGAGCCCTTCCTGTTACCGTTACACCTTGTTTACATTGAATACAGACAAAGCACAGTCAGATACAGAGCAAAACTCCTTCTACACTGTCCCTGTCAAACACTCCCAGGACAGAGATAGTACAGGGTTAGATACAGAGTAAAGCTCCCTCTACACTGTCCGCATCAAACACTCCCAGGACAGAGACAGCACGGGGTTAGATACAGAGTAAATCTCCCTCTACACTGTCCGCATCAAACACTCCCAGGACAGAGACAGCACAGGGTTAGATACAGAGTAAAGCTCTCTCTACACTGTTCACCATCACACACTCCCAGGACAGGGACAGCACGGGGTTAGATACAGAGTAAAGCTCACTCTACACTATCCCCATCAAACACTCCCAGGACAGGGACAGCACAGAGTTAGAAGGGAATGTGAGGCTAGCTCGCTGACTTAGCAGTCTGGACCTGAGTAACACAGACCAGGGAGATCCCTGTGATTAGCTAATCCCTGCTGAAATGATGGTACGGTAATTGGCCTGAATTCACCCTGGTCCAAAAGGTGGCTATAGAAATCAAACTGAAATTCCTGCTCTTTGTTATGCTGGAAATAGCTGTTCGGGTCTGGGGCAAGAACATAAATAGGATTAGATACGATACCATCTCCAGTCAAATATCCCTTCGGCTGGCCCCTCGTGTCGAAAGTGAGCAAAGTACTTGGTGGTAGCTATGGAAACCTGTCCTGGAAAACCTCCCTTGCTGGGTGCGATTGGAGAAAAATAATGGCTGCTGGCCTCCCGGGGTTCATTGGCAGCAGCTAGTTGGAAGTGTCAGCAGACGCTGTCCAACTAGGCTTCAGAGCTACAGAAAATATCAGCACAGTCAGCGATGCTGTGACTAACCTTGCTGATGCTAACGCTGTGAAAATTGTCCTGTCAACAATAGCTGGTAATGCTGGAGTCTCTTAACTCTTTCCACTCGTGAGGACAATGTCACCCAACGTGGCGAGGAGAGTTAATTTACACACGATTGCTTAACTTTGCCCTTCATCAGCTGCAGGGCATTGGCACTGCACAAGGAGCCCTTCCTGTTACCGTTACACCTTGTTTACATTGAATATTGACAAAGCACAGTCAGATACAGAGCAAAACTCCTTCTACACTGTCCCTGTCAGACACTCCCAGGACAGAGATAGTACAGAGTTAGATACAGAGTAAAGCTCCCTCTATACTGTCCGCATCAAACACTCCCAGGACAGGGACAGCACGGAGTTAGATACAGAGTAAGGCTCTCTCTACACTATCCCCATCAAACACTCCCAGGACAGGGACAGCACAGGTTTAGATACATAGTAAAGCTCACTCTACACTATCCCCATCAAACACTCCCAGGACAGGGACAGTACGGGGTTAGATACATAGTAAAGCTCACTCTACACTATCCCCATCAAACACTCCCAGGACAGGGACAGCACAGAGTTAGATACAGAGCAAAGCTCCCTCTACACTATCCCCGTCAAACAGTTCCAGGACAGGGACAGCACGGAGTTAGATACAGAGTAAAGGTCCTTCTATACTGTCCCCCATCAAACACTCCCAGGACAGGGATGGCATGGGTTGGATAAAGCTCCCTCTATGCTATCCCCATCAAACACTCCAAGAGGTTGTTTGCACTGATTAAAATAAACCACCTGAGTCTCAGTGAATGCTAATGATGTACGTGAAGTCTGCTGTGGGCTGTGCGCAAAAGTGTGTGGAGCGAAGCAATCAACGTTTTTTGTTCAAAGAACAGGAGAAACCTGCACCCTTCTCACTCTGAACAGTTTTAAACCCAGGGGCTAAGGATGAAAATTCAGTGTACTATCTCACTGTAGGGTGCAGTATATTTCTCAAACGCATCCTTCACAGTGGGAAGATTCAGTGCAGGAGCAAGGATGTCTTATTGCAGTTATACCAGACATTGGTGAGGCCCCCTTATCTGAGAAAGGGCGTTCTTCCTGCCGAGCGAGTGTTGCAAAGGTTTGTCAAGTTGATTCCTGAGATGCCAGGACCGACATAAGAAAGTGTGTGTCCATTCCGGATTGTTTTCATTGGAATTTAGGAGAATGACGGGAGGATCTCATAGAGACCGATAAAATTATAACAAGACTAGACAGGTTAGATGCAGCAAGGATCTTCCCGATGGTGGGGGATTTCAGAACCAGGGGTCATAATTTAAGGATAAGGGCTAGAACCTTTCAGAACTGAGATGAGGAGAAATTCCTTCCCCCAGAGAGGTTGAGAAATGGTTGAGGCCAAGACGCTGTGTTTTCAAAAGGGAGGTCGTGACAGCTGTTACGGCTAAAGGGCTATGAGGGAAGTGTAAGATCAGGGTATTGAGCTTAGTGATCGCCCATGATCGCTGTGAATGTCTCGAGAGGCCAAATAGCATACTCCTTCTCCTATCCTCGAGGTTCCTGTGTAATTGGTACTGCTTTACTACTTGTCACCTGGCATTATTGCAGCAAAATTGACCACAATGACAGGGTAAGTGCTGGCAACAAAGTGTCGGGGAAATATGGTGGGAAGGTGCAGGGGGTGGTCTCTAGTGAAGCAGGCTTCAGAAAGTTTAGGCTTACTTGAAATAGCCTCTTTTGGGGAAACCAAGCGACTTGCCTGTTTGGCCTCAGTTAAATCTACTTTAGGGCTCTGCTAATTTAATGTCATCCCAACCTCCTGCTGTCCAATGCAGTCCCAACAAAGTTCAAGCAACATTGCTGGAACTGACCAGGCAACCAGCTCATACTCTGAGTTCTCACTTTACACCACTTCTGTCACTAGATACAACCAAGCAACCCATGACTGAAGAGGGGTCACTGCACCCTGAGCATTAACTCTGTTTTCTCTCCATAGATGTTGCCAGACCTCCTGAGTTTCTCCAGCGATTTTCTTTTGCAAGCATTTCTGCAGTCTACCTTCTCTCTCCTGTCGCCAACCCTTTCTTACGAGTTAGCCATAGCTCAGTGGAACACTGCTGCCTCTTAACTCAGAGGATCGTTCAGAGGCTCTACTTCAGAAACTTGGATTGTTTCCTCAGCTTGGCACTGTGGAGGGACGGCTGCATTGTTAGTGTGGCATTAAACCAAGATTCCGTCCACAATCTCAAGTGGACGTATTAAGATCCGTCTCTATCCGTGGAAGAGCAAAAGAACTGTCTTTATCCTGACCAAGATTTATCTTTCGATTGACTTGACAAAAAAAGGTCATTTCTTGATCTTTTGTCAGTTATTTGTTATTTGTAAATCTCCATAAGCACTTGGGAAAGCACTTGAATAGTTTTAAGGCACTTTGGGGTATTCTGAGATTGTGACGGACTCTATAAAAGTGTGTTCTTTAAATAGTGTAACAGCAGAAAAACAGGACACTCTGCTCAGCTGGTTAATGCATCAATCTCTGTTTGTGTTAACATTTCCTTTATTCTTTCCTCCCCTACACTTATCTGACTTCCCTTTTAAGTACAGCTGTCTGTTGTCAGCTATTTAGTGTTAAAGATTTTGATGTTCAAGGTATAAGTTCAAAAATTACCAATGAAACTTTTGCAATGTGGTCATGTAGATAGGATTAGATGAATTAGATTACTTCCAGTGTGGAAACAGGCCTTTTGGCCCAACAAGTTCACACTGACCCTCTGAAGATCAACCCAGCTAGACCCATTCCCCTACATTTGCCCCTTCACCTAACCCCATTTCCTTCTAACTAATGCCCCTAACACTAGTGGGCAATTTAGCATGGCCGATCCACCCTAACCTGCACATCTTTGGACTATGGGAGGAAACCAGAGCACCTGAAAGAAACCCACGCAGACACGGGGAGAATGTGCAAACACCACACAGACAGTCGTCTGAGGTGGGAATTGAACCCGGGTCCCTGGCGCTGTGAGGCAGCAGTGCTAACCACTGGGCCACCGGGCCGCCCAAAGAACTTCAAAAATTTGTATAGGTTAGTGGAATCGGTGGAAGGATGTGGCAGATGAAATTAAATGCTTAGAAGTGATTCATTTATGATCTGACGATGCTCGACTGTCCTGCCAACCCTTGATTCGTGCCTTGCTGGCCTTTAGCCTGGTGATTAGGAATCTGGGTGTTCAGATGGCATGGAAATTTAAGAGTAGTGTTGATAATGTGTGCAATATCAAAGGCTTTATTAAGGGGGATGTAGATTTCAAAAGCCAGGCAAATAAGTTGAGCTTGTGTAAAGCTTGGGTTTAACATCACCTGGAGTAGTACGCGCAGCATGGTGAAGTAGGGTCAATCGAGCAGTGCATCCACAACTGTACACCGCACTTGAGGAAAAAAATGTGAGGATGCTAGAGAATGTACAGAAAAGATTCAGGGCAATTGTCCTGGGGTGAGGGGCTTTCATTACAAAAATAGATCGGTGAAGTCCCAGTAGCAAACAAGAGTCATATTAGACTCAAAGCACTAAGTGTGTTTCTCTCGCCGATTCTCCTGCATTTTGTTTTTTCATTGGAGAGTTTGGGATTGTTTTCTTTGAAGAAGAGAGGTTGAAGGTAGATTTGATAGAGAATTTCACATTCATGAGGGGTACGGACGAACATAGAGTCATAGAGATGTACAGCACGGTAACAGACCCTTCGGTCCAACCCATCCATGCCAATCAGATATTCTAACCTAATCTAGTCCCGTTTGCCAGCACCCGGCCCATATCCCTCTAAACTCTTCCTATTCATATACCCATCCAGATGCCTTTTAAAGTACCAGCCTCCTCCACTTCCTCTGGCAGCTCATTCCATACAAGCACCACCCTCTGTATGAAAAAGTTGTGCCTTGCGTCCCTTTTATATCTTTCCCCTCTCACCCTAAACCTACATCCTCCAGTTCTGGACTCCCCCACCCCAGGGAAAAGACGTTGTCTATTTACCCTATCCATGCCCCTCATGATTTTGTAAACCTCTATAAGGTCACCCCTCAGCCTCCGACACTCCAGGGAAAACAGCCCCGGCCTATTCAGCCTCTCCCTGTAGCTCAAACCCTCCAACCCTGGCAACATCCTTGTAAATCTTTTCTGAGCCCTTTTAAGTTTCACAGCGATCTTTGATAAACCCTTCTGACTGCTGGAAGGATCGAGATCCTAACTGTGTTGAAACTTCCATCTCCATGCATGTTCATATTTCAAACAGAGGAGTCTGGGGCCAAGGTCTATTCCAAGGTCTGGGGCCATTGGGGAGCATGGAGAAGAAGGAATGGCAATTAACCAAACGCAGTTGTGATATAAAATTTAATGTCGGGTCAAAACACCGAAACAGTTTACATTGTTCAAGGTTTATTTTTAATCTTGAGCTTTGGAAATGAGTTGTTGGCTTGTGCTGGGAGAGATGGGGTATCTGGCTCGTGTGTTAAATAATGCTGATCTGTCAGTAAGATCTCTGCCAGTTTGGGTGAGAGATTGATGGTGTTGGGAGAATCTGCAGCGAGACAGCACAGTGCTCAGAACCTTGTCTCAGACCCTAGGGAACCACTGACTCCTGCATAAGAACCGCAGATCTATGCTGGTCACTTCATTTTGATATTCTTTAGGTGTGGTTCAGGTTTCTCCTGAATAGCATGGTTAGTAGTTCTTACATTTATGGGCCCTAGTCTTGTAACCTATCAAGAGCTTTCAGAGTAATAATGGCCTTTATTTGGTCACCTCTCAAGCCAACTCGAGAACCAAGCTTACCCTGATTATATATATCTTCTCCATCCTCATAGCATCCCTGTGCACCCTTTTTTTGTCCCCAGTTCCTGTATATCCTTTTTTAATAATTTGGCAATAAGTTTTTAATTTTTTAATTAGTGTGGTCGAACCAAAGTTTTTCCAACTTCACAACTTTAAAAGTGAAAATCCCCGACAGCCCTTGGTTTATCTCACAGAGAGATTAATTTTGGTATACGATTATCGGAAGAAACCTAACTCTCTGGTACAGAATGTTAGATCTTCGCCAAGTAACGTACGGCTGGTGTTAGCTGTCCCTGTGCTTTTCTTAAATTACACTCCCTTTTTAGACTATGTTTTTTCACTGTGTCTCTCGTTCCCAGTCTTGGACTTTCCAAAGCGTTCTCCTTGGAGCTACACAATGTCAAAGGAGCAGCTGCTGGTGCAGGAAGAGAAGGCATTCCGTGAATACTTGGATAAAATTTACAGGACGTTTGATCCTATGAAGCTCAGTTACTTTGAGCACAATTTGGAGGTGAGCAGTGTGGATGACGCAGATAAATCACCAAGACGGTGCTAGGGTAGGAAGCTGCTGATGTGTGGAAGAAGTGGTACTGAAGTTGCATTTATCGGTGTCTGTTGTAACCTCAAAGTTCCAAAGTGCTTTGTGGCCAATGGGGTCCTCTAGTAGTGGATCATAAATGGAACCTTTTCACATTCATATTTATTGAGATTAATGCAGGGCTTGACATCACAAATAGCTTCCCTCACTGACTGCTGAAATAGCACCTTGGGATTATTTTACATTCATGAGATGAGATTGGAAGATGAAATGTACTCGGGACTATGTACACTGATGTGAGGGTGATTGTGAAATGATGTGGGATTGAAATGTGAAGTGAATGAGAGACTGAATAGGGCAAGACTACTTCTTTGACCGGGAAGTCAGTGACAGAGCACTCATTTAAAACACTTACCAAAGGAGGGATTGGCAGGAACAAGAGTGCAGGTTGAAAAGTGATTGTTCTGAAATAGTTAGCGTAGGATGCTGTCTGTGAGCTCATCGAGATGCACTGAGGAGTTATTGGGGGCTGGGGTGTGTGCTAACTGGGTGTTAGGTTGGATGGTGTTGCTGGTGGGAGGTGTGCTGCTCACTTGGCACTGGGTGTTGGAGGTGAGCTTGTTAGCTGGTGCCTGGTTGGAGGGGAACTGGTTCTATGGGAAAAAGGAGGCTGCAGAAGGTGAGTGGTACTTGATTTTGTTTGGCATGGAGAGAATTGTTTCTTGGGTGGCTGGTGGAGCAATTGTGGAAGGGTTTTTTTTCTGTACACCTTTGGAGTTGAGATGTCTTAATACAGGAAACACTGTCACGTTGTTTATTCTCTGCGTCCTTATTTGGTTTTTGTATTAATTCTTCCTCTGTGTCTGTTCTGTAGACCTGGCGTCAACTATGGAGAGTCTTGGAAATGTCTGACATAGTGCTGCTGATCACAGATGTCAGGCATCCGGTATGTACTGCGAGTGGACTATGAAGTCAGAACTTCAGCCTAAACAATAGGCTTGGCCTGAACAGGTGCTCTGAATCTTTGCTTAAGATGGGGGTAATTGCTGCTGCTGCTGCTGTGTATAAACTCACCGCTTGAGTGATATCACATTTTTCTGTGTCCTGGCTGATGTTATTGTCACCTGATTGAGTGGTCGCCACTTTCTGCTCACTGCCACTGCTGCAGGCATATGGCTGCCCTGGTTGGCAAGATGAACTTAATTGTCGTTGTGTCCTCCTCACACTGAGTTGACCTCCCTTCAATGAGGTGGTGCTGTAACTTCTGTTGCTTGTTCTTGGCGTTCACTTTGAGAAGCCATGGCTTTTCATTGTGGCCTTCCTCTTGTTTTTTTTCCCTAGTAAGTCCATTAGCGGCTGCTCTTGTGTTACCTACTTCCCCGTCTGTAACATGACCTACTTCCACACCGCCAGGGCTTTCCTTACCTTTCTCTCACGTTGTGTCCATTCTAACCCTGAGCTCATTCACAAACCTGCTGCCTTAATCTAGCCTGCCGTGTACATTGTTCACCTATTGCCCCTCTGCTGACCGATCTGGTCCATGTTTTCCAATTGCTCTTCTTTGCTGTAAAGCCCTCCAGCTTGACAACCTTCTGTGATCCCTGCGCACCTCCAGCCTCTTCATGTCATAAACTCACGGAAACAGACCCTTCAGTCCAACCAGTCCATGTCAACATAATCCCAAACTAAACTAGTCCCACCTGCCTGCACTTGACCCATCTTCCCTCCAAACATTTCTTATTCATGTACTTATCCAAATGTCTTTTAAATGTTGTAACTGTACCTGCATCCACCACTTCCTCTGGAGGTTCATTACACATATCAACCACTCTGTTTCAAAAACAAAAATAGTTGCCTCTTATGTCTTTTTCGAATCTTTCTCCTCTCACCTTAAAAATATGCCCCCAAGTCTTGAGATTCTCCACCCGGGGGGAAAAGACACCTGCCATTCACCTTATCTATACTCCTCGTTGTTTTATAAACCTCTAAAGGTCACCCCTCAACCTCCAACGCTCCGGTGAGAAAGGTCACAAGCTTTTCCTTATAACTCGAACCCTCCATTCCCGGCAACATCCTGTATTCTGTTGAAAACTATCTTCACTTGTCTTTACCTGCAGCTCTCGAACTGCCTCCCTGATCGTCTGTGCCAGCTTCTGTCATCCTTGTTGTGGTTCTGTTGGCCGAGCTGGGAATTTGTGTTGCAGACGTTTCGTCCCCTGTCTAGGTGACATCCTCAGTGCTTGGGAGCCTCCTGTGAAGCGCTTCTGTGTTGTTTCCTCTGGTTTGTCTCTGCCGCTTCCGGTTGTCAGTTCCAGCTGTCCGTTGCAGTGGTCGGTATATTGGGTCCAGGTCGATGTGTTTGTTGATTGAATGCCATGGCTCTAGGAATGAGTGCCATGCCTCTAGGAATTCCCTGGCTGTTCTCTGTTTGGCTTGTCCTATAATAGTAGTGTTGTCCCAGTCGAACTCATGTTGCTTGTCATCTGCGTGTGTGGCTACTAAGGATAGCTGGTCATGTCGTTTCGTGGGAATGAAGACATGCCACAACCCAAAGGACTAGCCATGTTACCATACATCAAGAGCATTTCTGAACTGATAGCCAGACTACTGCGACCACTAGGACTCATAACAGCACACAAACCAACAGCCACTCTCAGACAACAACTCACCAGAACAAAGGACCCAATACCCTGCATGAGCAAAACCAATGTAGTGTACAAAATCCCAAGCAAGGACTGCACAAAACACTACATAGGACAAACAGGAAGACAGCTAACCATCCGCATACATGAACACCAACTAACCACGAAACGACACGACCAGCTATCCTTAGTAGCCACACACGCAGATGACAAGCAACATGAATTCGACTGGGACAACACTACCATTATAGGG
>NC_057746.1:19729043-19743094 GCF_004010195.1 Chiloscyllium plagiosum | reverse complement strand
TTCAATCAACAAACACATCGACCTGGACCCGATATACCGGCCACTACAGCAGACAGCTGGAACTGACAACCGGAAGCGGCAGAGACAAACCACTATAAATGCCGGAGGAAACATCACAGAAGCGCTTCATAGGAGGCTCCCAAGCACTGAGGATGTCACACAGACAGGGGACGAAACGTCTGCAACACAAATTCCCAGCTCGGCGAACAGAACCACAACAACGAGCACCCGAGCTACAAATCTTCTCACAAACTCTGTCATCCTTCAAGGCACTCCTTAAAACCTATTCTTTGTCTGATCTTCTGTCCCAATACTCCCTGATGTAGCTTAGTATCGATATTGTTTGTGAATGTTGCAAAGGGTTTTGGAGTATTTTATCTTGTCAATGGTGCAGTATATATACATAAGATGTCTTCCTGTGTTTATTCTTGACTGTTTGTTATCTGCCTACTAAATTAATTTCCTCTCTTCGTGGAAGAAGAGGGATTAATAAGGGAATGTTAACTACATATTTATAGTAAAAATACAGAAAAAGCTTACATTTGAGGCAGCACGGTGGCTTAGTGGTTAGCACTGCTGTCTCACAGCACCAGGGACACGGGTTCAATTCCAGCCTTGGGTGACTGTCTGTGTGGAGTTTGCACATTCTCCCTGTGTCTGCGTGGGTTTCCTCCGGGTGCTCCCACAGTCCAAAGATGTGCAGGTTAGGGTAAATTGGCCATGCTAAATTGCCCCGTAGTGTTAGGTGCATTAGTCAGGGGGAAATGTAGAATGGGTCTGTGTGGGTTGCTCTTCGGAGGGTCGGTGTGGATTTGTTGGGCCGAAGGGCCTGTTTCCACACTGTAGGGAATCTAATAAATAAATTTACAGGCATTTCTGAATACATACCACATGTAAATACACATGGATACATGCCATCATGCAGACTGTGTGTGTTTGCACGTACCCCTCCACACAAACTAACCTATTAAGTTAGGAGGTAATGACTTACCTGGTACACACCCACATCTTACCACTTTTTGTCTTGAGCCAGCTCCTTCCCCTCTGTCTCTCCCCAGGTGATTCACTTTTCCCCAGCACTCTATGACTATGTGACCCAAGAAATGAAGAGGAATATTATCCTGGTGTTGAATAAGATCGATCTCGCTCCACCCTCCCTGGTGGCAGCCTGGAAACATTACTTCCAGCAGAAGTTTCCTCAGCTCCACGTGCTCTGCTTCACATCGTACCCTCGGGAGAAACCGGGTGAGACAGATCCGAGCGCTGGTAAGTGGCGAGGAGGGATTGCGCTATAGTCTGTGGTGTAGTGATGGGTGCAGTGCTAAATCAGAATGAGCTGCAAACGGACTGCTCTGACCTAATCCACTGTTGCCGTGGGAGGAATGGACCTGTATCATCTAGTTAATGTTCACACTGTCTCAACTGAACCATGTCAAACTGTTCTGTCCTGAACTGGGAGAGAACTGGACTGTGATTAGAGGTGGGGGGGGGTGCTGTCTGTGTAAAGGTGGTGAGTGGGTTAATCCTCTCCACTGGCAACAGGCTGCCCAGTATCTGACTGTGAATGTGGGGATGTTGGGGGAGGAAGGAGTTAATCATCTCATCCCACACTCCCTTGTGTATGAACCGGATGCTGTAGCTGATAGTTTAAACACCTTTATGGTATTTTCACTGCTGCAAAACGTGCAGCTCTTTGCTTATTAAAACTTTGCCAGTGGGAACTGTGTGTTTCATTCAAGTGTCTGTTGTGGAATTCAGTTTTTCAGAAACGCCGAAGACGGAGGCGGGTCAGGACAATGGCCGTGGGGCCCAAACAGCTCCTTAAAGCCTGCGAGAACATCACGCAGGGGAAAGGTAAGGCCTGAAACAAGGAAAAGAAGCACTCTGGGCCAATAATAATGGCCGCAGAATGGGGCGGCCCAGGGAAACCACTCCCACTGCTACATGTCTGTGCCAGCTCTTTAAAGGAGTCGACCAATTTAACCCCATGCTTTTCCCTGATAACCTTGCATGTTCAGAGCAAACTACTGAGGACCCTGTGCTGAAAGCCAAAAAAATGTTGGAAATCACAGTGGGTCAGACAGCATCTACAGGGAGAGAGCAAGCTAACATTTCAAGTCGAGATGACCCCAGCAGATTAGCTGTTTTCTCTCCTGCTTAATTAAGTTACTATATTTTACATTAGGATTAAGTCTCGGTACAACATCGTGGGCCTAAGGGCCTGTTCTTTGCTGTACTTTTCTATGTTCTATGTTCTAATCAGGTCTCACACTCCACATTTTAGCAACATGTGAAGAAATTGTTGATCCAGTTTCTCTTCTAGTCTGTCTTTGTCAGTGATTTAAAATCAATAAGCTCTGGTTACTGGCCTGTTGACTCTGTCAAAGTCCCGTATAATGCCTCAGTTCAATTATCCCACATCCAACCCTGATCCAATGAGAGACATCCCCATTTCTTTCAGTCTGTTCACGTAACTCAAAACTTTCATCCATAGGATCATCCTGGTCAAATTTCACTGAACCCTCCCCCTCAGGGCCTTGACGCCTTAAAATCGCGATGATGTTATGAAATTTGAAAGTTTTCTGCTATCTGTGCAGTTCAGGTCAGACTGAAGCTGTAGACTTGCTCAGGTGAGCACTATTGCTGAGCACCTTGCCATTGTTCAAATATGGTACTGCACAGCAGGAGTATATTAAACCACTCCTGATAGTGTCCATTTGCACCACAGTATTTTGATAACTTGCTTTCAATAACCTGATCTTTTGTTAGTAGCAACAACTCTGGCTTTAAGCTTTTCCTGTTTATCTGCAGACATTACCATTCCCTTTATATTTTGTTCTGTGGTGACATTCACCCATCATATTCCTCATCCTCGAGCCTTCCTGGACCTTCACTGCTGTTCCAGTTGCTCCTCCTGATCTTTTCCATCAACATAAAACTCATCATTTGTCCACATCCCGGAGACTCGATGTTAGCTCTGTCTCTTTCTCCAAAGCTGCCCTTGGATTGCTGAGTTTCCCCAGCGTTTTCAGCTTCTGTTTCAGACGATTGAATGTTCCTCGTACTGTCCTTGGCTGAGATCAAGTATTTCCGTACTGAACTTAATTTGATCTTTGGGATTCAGCTATCTGGAACTGGTCATTACACCCCGACCTTTGCAATTCTCTCTAGGCCACTTGCCACTTCTGAGAGGTTGGGAAAACTTGGAAAGAACTGTAATGGAGCATTTCAAAATGCACTTCTTCCTTATTTTGAAAATAGGTCCTTCAAAAACCTCTCTTAAAGTCTTGCTGTTTGATCACGCTCTTGTTTTTCTCCCTCACTGTACTCTCCCTTAATGGCCGCCCCTCTCCAATTTGCCTCTCAATCCCTGCACTTCCTTTCGCACTACAGCCCCCCTTTCCTTCACAACTGTTCATCATACTCCCCTTCTCAAAGTTCTAATGGATCTGCTTTCACTGTCTCTTTCGGGCAGATAGTTTTATAACAACTCAGTGTGTCATTGAAAAGAGAGAGAGATTCTTTGCACCTTTGGCTTTCTGTCCATTCCTATAAATTTGTCCCTCTCCAGACCACTGACCTTACTCCTGCAGGAAGCCATTTCTCCCTCTTTACTGGAATCTCCATCAAAAGCCCCCCACACCTGTACCACCATTCACCTGAAATGTAATCGATCTGCATATTCAAGTCATCTACCTCCTCCGTTCCCATGCCTCATGATCCAACAATCATCCTAGCAATTTCAGCTGTGAAACTTTCAGCTGAATCCCAACCTCAGCAGAGTTCTAGAAGTAGCATCATGGAGTCAGATAGCTTGTCCCAACCAGCCTGCACTTGGCCCCTATCCCTCCAAACCTTTCTTACTCATGTACTTAGCTAAATGTCTTTTAAACATTGCCCCTCGTGTGTTTTTAAAATCTTTCTCCTCTCACCTTAAAAACATGCCCCCTAGTCTTAAAGTCCCCCATCCCAGAGAAAGATGCTGCCATTCACCTTACCTGTACCCCTCATGATTTTATAAACCTCTCCTTATAACATTGCAGGGTTACGGAATTCGAATGCCAGCCACGATCTCGTTGAATGGTGTACTCGAAGGGCCAAATGGCCTCTCATATCTGGCATTCTTATCACCCTTCTGTCTGCCCTAGCAAATCCCTTAATCATCTTGAACACCTCAATTAGGTCTCTCTGCTCTGTGCAGCGTGTTCTTGTAACTTAAACTGCCTTAATATCGTGCTGGCCGCATTTGCTGTACCCACTGTGAGACCATTATGTCCTACGGGTTGGAGTTACCCCAGAACTATACCAGATGCAGTCCAGCCCTAGCTCGACCTGTACCTTCCCCCCCACCCCTTCATATTCCAGCCCTTGCTCCTCCCCATCTCCCTCTACAGTTATGTAATTATTTCCCTGTCTCTCGCCAGTCGACCTGGGCAGCTGGAAGGAGAAGATGGAGCGGGATGCGGCAAACACCCAACACGAAGACCTGACTGACGAGGAGGACGAAGATGACGCAGTCCTGGTGGAGCATCAGACAGACTCTGCCATGGAAATGTGCACGCCGGTGGATGAGCTGTACAGGGACGGCATCCTCACTGTGGGCTGTGTGGGTGAGCTGGCACGATTGGTTAAATGGTGGAGGCTGGTACAATTGCAACATTTAAGAGGCATCTGGATGGGTATATGAATAGGAAGGGTTTGGAGGGATACGGGCCGGGTGCTGGCAAATGGGACTAGATTGGGTCGGGATATCTGGTCGGCATGGACAGGTTGGACCGAAGGGTCTGTTCCATGCTGTACGTCTCTTTGACTCTATGTGCTGGGTGACAGCAGCTGAAAATGACAAGTTTGCCTGTATAAGTGCTGCGTTTTTCTGAACGAATTTGGCGGAAACCAGAACTGCCAGCTGCTGGAAACCTATTGCTTATTGGTTTAATATCAAATACATCCCTCACCTGGGGACCAAGGGTCCACATGTGGTGCACAGGTAAAGTCCCTATCCCTGGGAGGCCCAGGTTCAAGTCCCGCCTTCTCCAGAGGTATTTAATTAATCTCTGAACTGGTTGATTTGAAAAATTGGTTTAACAAAAGAAAAAGCAGCCCTAAGATCTGGTAAGACTTGACAGTGATCAGACCTGGAATGATGTTCATAACCTGAAGAGAGATGTGAAAAAGGACCCAAACAGTGAAATTTGTCAAGCTATTGTTTTGTGTTTTTTTTTAGGAAGCAGAGAGTTTGTTGTCTTTCTCCTGTTGTATATATACACAGGGTCTAAATTCCGCCCTCTCCTCTCCTCTTGCCTCCCTCTCAGGTTTTCCGAATGTGGGCAAGTCATCTCTCATTAATGGCCTGGTGGGGAAGAAGGTGGTGAGTGTGTCCCGTACCCCAGGCCACACCAAGTACTTCCAGACGTACTTCCTGACTCCCACCGTCAAGCTGTGCGACTGCCCCGGCCTTATCTTTCCCTCGCTGGTAGACCGTCAACAGCAGGTCAGCTTTCACTGCTCTGTGCTTGGATGTGGGTGAGAGGAGAGGGCACGGGCCCAACTGGTGCATTTGAGGAAGATGCAGTCTTCCTCTCCCTGGGGGCGGCACGGTGGCTCAGTGGTCAGCACTGCTGCCTCACAATGCTAGGGACCCGGGTTCAATTCCAGCCTCAGGCAACTGTCTGTGTGGAGTTTGCACATTCTCCCCGTGTCTGCATGGGTTTGCTCCGGTTTCCTCCCACAGTCCAAAGATGTGCCGATTAGGTGAATTGGCCATGTTAAATTGCCACGTAGTGTTCAGGGATGTGTAGGTGAGATGCAATAGTCAGGGGTAAATGTAGAGTAATAGGGGAATGGGTCTGGGTGGGATATTCTTCGGAGGGTCGGTGTGCACTTGCTGGGCCGAAGGGCCTGTTTCAATGCTGTAAGGTTTCTATGATGCAGTAGCAGCAGCTTGTACTTGGGCATCTTTTAAAGAAATTGTGCAAGGTGATTCACACAGGAACGCTGTGGACCAGAGGCTTGAAACCGAACCACACGTAAGAGGTGTTTGGACAGTTGTCAAACCGCTAAGTTTTTTAAAGGAGTTCTTTAAAAGGAAGATAGCAAAGTCCAGAGGTGGAAGGAATGCAGTACAATTGAAGACACAGACAGACTCACACACCCCGCCAATGTAATGTAGTTTGGGATGGTGTGGAGGGCGAGATTGAACAAACTGAGCTCTCAAAGATTGTTGAACTGTGGGGTTAGTTAAATGTTTCAGCAACATTTTGAGAAGTTTCCTTTCCCAAATTTGATTAATTGATATTTTTACTCTTTTTAAAAAAGTATATATATTTTTCCTGGCACGGTCTTTTCTCCTGATTCTTGCCTCTTTGTAATTTTGCTGGGGAAAGGGGAATGTGTTTTCTGATATATTCTCCATGAGAGAATCTGGTGAGTAAGCCGCTTGGTCATTGCTCTGATCTGAGCCTTTTGTCAGCTGCCTGTGGTTTCTAATGGATGTCACTAGATGGCGGTAAATACCTCCTTTCGGTGTCCGGCCCAGGAGTACTGAGTAATTGGAACAATCTCGAGCAACAGGTGCTGTGGTCAAATAGCACATCACAAACCAGAGACTTGGTCAGTGCTGTTTTGTACCACTTCAGGCTGTACGCTGGCTTACAGAGCGTGATCCCAGACCAGAGTGAACAGACAGGGAACAAACCAATTATTAAAAAGAAATCACTTGATCCAAAAAATTAACTTGCTTCATCACCGCAGATGCTGCCACACCTGATGACTTTCGCCAGCAGTTTCTGTCTTTGTTTCTGATTTCCAGCATTTGTGGTTCTCTCTTTTTTAAAAAATAAAATTCAGTCATACTTAGAAATGTACATGCTGGTGATACCAGACCTCCATTTTGAACTCTGCAACATGAGTAGGACTAGAGTGAGATCAATGAATTATGTTATGATCTGATTAGGGACAAGTAGCTTTTATTTTTAAATTAGACAGAAGGAATTTCTAAGAGAATAAAGCCTGAGATTTCACTGTTTTGAACAAGCAATATTAGGGGGTGGGTGTAGGGAATGCTGGATGACTAGAGAAATTGAGGTTTTGGCTAAGAAAAAGAAGGAATCATAATGTCAGGTGTTAACAGGAGAGATTGAGTGAATCCTTGGGAGAGTATAAATGCAGTAGGAGTATACTTAAGAGGGAAATCAGGAGGGCAAAAAGGAGACATGAAATAGTGTTAGCAAATAGGGTTAAGGAGAATCCAAGGGGAATTTATAAAAACATTAAGGACAAAAGGGTATTTGGGAGAGAATAGGGCCCCTCAAAGATCAGCAAGGCAGAAGGCAGCGTATGTGTGGAACCACAGGAGATGGAGGCGATACTAAACAAGTATTTTGCATCAGTGTTTATTGTGGAGAAGAACACGGCTGGTACAATTACAACATTTAAAAGGCATCGGGTGGGTATAAGGATAAGAAGGTTTTAGAGAGATATGTGGCAAATGCTGACAAATGGGACTAGATTGGGTTGGGAAATGGTCTGGATGGACAATTTGGACCGAAGGGTCTGTTTCTGTGCTGTACATCTCTGAGTCTGTGACTTTATTGTACAAGACACAATGGTAATATCTGCAATACATGTGCACCTTAGTTCCAACACCCAGAATTAATGTAGTAAACATGGGTAATAGACTGTACTAAACTGTAACAGACTGTAACCGAACACTCCGCTGTGCAAAGCAAATAGCCAATGGGGTTAAGACAATTCCAAAGAGTTTCTCAGTAACTGTCCCCTCCTTCGAGACGTTAATAATACAGTGGACCATCAAAACTGAACAAACTTCATAAAGGATTACAATTCTTCACTTTTGCAAATCTAGCCATGAAACTCCTCCTCAAGACAAATCTGTCTTTGACTGTGGATGACTGCTCATGTTCAAGTCAATCACATTCCATTCCTGAGTCCACATTCCCCAGGACTCTAAATACTGTACTGGCAGGCACCGCTCCATCCAGTTTCTCCCTGACCGCTCACTTCACCAAGCTGCATATGCCCAATCTTGCTAAAGTGCATCAAACAAACTCTGCTTGTCGAGCTTTCACTGAGACTTCTTGCTGTACTGAACTATTAATTGTGCACACACATTTTTCAAGCGCTTCACCCCAGCCCCTCATTGACGCAAAGCTTTGCAACTGGTATAGCACTCCCCAGAGTCCTTGCTATGCAAAACACACGTTGTTCAAAAAAACCGAAAGAACTGAGGATGCTGGAAATCCAAACCAAAACAAAATTGTTGGTAAAACTCAGCAAGCCTGGCAGCATCAGGTTCTGCAGGAGGGTCACTGGACCGGAAGCGTTAACTCTGCTTTCTCTCTCCATAGATAATGCCAGACCTGCTGAGTTTCTGTGGCCATTTCTGTCTTTGTGAACCTGCTGAAGAGCTCAGCTGTCTTCAGCAGCACAGTTGAGAGCAGCTCTGTCTAACATTGAGGTCCTGTCACTCTCCCATACTCCAACTCTCAGAACCGCGTTTCGATGACCCTCTAACCTTCCTGTGTGATTTATCACTAATCTAAGGCAGAAGTGCATTGAGTTAATTTTGGTACAGTCTAACATAGCAAACCCTTAGAAGCTTGTGTACCCTGGAATATTAAAACGTTACCGTCTTGTAATTAACCAGGAGAAACTCCCACTTTGACTGCTCGCCATTGGAAAGCCACATTTATCAATGAATTTTCCTTTGCCATCAAGATCTGGAGCGGCACCCAACTGCGGTGCCTCTGGCTCAGAGGCAGGGACATTTCATTCAGCCTCAAGAGGGTTGTTCCCTCAGTATTGCCCTGTAATGTCAGCCTAGATATAGTTCTGGAGTCTCTTGGGTTTGACTTGAACCTCCTGCCTTGGGCGGGATGGGAATTAGCGTCTGAAGCAAAACTAACCTGAGTCGCTTGTCCCTTTTCTAAAGAATGCAGTTATGTATCCCTCTGTGTTGGGGTGGCGTGGTGGCCCAGTGGTTAGCACTGCTGCCTCACAGCGCCAGGGACTTGGGTTCGATTCCAGCCTCAGGTGACTGTCTGTGTTGAGTTTGCACATTCTCCCTGTGACTGTGTGGGTTTCCTCCCACAATCCAAAGATGTGCAGCTTAGGTGAATTGGCCGTGCTAAAGTGTCGCATAGTGTTTAGGGATGTGTAGACAGGGTGCATTAGACAGGGGTAAATATAGGATAAAAGGGGAGAGGAATGGGAGGTTCTTTGGAGGGCCGATGTGGACTTGTTGGGCCGAAGGGCCTGTTTCCACGCGGTTCAATGGTCTGCACAAGATTCTCTGATTCTCTGGTCTCTCCCTCCCCCCACCACCTCCAGATTCTGTCTGGGATTTATCCAATAGCACAGATTCAGGAGCCTTACACCTCCATCGGTTACCTGGCTGCGAGGATTCCTGTCGCAAAGCTGCTGAAACTCAAGCACCCGAAGGTGGAAGAGGGCACGCCTGAGGAGCAGGAGCAGGGCCAGGCCAGGTTCACCGCCTGGGACATCTGTGAAGGTAACTGGAGGTCGTGGGCTGGGAGAGTAGGCTGCCGGCCGGTTTCTTTTCGAAGCCATCCGCCAAGTGGAAAGCTTTCCGTTTTTTTTGGCATCTCGAGTTAATAACCGAGCCGGAGTTAGAGTGAGAGTCAGTGTCCGCCTCACGCGCCATGAGCTGTTTGTCTCTTTGCAGCCTGGGCCGAGAAGAGGGGGTACAAGACGGCCAAAGCAGCACGGAACGACGTGTACCGGGCAGCAAACAGCATCCTTCGACTGACCGTGGACGGGCGCCTGTGTCTTTGCATGCGACCTCCGGGATACACGGTGCAGAAAGGTAGGGGGTGTGCGTGCGCGCGCGTTCGGTCAGCTTCAACACCTAGCATCATCGGGAGCAGCTTTTGGGGCGAGTGGCAGTGATCGTTGAGCTGAGCATGGAATGAGGGTTCTTGTGAACTTGTGTGAGGGGGAGGGGTCCCTTCCCTGTTTTTAACATGTTTGCCAGGGCCTTAAAAGCGTGTCAGGCACACCTTGATACTGAGGGGGGGGAGGATAACCTCCTGTCTCACTTGCCACCTGTTTGTTTGAGGGATTGGCCTCATTGCCTCTCTCTCGCACTGGCCTGCAATACTTTCCTTGTGCTTCAATGACCAGAACCAGATGCAGTTCTCCAGGTGGTGTGACCAGATCACTGCATAGTCAGAGTTTGTAGTCACTGCAGTAAGACGGTCACTGTTTAACATTCTCTTTGTTGGCAAGTAACTCTGCGCAGTGGTTGATTTGATTATTTGAAATTGTGGAGAGAGAGAGAGAAAACAAATTGAGGGAACACCTGTATCTCTCACTATCAGACTTGCTGTGATTTGTTTTAGTTGTAGGTATTGTACAGCACAGAAGGAGGTAACTTGGCGCAGTGTGCTGTTTGCGCTAATTAGTCGCAACTCCCTCTCTTTCCACGTCATCGCGCAGTCTTTTTCTTCTCATGTGTTTATCCAATCCCCTTTTAACGTTAGCCTTGAATCTGTTCCCACTGTTTACATGCAAGATGATCAGAGGACGAGATAGGGTAGACAGTGAAAGTCTTTTTTCTAGGATGACGACGTCAAGGGCGCATAGCTACAAATTGAGGGGTGATAGATTTAAGACAGATGTCAGAGGCAGGTTCTCTACTCAGAGAGTGGTGAGGGCGTGGAATGCCCTGCCTGCCAATATAGTTAACTCAGCCACATTAGGGAGTTTTAAACAATCCTTGGATAAGCACGTGGATGATGATGGGATAGTGTACGGGGAGGAGCTGAGAATAGTTCGCAGGTCAGCGCAACGTTGAGGGCCGAAGGGTCTGTTCTGAGCTGTATTGTTCCATGTTCTATGCTCTTTCAAACGGCATAGTCCCCTCCGCCTGTTACATAAAGTAAAATCTCCTCCCTCCACCCCCCCCCTCCCCCCACTCCCAACTCCACACTTTGTTTATTTCTTTCAATTGTCTTAACCTTGCACCCTCTGATTACTGACCTTCATGCTAATGGTCTTGACCACCCCTTGGTGGTCTTAAATGATCCTGTCAAATCTCCCAGAAACCTTTTTCTAGCAAAACTGAAAACCGTCACCCCCGATTCAATTCTAGTAAAATCTCTCCACACCACCCCCCCCACCACCCCCATCTAAGGCCTTTTTTAGGATCCTCCCTAAAGTGCGGTGCCAGACATGGGCTGTGGCCTAACAAGTGAGGAACAAAGATTTGGAAGACCTTCCTGGATAGAGGTTTATCTGTTAAATTCCAGTAGTCGCGTTGCTCAAAACCATGACTTTGCAAGTGGGTGAATGCCTTTCTTTTTTAAATGCTTCAGTTAATTCTACAGGAGGCAGTAGGTTGGTTCAGAACCAGTAGAGAATGACTTTGAAGGCAAGTCTGGGGGGGGGGATTGGCATTAGTACCTTCCAAGACCACAGTATGTTTTAATTTCAGTAATGCACTTTTGAAGGAAGGTCACGGGCATAGCACTCCAAAGCAAAAGGATGTCCCGTGAGAGTTCACACTCAGCTGTTAAAATGGACTTTAGTTAGAAAGCTGTGCCCAGAGAAATGAGTGACAATATGTAGAGAATGGCCCTTGAAGGGTGCAGATTGCAGAATTAATCGCCAATGGTTTCATGGCCATCGTTAGACCCTTAATTCCAGATTTTGATTGAATCCAAATTCCACCGTCTTCCGTTGCGGGATTCGAACCCATGTCCCCAGGACGTGACCTGGGCCTCTGGATTAACAGTACAGCAATAGTGCCACTAAGCCACCACCCCCTCTGTTTTTGTCTTCCTCCCTTGTCGAAGTCCCGCAGAATCCTCTCCGACACAATAAGATCATTCCTCATTCTTCGTAACTCCTACGCTCAGACTGTCCATCGTTTTCTCTTAAGGAAAGTTCCGGAAAGCTGGTGTTAGGCTGCCAAGGCCTGTGCCTAAGAGGGTTCAGCCAGCGCTGCCTCTTCTTCAGTCAGTCAGAGCAAGAGGAGCAGCTCCAGTCACGGGCTCTTTCCCTCCTGCATTTGTTACTGATTGGTTCACTTGTGGGCCTATCAGCATCAAACGCTGGAGATAAAGAGCCCGCCTGTGATTGGAGGAGCACCTTGTGAGGTCGATGAGTGAGTGAGTTACAGTCTGGAGGTGACTGCCTGCTCATGGGGTTTTTGATCGGGAGGGAGGAAAGAGGCTGCCAGGGTTTTTACAGGATGGATGGAGGGAAGGTGGAAGCTGTGGGGTGCTGGGTAAGAAGGGAGATTGCAAAGGAGAGGGAGAGTAATTTTAAACCTGCCAACGCAACATTACTCAAATATCTGAGAGCCAGGGACAGTTGATATGACAGAGGCAATGAATTCCTTCAATGAATATGCAATTGCTGGCTTTATACAACAGAGATCTACGATGTGGGGTGACCCATAAACAGCCTGACTAAACTGTTCTAACTTTGTTTTGTGTGTGTGTGTGTGTGGTGTGTGTGTGTGTGTGTAGTGGCCGAGAGCTCATCAGTTTGTAGATGATGTCTGTATAAGGTGATGGCTTTTTTGTGTGTTGAAGTATTCTTCAATTGCTTTGGAAAGAATCTTTTCGCTAACTTAAGCCGTTTTGTCTTGTGTCAGTTTGAGTACTGCAGTGTCTCGGAAATTAATGCTTTCCTCGTGTTGTGGGTTTGTTTAATAGAGGGTTGATAATGGATATCTTCATTCTTCTAATTCTGTACAAGTCCAAATACCCCAACATCAACTGAAGTACAGAAGATATTCTACGTAACAATACAGAGATAATAAATTAGTTGGTGAGAACAAGAAAAAAGCCTAAATAAAGAGCCCAGAAATGGGATAAACACCTTGGCACATGATTTCTCTCCCTCGCTCTGCTCAGGAAGCCCAGGGTAAAAACAATGACTGCAGATGCTGGAAACCAGATTCTGGATTAGTGGTGCTGGAAGAGCACAGCAGTTCAGGCAGCATCCAAGGAGCTTCGAAATTGACGTTTCGGGCAAAAGCCCTTCATCAGGAATAAAGGCAGTGAGCCTGAAGCGTGGAGAGATAAGCTAGAGGAGGATGGGGAGAAAGTAGCATAGAGTACAATGGGTGAGTGGGGGAGGGGATGAAGGTGATAGGTCAGGGAGGAGAGGGTGGAGTGGATAGGTGGGAAAGGAGATAGGCAGGTAGAACAAGTCCAGACAAGTCATGGGGACAGGGCTGAGATGGAAGGTTGGAACTGAGGTAAGGTGGGGGAAGGGGGAAGTCCACATTGATGCCCTGGGGTTGAAGTGTTCTGAGGCGGAAGATGAGGCGTTCTTCCTCCAGGCGTCTGGTGGTGAGGGAGTGGTGGTGAAGGAGGCCCAGGACCTCCATGTCCTCGGCAGAGTGGGAGGGGGAATTGAAATGTTGGGCCACGGGGCGGTGTGGTTGATTGGTGCGGGTCCTGGAGATGTTCCCTAAAGCGCTCTGCTAGGAGGCGCCCAGTCTCCCCAATGTAGAGGAGACCGCATCGGGAGCAAAGGATACAATAAATGATATTAGTGGATGTGCAAGTAAAACTCTGATGGCTGTGGAAGGCTCCTTTAGGGCCTTGGATAGAGGTGAGGGAGGAGGTGTGGGCGCAGGTTTTATAGTTCCTGCGGTGACAGGGGAAAGTGCAATTTCCCTTGCCATGTGGTTAAAGATGCCCTCCAACGCATCTCGTCCACATCCCGCACCTCAGCCCTCAGACCCCACCCCTCCAACCGTAACAAGGACAGAACGCCCTGGTGCTCACCTTCCACCCTACCAACCTTCGCATAAACCAAATCATCCGCCGACATTTTCGCCACCTCCAAACAGACCCCACCATCAGGAATATATTTCCTCCCCACCCCTTTCCGCCTTCCGCAAAGACTGTTCCCTCCGTGACTACCTGGTCAGGTCCACGCCCCTTTACAACCCACCTTCCCATCCTGGCACTTTCCCCTGCCACCGCAGGAACTGTAAACCTGCGCCCACACCTCCTCCCTCACCTCTATCCAAGGCCCTAAAGGAGCCTTCC
>NC_057746.1:19722376-19728827 GCF_004010195.1 Chiloscyllium plagiosum | reverse complement strand
CCACTCCACCCTCTCCTCCCTGACCTATCACCTTCATCCCCTCCCCCAGTCACCCATTGTACTCTATGCTACTTTCTCCCCACCCCCACCCTCCTCTAGCTTATCTCTCCACGCTTCAGGCTCACTGCCTTTATTCCTGATGAAGGGCTTTTGCCCGAAACATCGATTTCGCTGCTCCTTGGATGCTGCCTGAACTGCTGTGCTCTTCCAGCACCACTAATCCAGAATCAGGAAGCCCAGGGGTCAGTCAGTTGAACCATCTCTGAATTGCTTGAAATGCAATGATGTCCTTTCTTAAAGAAGGAGCTGAACTGTGCACTCTTGTCCATGTGGTCTGACAAATGCCCTTTATGGCTGTAGTAACCCTTGCAATAAATGACGGGCAATGACTTTTCAGGTGATAGGATTCTGAGAGTAGCTATGGAGGCTGAAGGAGCCAAGTGCAGTCACAATGACCACCAGTGGTTGTATTTATATTCCTAGTGGACAGCCTGGCCAGGGGCAAGTGAGAAACAGGTGTCAAGAAGCAAGTAAAAGGGGCTGGAGTAACTTCAGTTGTCTCTCCCTCTGTGTTTTCAGCGGAATGGCAGCAGCACGTCGAGACACTAGAGATTGCAGCTCTTCAGGAGGCCCACAGGCAACAGACCAAGCAGAGCTCCGAAGACGAGGACGAGATCTCCAGCTCGGACCAGGAGGACGACGAGAAAGACCATGATGCAGATGAAGAGGAGGAGGAGGAGGACGAGGAGGAGAGGGGTGAGGGTGGGGACGCTGGTCAGAGGCACAAGGGAGCCTTCCTTAGCAAGAACAAGTTCGCCCTTCTCCGAGATGATGAGTGTTAACGTCTTGTTGCACCGGATCACCCGGTGCTAGGACTGGGGACCTTTACAGAGAAACGATGCATGTGCATCCTCCAAAAGCAGCAACACCCCTGCTGTGTATTACTTCATTCCGGAGTGCATCGCGGAGACCCATTCCAATCCTTTACCATTAATGTATTGCTCTATTTCAATAAAGCTTTATTTACCGTAGCAGTTGGAACGAGTGGCTTGCTGTTCAGCATCTTGTGTTCACACTGATACGGCGGGGGGGGGGGTGGGCTGGGTGTGAGCAAATACCCTTATCATCACCCTTTGTTGGTTCCTGGACTCAGCCAGAATTGTGCTTCAAGAAGTCTTTTGGAAAAGATAGATACAAATTACTCATGTTTCCAGGGATGGGGGGGATTTGCAGTTCTGAAGAGGCACTGAAGCAGCTAGCGTTGTTCTCCTGATGGCTGCTGCCTAAGGTCCATCAAAGAAGTGCCTGCAGCGATAGAGGATGCTCTTCTACAATGTTCCAGAATCTGGAAAGGTCCCAGCGGATTGGAAAACTGCAGATGGGGCAGCAGTTGATGTGTATTTCAATTCCCAAAAGGCATTTGATAAGGTGCCACGTGAAAGGTTATAGCAGAAGAGTGGAGCTCATTGAGTCAGGGTGTGAAGTGGAAAGAGAGTTGGCTTATTAATTGGAAACTGGGAAACTGGAGAAATAGTCCGTTATAAAGTTGGAAGCTGGCGAAGTGCCACAGAGATCAGCAAAAGAGTCTCAGTTATTTATGATTGATTTAAATGACATCACACATCGGTAGGGTGGTGAAGAAAGCATTTAGCATGTTTGCCTTCGTTGCTCAGACCTTTGAGTGTAGGAGTTGGGACATTGTGTTGAGGACATTGGTGAGGCCTCTTCTGGAATAGTGTGTGCCGTTCTAGTCATGGAGTTATAGGGAGGCTATTATTAAGCTGGAGCGGGTTCAGAAGTGATTTGCAGGATGTTGCTGGGTATGGAAGGTTTGAGTTATAAAGAAAAGTTGGACCGGCTGGGACTTTCTTCACTGGAGCGCAGGAGGTTGAGAGGTGACCTTGTAGAGGTTTACAAAATCGTTAGGGGTACATATAAGGTGAATGGTGGGTGTCTTTTCCTTAGGTTGGGGGATCTCAAGATGAGGGGGCATATTTTTGAGGGGAGAGGAGAGAGATTTTAAAAAGTCTTGAGGGGCAATTTTTGTTTTACAGAGGAATGTGTGGATCGAACTTCCTGAGGAAGTGGTGGATGCGGGCACAGCTACAACATTTAAAAGACATTTGGATAAGTACATGAACAGGAAAAATTCAGAGGGATATGGGCCATAAGCAGGCAGGTGGGACTAGTTGAATTTGGGATTATGGACTGGGGTTGGTTTCTATGCTGTATGACTCCGACTCTGTAAATTGGATGATGTGACGATTGCATTGTAGCCAGATTTCCTGACAACACCACTATAGGAGAGCATGCAAAGTGGGCGGCACGGTGGCTGAGTGGTTAGCACTGCTGCCTCGCGGCGCCAGGGACCCGGGTTCAATTCCCACCTCAGACGACTGTCTGTGTGGAGTTTGCACATTCTCCCCGTGTCTGCGTGGGTTTCCTCCCACAGTCCTAACCTGCACGTTTTTGGGTGAATTGGCCATTCTAAAAAAATTGCCCGTAGTGTTAGGTGAAGGGGGTAAATGTAGGGGAATGGGTCTGGATGGGTTACTCTTCGGAGGGTCGGTGTGGACTTGTTGGGCCGAAGGGCCTGTTTCCACACTCTAAGTAATCTAAATCTAAAAGCACAAATTGCTGACAAAATTCAGCAGACCTGCCACCATCTGTGGGGAGAAAAGAGTTAATGTTTCGAGTCCGTTCTCCATATAGATGCTGCCAAGTCTGATGAGCTTGCCCAGCAAATTCTGTTTGTTTATTCCAGACCAGATTAATTTGGAGGAGGATATAAAAAGTCTGTGAATGGTCAGAAAGTTGGTGGGTGGAGTTTCTGGGGAGAGGGGTATTGCAAGTGAGAGATTATTTACTTCAACAGAACAGAATATTGTTTGTGGAGAGAGACTGCAAGTATAGAGTGATTTTAGTGTCTGCGTCCATCAACTTACAAGCAGCCAGAACCTGGAATTAGGAAGTGAGGTGATTGGTGGGGGTGGAATAGAGACCCGGGTTCGATTCCACGTTTGGGCAACTGGCTGTGCGGAGTTTGCACGTCCTGCCCTGTGTCTGCATGGGTTTCCTCCCACAATCCAAAGATGCGCACGTTAGGTAGATTGGCCACGATAAATTGCCCCGTAATGTCCGAGGGTATGCAGGCGAGGGTGGATCAGCCATGGGAAATTCAGGGTTACAGTGTGGGATAAGGGGTGGGATGCTGTTCGGAGGCTGGGTGTGGACGTGATGGGCTGAATGACCTGCTTCCAAGTCATAGGGTTACTATGATTCTCAGCAGGTAATTAAGTGAATGTAACTTTTTGGAATGTTGTAAGGTGTCAGGACACCAGAGATTTAGAAGCAGGGGCATGCAGAGAGACTTAGAAGAATCCCTTGCATTATATTATGGACTTGAGGAGAAAGTGAGGTCTGCAGATGCTGGAGATCAAAGTTGAAACTTTATTGCTGGAACAGCACAGCAGGTCAGGCAGCATCCAGGGAACAGGAGATTCGACGTTTCGGGCACAGGCCCTTCCTCAGGAACACTCTCTGCTCATTCCTGAGGAAGGGCCTGTGCCCGAAACGTCGAATCTCCTGTTCCCTGGATGCTGCCTGACCTGCTGTGCTGTTCCAGCAATAAAGTTTCAACTTATATTATGGACTGAAAAGTGTGGTGCTGGAAAAGCACAGCAGGTCAGGCAGCAGCTGAGGAGCAGGAGAATCGATCTTTCGGGCATAAGCCCTTCATCAGGGATTTGTCCGAAACATCGATTCTCCTGCTCTACGGATGCTGCCTGACCTGCTGTGCTTTTCCAGCGCCACACTTTTCAACTCTCATCTCCTGCGTCTGCAGTCCTCACTTTCTCCCGTTGCATTATAGGGCCAGGGACACGCAGTAAGATTCAGGTGCAATCGCTACCATGCAAATTCATGGGCTGGAAAGTCAGTGACGATGCTCTGTCTTGTGTTTAGGGGTTTAGTGTTTAATATTTTCAAACTCTGGCGATATTCCTGATTTTTTTTTTCTTTGTTATTGTCACAGTGGGTGGGGGGGGGGGGTGTGGGTGTGGGAAATGAAGTTAGAAATTAACCAAAACTGACTGAGTTGTGACCTGCGATTTCAAATTGTCACTGGGCAGTTAAATTCAGAACATTTCAAATGAGTGGGCTTTCTAGGGAGATGATTGAGAAACCTGCGAACGTAGTAAGGTATAGTCAGCAAACTACTCCCGGGATAGTGATTGGGTTGGATAAGGGCTCTTGTGGAGCAGAGCTGGTGTCCCTACCTCTGAGCGAGGTTTGAGTGCCTCAGCCTCCATTTTTGTTGCCTCTGTTGGTGTTTGCACATTTCTGAGTGATTGTGTAACCGAGAGTGAATTGTGACATCTATATTTGTACATGTTCTTGCTTTGTCTTTTAGAATCCTAGAATCCCAGCAGTCCAGTCCATTTGGCCCACCTACTCTCTGAGCATCCCACCCAGAGACCCCCTCCCACCCTATCCCTGTAATCCTATATTTCCCATGACTAATCCACGCTAACCTGCACATCCCTGGGCACTATGGGACAATTTAGCACGGCCAATCCACCCTAACCTGCACATCCCTGGACACTTAAAATCCTGATGAAGGGCTTTTGCCTGAAATGTCGATTTTCCTGCTCCTTGGATGCTGCCTGTCCTGCTGTGCTTTTCCAGCACCACATTCTCGACTCTAAGCTCCAGCATCTGCAATCTTCACTTTCGCCCAATTTAGCATGGCCAATCCACCCTAACCTGCACGTTCCTGGTCACTATGGCGCAATTTAGCACGGCCAATCTGGGCACTATGGGACAATTTATCATGGCCAATCCACCCTAACCTGCACGTTCCTGGTCACTATGCACAATTTAGCACGGCCAATCCACCCTAACCTGCACATCCCTGGGCACTATGGGACAATTTATCATGGCCAATCCACCCTAACCTGCGCGTTCCTGGTCACTATGGGACAATTTAGCATGGCCAATCCACCCTAACCTGCACATCCCTGGGCACTATGGGACAATTTATCATGGCCAATCCACCCTAACCTGCACGTTCCTGGTCACTATGGCGCAATTTAGCATGGCCAATCCACCCTAACCTGCACATCCCTGGGCACTATGGGATAAGTTAGCACGGCCAATCCACCCTAACCTGCACATCCCTGGTCACTATGGGACAATTTAGCATGGCCAATCCACCCTAACCTGCATACCCCTGGACTGTGGAAGGAAACCGGTGCACCCGGAAGAAACACAGACACGTGGAGAATGTGAAAACTCCCCACAGTTGCCTGAGGGGAGGAATCGAGCCCTCTTAAATCAAATGTATTCTCCACTCCCACCTTCCAGTGAATTGTCGGCCTGAAAACTACAAAACAAGAGATCGAGTTTGGCTGGAGAACCCTTTGAACCGTTCAAGTAGTCTGGTTTCGAAATCCAACACAAGTGCTTTCATAATAACATAAAATTTACAACTGCGGATGCTGGAAATCTGAAACAAGAACAAATTTCTGGAGAAACTCAGCCAGTCTGGCAGCATCCGTATAGAGAAAGCAAGGGTTACTGTTTTTTTGAGTCACAAGTATGTTCACCCTGGTGTGGGAGAAACAGGAAACCCCACAAGAGAAAGCTTGTTTAAAAAAATCCTAGTTGTGAAACTGCCTAAAATCTTGTCCTAATTCCACTTCAGTTAAGCCACATCAGGTTCTGAGTCACAATGGTTGTGAGGAGATTTGTCGCAATTTCTCTCTCTCGCTTAATCCATGCTTCCTTCTGTTCAATCACTTTTCCTTTACCCAACGTAAGTTTGCAATAAATGTTTTTTGTTATTAGAAAGCTGAAATAAAGATTGTACAAGCTGTCAGTAGTAATTGACTCAAAAGACAGGCCAATGTTTTACAGCTAGATCAACAATGTATCCTTGGGGGTGGTGGGCAAGGGGGCACAGATTTTGCAAGGCACAAATTATGTAGCTTCTTTCATGCAAGAGGTGGCAGTGATTTTTCTAATTAACCTGCTCAGCCATGCTAGGGCGCACCCCAGAGGAAGGTCAAGTTACCCTAATCCCAGGCCAGGAAAGGGTTACCGTCTCATTAGAGAGAGACAACTCACCGAATCCTAGAGATGTACAGCATGGAAACAGACCCTTCGGTCCAACCTGTCCATGCTGACCAGATATCCCAACCCAATCTAGTCCCACTGCCAGCACCCAGCCCATATTCCTCCAAACCCTTCTTATTCATACATCCATCCAGATGCCATTTAAATGTTGTAATTGTACCAGCCTCCACCACATCCTCTGGCAGCTCATTCCACACACGTACACCCTCTGCGTGAAAATGTTGCCCCTTAGGTCTCTTTATATCTTTCCCCTCTCACCCTAAACCTATGCCCTCTAGTTATGGACTCCCTGACCCCAGGGAAAAGACTTTGCCTA
>NC_057746.1:19705442-19722159 GCF_004010195.1 Chiloscyllium plagiosum | reverse complement strand
CTGAGGTAACCCTCTTCGCTGTCCACTACACCTCCAATTTTGGTGTCATCTGCAAACTTACTAACTACCTCTTATGCTCACATCCAAATCATTTATGTAAATGTGAAAAAGTAGAGGACCCAGCACCGATCCTTGTGGCACTCCACTGGTCACAGGCCTCCAGTCTGAAAAACAACCCTCCACCACCACCCTCTGTCTTCTACCTTTGAGCCAGAGGTTTGACCTGAAGGTCACCATGCTTGTGGTGAGGGGCACGATTGAGACGCTGGTGGTTTCATGGTAATGTTAGTGTGAATTGAGCTTGCGCTGTTGGTATCAACCTGCATTTCAAACCAGCCATGCAGCTGACTGAGCTATCACAGTAAAGTGATGGGCGGTGTCATCAGTCACAATCAAGGGCAGTTCTTTGCATTGGAAGACCAGACATTTTGCTCAAAGGTGTTTTTTTTTCTGCATAAGCTTCTCCACAGTGGACAGGTGGTGCTTACGGAGTTGTATTTGCGGGTGGTGTTCCGCAGCACTGTGGCGAGGGCCATCGTTCACAACGCCGGTGGAACCTGTTGAGGAATGATATTGAATGTTTGCAGACTGAGGGTCTGCACACAGCTCTATGCACAGAAATATTGCCATCAGGGTGAGTGCGATGTTAGATGCGTTTCCCCCCACCCCACTTTATTGAGAGGTGTCCCCGAGGATATGGTACAGACACCGTGGAAACTGGGTTGGGGTGATTATCACAGACCTGTGCCACATACAGCTATGTCAAGGTAGCCAAGGGTGAACTTTATTAACTTTAGCCTCTTTTTCCTAATTAACCTGTTCAGCGATGTTATTAACTTGAACCGGGCCTCCTAGGCCACAGGTAGGGACATTACTCCTTTCCCCACTCTTAAAACTATGGAGTGCTCCATGAATTTGTGTGTCACCCTTGTGCAGGGGCGATGCTAACCATAGAATTCCTTACAATGTGGAGAAACAGTACATTCAATCCCTCGAAGCCACATAGAAGAGAATCTCTCCCTTTCCCCCTTCCCCCCCCCCCCCCACTCCAAATTCCCAAATCTCATTTCTTGAGGCTAGTGCATCTAATCTACACATCCCTGGGCAACTATGGGCTAAACATTTAGCACAGCCACACCACCCAACCTGCACATCTTTGCAACTGAGAGAGGAAACCCACGCAGACATGGGGAGAAAGTGCAAACTCCACACAGGCAGTCACCCGAGGCTTGGATCCAACCCGGGTACCTGGCGCTGTGAGGCAGCAGTGCTAACTTTTCTGTGTCATTCAAATTTTAGCAAATGTGCTGCCAAAGTGAGCTTAACTGCTGTCAAAGTAATTAAAACACTTGGAGAACAACAAAAAGTGAGGTAATAGTGGAAGGCAGGAAAGAGCAACACCTTTATTCAGACTTAAGAGTGATGGTAAAATTTGGGTGAGTCAAGGAAATGAGAGGACACCCTCCCTGTGCTAAAAAAGCTTAAATTATACGCTCTACTTTTGCTGTGTAAGCCAGAAACATTTTGACTTGGCTATTCCAGAACCTGCAAGAAAATTCAGCATGTTCCATTGTAACAATCTTCATGTTCCAGATCAGATATGTTGTTTAGTAAGTGAAGGGAGTGAATTTAGGAGGTCGAGGATGAGCAGCTTTGTCCTGGGTGCTTTGAGTTTCTTGGATGTTGTTTGAGCTGCACTTGGCCTGGTGAGTTGGAAATATTCCATCGCACTCCTGACTTGTGCTTCGCGGAAGGCAGAGGGGTTTTAGAGAGAGGTGAGTTAATTGCCACAGGATTCATAGGTGTTCTTAGATTAGATTAGGTTCCCCACGGTATGGAAACAGGCCCTTCAGCCCCACACCGACCCTCCAAAGAGCAACCCACCCCATATTTACCCCTGACTAACGCACCTAACACTATAGGGCAATTGAGCATAGCCAATCCACCCTAACCTGCACATCTTTGGACTGTGGGAGGAAACCCACGCAGACACGGGGAGAGTGTGCAAACTCCACACAGACAGTCGCCTGAGGTGGGACTCGAACCCGGGTCCCTGGCGCTGAGAGGCAGCAGTGCTAACCTCTGAGCCACCGTGCCACAGTATTTATGTGGCTGTTCCAGTTCAGTTTCCACCCTCCCCCCACACAGGATGTTGACAGTGGGGTATACAGCCATGGTACAATGTACCAGTAACTAACAAAGACTGCTGTCTTCTGTTGATTGGAGTTGATTTGATTTGATTTATTATTGTCAAATGTACCTAAGTACAGTGGAAAGTTTTGTTTCGCGTGCACTACAGGCGGATCATAACGTACAAAGACTGTAGGGTGGTTGAACAGAGCAAGGAATGCAAAGTTACGGCAGCAAAGAAGGTGCACACAAAGCAAGATCAAGGTTAGATTTTGAATTTGAGAGGTTCACTCAGTAGTCAAATAATAGAGGGGGGAAGAAGCTGTCCTTGAACCTGTCGGCACGTGTGTTTAAGCTTTTGAATTTTCTGCTTGACAGAAGAGGTTGTGAGAGCTTATAACCGGGGTGGGAGGGGTCTTTGATGATGTTGGCTGCCTTTCCGAGATAGTGGGAAGTGTAGATGGAGTCAGTGAATGGAAGGTTGGCTTAGTTTGGTTTACGTAGGCGAAAGTGAGGACTGCAGATGCTGGACTGTGATGCTGGAAAAGTACAGCAGGTCAGGCAGCATCCGAGGAGCAGGAGAATCGACGTTTCAGGCAAAAGCTCTTCATCAGGAATGAGGCTGTGATCCGAGGGGGCAGAGAGATAAATGGGAGGGGCTGGGGCTGGGGGGAAGGTAGCGGCGAATGCGATAGGTGGATGGAGGTGGGGATAATGTTGATAGGTCAGAGAGGAGGGTGCAGCGGATTGGTGGGAAGGAAGGTGGACAGATAGGGCAGGTCATGAGGGCAGTGCCGAGTTGGAAGGTTGGAGCTGGGATAAGGTGGGGGAAGGGGAGGTGAGGAAACTGGAGAAATTCACATTGACGCTGTGGGGTTGGAGGGTCCCGAGGTGGGAGATTTGGTTTAGTTGATGGCAAAAGTTTGTAAATCACATGGAAACAATTCTTAAAGCTATCTGTGGAAAGTTGGGACGACTGACCGATTATTACTCAGTGCGTCTGAACTGTTCTGAGGTCAGCATTTCAGTGCAAGTTGTGAATAGTCAGGTGAAGTTATTTACACTGATGGTCAGATGTGGAGCATCTAGTCAATCTTTTCCTTATCTGGCCTGTCTTGGTTTTGTTCGCGATTGTGTATTCAGAACCAGAAAAGATGCCAGGGTCGCAGAAGCCTGCTCCCACCCTTGGCTGATGTCAGCGGCATAGTCAGACAATTTCTGGATGATGTGAAAGCTGCATTAAACTCTTGTAAGCATTTATTTTCCAGGAGCCTCAAAGCTGCAGTGTGGAAAGAACTGAGTTTTCAATTAAAACCGAGATTGAGAGCAGAAGACCACTAATTTATTGTCACCTGTTTTCCACTGCTTCTCATGATAAATATCTCCCACTGGGGGTTAGCCAGAATAATTTATTCTTACCTTCTGTATGCAGATTTTGCTACATCCTTCAACAGCCAGCTGATATATCGATCTTAATACTTCATATAAAGTAGACAGGTAGATTTGCAAACAACGATTTGTTTTATTGGTAATCATTTGGCCAAATGCATGAAGCGTATAGTTGAAAATCGCGGAGCTAATAAAGGACAGAAACAGATTGCATGAAATGAAATGAAATCTCAATAATATTCAGCAGCATTGCTGAGCTAAGCTTCCAGAATATTGCGATAAGCTATACCTGAGTGAAATTAGTGGGAGTATTGCTTGACTCTGGGGGATACTGTCCAAATATAGACCTCAGTGTTCTGACACTCCGTAAGGCTATGATATCACAAGCCCGAATTTCAATGTGAAATGGGCTGAATTTCTGTAAAAACTGAAGCGTTTGTTTTAACCATCATTTCTTTCCATGGGATGTGAGTATTGCAACATGAATTGAGAGGGTGGTGCTGAGCCCCTGGGTTGGTGTCATCTGTCTGACGTGGGTACACCCACAGTGCTTTCAGAAAGTTTCAACCTGGTATCAGTGAAGTAACGGCAGCGCAGTCCCAAGTCAGGATGTTGTGCGAGTTGGATAGGAACCTGCTGTAGCCAGTGGTCTCCAGCATCTGCTGCCCTTATCCTTCCAGGTGCTAGAGGTTGTCGGTCTGGAAGATGCTGTCAGAGGAGGATCAGCAATGGTTCCACAATGCCTCCTGTATTTGACACTCATTGCTCTGATGATTGGAGTGAACACTTAAGTTGGTGGAAGGGGTGTGCTTTGTCCTGGATGGTGTTGCGCTTCTTGAGGGTTGTTGGAGCTGCCCTCTTCCAGGCAATTGTTGAGTATTCCACCAAGCTCCTGACTTGTGCTTTGTAGGTACAGGAGAATCAGGAGTTTTGGAGAATCAGGAGTTGAGTTACTTGCCGATAATTCCCAGCCTCTGACCTGCTCTTAGAGCCATGGTAATTATGTGGCTCGTCCAGCTCAGCTTCTGATCAATGTAACCCCCAAAAATATTGACGTTGGCTGATTCGGTGATGGTACCACCATTGAATATCAAAGGTTGGGAGACAGTCTTTGCCTGGAACTTGTTGGGCATGAATGCTACTTGCCGTTTAGCAGCCCAAGGCTGAAGGCTTGCTACAGCTAGACTTAGACTTCTTTGGTATCTGAGGAGTCACAAACACCCCTGAACACTGAGCAGTCGTTGGCGAACAATTTTGCACTTCCGCGGTTGTGGCTGAGGAAGGGTAATTGATGAAGCAGCCAGTGATGGACAGGGCCTAGGTCACCACCCTGAGGAACATTTGCAGCAACTCCCCATGGATTGCAATGAAGCTACCAACAGAATGCAGATGCATCTCTTCCAGTTAACAGCTAGCACATCGTTTGAGAGCTCCTGCTGAACTAAATCTACCAAACATGGCCAAGTAGCAAAATAAATGAAGTATGGGATCAGCAGACTATACATTTAAACAACATACTGATACATCGGGCTGTCATTGAGATCTAAAAGGTTTTCAGATTTTGAAGTCAGTAGGGTCAACTCTGCATTCTATGTGTGGAATTTCCGCACTGTAACCTTTCCTTGCGCTCAGTAGAACAGGAACATTGGCAATTATAAAGGTGTATTTCTGACCAGAACAGTAGGTCGTTCGGTCTCGGTCCCATTTTGACTTTGCACACTTTATGTTAGGACTCCGGTGTATTAGAGGCCCAAAAGGTTGTTTAAAGGAACGAAGGATTGAACGGAGTTGACAGGAGCAGGTGGTTTCCAGTGTTTGCGAGGTTATGGTGAGCAGCCTGAGATACAAGGTCAAAGTGTAAGAGGTTTTGAGCAGTGATGATGGATTTGATTGTGCGTTCCTATCGACCAGGGTGCTGTGGTATTGTGAATACTGCTACTGTCCTATTTTAGTAGATTAAAAAAAAATACATCCTTTCGATTGATTGTCTGCTTTAATTTGAAATGATGTGTTGCCACGTTCAAATATCCTATCTGGTGTTGTCTAGTCGTAGTCCTCTTATTAAAACTCAGCAGAGCTGGTTGAACAGGGGAGGGAGTGTCAGGGCTCTTGCCAGTTATATTCATTCCCCCAGCTGATACTCAGTTCCACTAATTTCAACGGGACCGAATATCAGGCCACGGATTAATGCAATACCTCCCATTCAATGCCGCAGTTCAGAGCAAATTTTGACCGTGTCACAAAAGCATTTCAGTGACCTGCAGCGACTGAGCTAATAAAATTCATCGATCCTGACATTGTAACTATTTTCAATGTCTTCTCTAATCTCACCCCAGGATAAATTCCAGCCACTGATAGGGTCTGCCGGGAGCACTGTGTATTTCTGAGCGAATTGTTGGTTGTAGGTGTGGAAGACCCACTTCCAGAAGGCAGACGTTTTGATGGTCGTATCGGCAATGATGTTCCAGCAACTGTACTTTGTGCCGAGATTCCTGTAGTCTTTGTAGGGCCAAAATTCTCCTTTCGTGTCTTGGTTTCTGAACTTGGTATCACTCGCGACTAGTGTGGTACAATTCTCTGTTACTAGTTTCCTACTTTTACTCGAGTGGTATCCAGTGAGGCCCTGAGGGCGGTGATATTCAACACTGTGCTGAGAGTGTTTAGCATTTGTGCAGTCACACAGAACGCCACAAAAGGGGCACCTTGTCCCGCAGCCGGATAACATTACGTACAGCTCCTTGGTCGGGTCTACGGGCAATGTTTTAATGGTTGCATCAACGTCATTTGCCCAACCGTTAATCTGCCGTACCAGGCAGTCTTCTACTTCACAGATGAAGCTGGTGACCTCTTGGGTGAAATGCTCAACGTTAATCTTTGCATCTCCGAAGGTAATGGCTGCTAACTGGATGTCCGGTATCTGAATCTCTGATCCAAGTTTTTCCTTAAGCATCTGGATAACACGGGACACTGCAACCTCTTTAGCCTGGGATGTTACATTCTTGATAGCTGCTTTGATTAGTTTGATGAATGTTTTCAGAATGTCCAGGGCAAGAGAGCACAGCAGGGGCTGTTCTCCACTTGTGGCTGCACAGAGCTCTGTGACTTGCCTTCTCAACCACGTCTTCTCATATGACACCGTGCGTTGGATGAACCGGTGGTAATTGTCAAAATTGTCCTCTTCTTTCAAATGCAGCATAAGAGCCACTTGGAAGTTTTTCCGAAATTTGAATTTCCCCCCTTTCCCGTAGTATCTCATACGGTCCACAATCTCTGGCCCTAGCTTCTTGATGACAGCATTCATCAAAGCTGGTTCCAAGCAAGATTTGCAGAATAACTCTGCCCTCTGTTTGGTCTGGTCCTTTTCCTGGTAGATGTTCCTAAAGCTGTTGTAGTAATTCATTTTCTCCTTGTTCAACAGCTCTAAGGCGTCGCTCCTCTTCCTGAACTTGTCCTGCATTGCTTCGAATTTCCCAGAGGCCACACCGCACACGTGGATGCTGAAATCCACTTTGAACCTCACGGTGAAGCTGAATTCCTCGTCATTGTGCTTCCGAATCTTCTCATCCACTGTTCTCAAAAGTTCTTGGAAGTAGGTGGAATCATAGTCCTGACGTCTCTGCACCATATCCCCCACAAACTCACTGCATTCTTCCAACCACCACATCGCCCACTCCTCCGCCCGCTGTGAGATGTTGCATTTTTTGGGAAAAATGCCGCGGAGAAGCCTGACGAAAGCAAAAGCCTGAGGACTGTCGTCCACTGTTTTTCTGTCGATGTGATCTTTGCCAATTCGGAATGCTCCAAACTCCGTTTGGAACCAGTCTTTGCCAGCAAGCGTCTCGTTAATTAAATGGCTGTGCGCTGGCATGTTCTGAATCAGTTTAGTCTCCATGTCACTCACAACGTCACTCACAACATTCGGTCCACGTTGTAACGTTGAAAGTGTTTTCTCCCACATAACCTCAAACTCTTTCCGAAGCTCATCATCGTCCATGCTCCTTTTCTCCTGTCTGCACTTCTGCAAAAGCTTGTTGACCTGCCCTTCAATCTGGCTTTGATAACTGGCCTTAATTTCATTCATCTTCTGTAAATTTCTCCACCTCTGGACGGCCTCATTGCTTTTGATGTCTGCATACATCGTGCGCTCAATGATGACCGAGTCGATGCTGGAGACAAAATCGGCCCTGTATTTTTCGATAAGGTGCGCATTATTGCTGTTACAGAAATAATCTTCCAGCTCCTGGAGGGCTCTCTGTTTGCTTTTCTCCAGAAGTTGCTCCTGGTCCCTTTTCAAGAGACCGGCGACCCTTTCCGGATCGTCTTTGGCATTGGCGATTTTGTTCTCCGCCATCTCGACGAAGGTGTGTATGTCTTTCCTCAGTTGCCACTCCAGGTCGGTGTACTTGATGGAGAGCTCTTTGTAGGCCTCGGCCACCAGGCTGTTCCTGAAGCTGAAAATGAAATTCTCGTACTTCACGGCTTTCCACAGGGCCTGAGTCCAGGTAACAAACTCGGAGACGGTGGAGAGCTTGTGTTTCTTTGGCGGCTGGCTCGAGAAGCATTTGAAAAGCGTTCTTCTCAGCTCGAACACCTTCTGACTGTAGCCAGTGTTGACGGCGGCCATGGGTGGGTTGCCGTGCCACAGGCCCGGTATGTACCAGTTGTTCAATTTTGCGTCGTACTCCAGCACGTCGGCGAACTTGGTGAAGCGACGCTCCTGCTTTTCCATTTTCGCCGCCGCCCACGTCATGGTGTCAAGCTGCTCCAGCAGGCGCTTGCGGCCCCTTATGTTCTGGTCATGGGCAGACACGTCGCTGACGTTCTGGTGGACGAAGTAGCAGGCCGGCCTCTTGCCCACCTCCTTCATGCGGATGAAGGCGTGCACGGCGATCTGCAGCACGTCCTTCATCTCGGCGGAGTTCTCCATGGCCAGGTTGACCAGGGTGACGTCGCTCAGGCCGATGGCCAGGGTGGCGAGCTCGTTGTCGTGTTCGTGGCTCTCGTCGACGCCAGAGAGCTCTGGGGCCTTCAGCCCCTCTGTGTCGATCACCATGACATAGCCGCAGCCCAGCTCTGCCCCCAGCTGCCCGGTGACCGGGATGAGCTGCATGAAGGCACCTCTGGTGCACCGCCCACTGCTCACGGCGAACTGCAGGCCGAACATGGTGTTGAGGAGGGTGGACTTGCCGGTGCTCTGCACGCCCAGCACCGTCAGCACAAACACCCGGGTCTCTCTGCCAATCTTGGCTTCGACCGCCTTCAGCACGGCCGTCACCCACCGCAGAGGGATGTTGGAAACGTCTCCGTCGATGAGCTCCAGAGGGAAGCCGTCCAACATCAGGTCGGCGGCGGCACTGGGTAACCGGTACACCACACTCATCTCTTCCTTACCCACATCGTCCTTCTCGGTGAAACGTTCGTAGATCAGTCCAATTTCCCGCATGAAATGCTCCAGGCCCAGGGAGCTGGCGGTTATCTGCCGGTCCAGCCTTTGCAGCTGCCTCCACACTTCTGCTAGGGTTTCCCGCTCCTCCGTCGTGCCCTCCTGAGAGCTCTCGTACAGGGCTTTGTACCTTTCTCGCAAGACGGAGAGGGTTTCTCTTGAGCTGGAATCCAGCCCGAATTTCATCCACTGCAGGAAATGCTTCCTCTTACCCCCCTCCCAGCCGGTCAGGGCTTCGATGAACACCTTCACGTCAGCCGACAGGCCTTCCCTCCGTTGCGCATTGCACAGAACCTTGTGGCTCTTTCTGAGCTGGTTGATGTACTGATTGACGGACATTTGCCCTCGTTTCTTCAGGCGACATTCCTCCTTTTCCAGTTGGGAGATCTTCTGCCAGGTATCCCCTTGGAAAGTCATCCTCGCCTTCTTGAAGCTCTCGATTCCCTCAGTTTTGATGGAGCGGAGAATCCCTTCCGACTTACTTCGGCCGAGCGAACATTGCTCTTCGTCCTCGTCCACTTTGACCCCAACTCTCCTGGCGATCGCTGCCATGTCCTCGAGTCTCTTTCCGGTGGTCTGGGATGGAGGAGTTGGGAGTTCTTCGACCTGGTGATTCCCGCTTGGAACTATTTCCTTCAGCACGGTCCGAAGCAATCGCGCAAACTCCGCATCGTTCTTCTTGCCCAGAACTAAAACGCACTCCTTCCTCACAACCGACGAAGAGATCAACTCCCTCACCTGACTTCTTGTTTCGTCGGTCAGATCCTTGCGGGACAGAATTACAAAGAGGTTCTGCGCGGACTCCACCAAGGAGCTGAGGTAGCTGCTGACCCCTCCATCTACGTTGTCGACGAAGACGAAGAGGGCAGACGAAGCCTTCGCCAGGAACTGGGCCTGCCCGCGGAATGTTCTGCCGTCGCCTCGGAGGTTGAATATGGCCATCGGTTCCGGGAAGAGGTCCAGATCCGCGCTCCCACTGGGCAGGTACCAGCACAGCTCTGCCAGGCCGTCGGAGATCTTCCGCGGTACATTCCCACACTCCATGCCGGAGTGGACGAAGAAGTCGTGGTGTTGCTCCACGGTGCTGAGGGCATCGTTCAGGATCTTGGACTTGGAGATGGAGCAGGTGCCCAGGCGCAGGAAGGAAAACGTCGGCACCCTCTCGGTCACCATGTTGGCTTCCTTGAAGCCTGCGCTCGCCTGGAGAGAGAGCGGGCGCCACTTCTTCACAACGGAGCGCAGGGCCCACAGCAGGAAGGTGCAGCCCTCTTTACCGTCAGGAAGCAATAGCGGCAAAGCAAACTGACACAGGGACATCTTCAGCATCAGTTCCTGCTGGAGAAATGTGTCAGCACGCAGGAAAATAGCCATCATGATATCCAAGGGATGGTACGAATTAGCAGGGATCTCCTCCGGTTGGAGGAACTCCAAGTCCCCTGTCTCCCGTTTCCCCACTTGACCTTCCTCGGCCAAGGAGTACTTGAAATTTCTCGATTTGGAATTGACTATCATCAAATTCCACAGGAAGTAGTTTGGGATATCCCGAGGCAGTCTTGGCACCTTATTCTGAAGCACCTTTGCGCTTAGGTTGAGCACGTTGCTCAGGGACAGCTTCTCACTCTCCGGTGTTTTCAGCCCCAACTCCGTCAGGAAGTCTTCAACACGGGATTGCTTGGCACCCGTTTCGGGAGGGGCGCTACTTGAAGGAGGGTCCGATTCTGCTGAGGTGTCCGCCTCTGGAAAACTGGACTGGCGTTGGGGATGCTCGCCTGGCCGGGCTTTACGTGAGCCTGACCCAAGCTCAGAGTCTGTGAGAGAAACGTCTGATTGCTCGTGTTTTTGGAGCTCTGGCGGATTTACCTCCCCTTCAGCACCGAAGACGTCAGACGCCCTCACAGTAGGCTCCTTTGGAAGTGAACCTATAGGAAGCGTTAACACTATAAGTTCTGCTGATCATTGAGAGAAACCCCTGACCCCCTAAGTTCCAAGGTTAAAACAGTGATGCGGGTAAGTGTTCTCCCCCACCATTCCATAGTGGAAAGGTGCAGAAGGTATTCTCTTTGTAGGTAAAATTGAGTGAATTTTATCTTTGGACAACATTAAGCAAGCAGTGGAAGTCTAGGAGGGGAGTTGAGAAGGAATGTTTTCACCCAGAAGGGTCTGTGGGAGTCTGGAACTCACTGCCTGGAAGGCTGTTCAGTCAGAAACTCATGGGGCATTGCAAAGACATTTAGATTGCATTGCCGTAGCCTCCACGGCTGTGGGCCAAGAGCTGGGAAATAGGGATTAGTGCAGTCAGATGTTTGTCTACCGGTGTGGGCATGATGGGCCAAATGGCCTTCATCTGTGCTGTAGACACCTGTGGGTCTATTCATTAGTTTAGCCAATTTGTGTCACACCTGACTTTCTTTCACTGGAAGCAAGGCATAAAGTTAATTTGACATTGCTCTTTTTTTTAAATATTATCCTTCAAAGTCAAAATGGCATCTTGGGCTGATTGGATCAACTAATTTCCACATTTTCCCTGCAGTTAGTTCGTAACCTCGAGCAACTCAACAGGAAAATCAAGATTACTGTCCCCGTTCCGTTCAACGTGTTTCCACGGGGTGGCACATGCAACATAACCGTGGGCGGCACGGTGGCACAGTGGTTAGCACTGCTGCCTCCCAGCGCCGGAGACCCGGGTTCAATTCCCGCCTCAGGCGAATGACTGTGTGGAGTTTGCACATTCTCCCCGTGTCTGCGTGGGTTTCCTCCGGGTGCTCCGGTTTCCTCCCACAGTCCAAAGATGTGCAGGTCAGGTGAAACGGCCGTGCTAAATTGCCCGTAGTGTTAAGTAAAAAGGGGTACACGTAGGGGTATGGGTGGGTTGCGCTTCGGCGGGTCGGTGTGGATTTGTTGGGCCGAAGGGCCTGTTTCCACACTGTAAGTAATCTAATCTGATCTAATAACCTGGTGTTAGGATATTGGTGCCAGAGGTAAGTGATAACAGATAAAGACTACTCCCGGACTGTGAGCTTCAAGCTAAAACTTGAACACCCCAAGGCAGATTCAGCATGGTTTTGTGATTGACAAGCAGAGCGGATATGGGGGAGTCCTCAAAGGCGTTCAATTAGGTGCCTCAGTAAAGAGGTAACGGGGCTGAAAAGGTCTTGGGTGGGGTGATTTATCAGAACATTTAGAGAATTGGATAACTAATAGGAAACAGAGTTAAGACCGGTTTCACTTTGGCAAAAAGGGGTGAGCGTCATAAGGTCAGTTCTAGGAAAGGCCCTGTTTTCCGGTGCCGAACGATCCGGAATTCTCAGGTGAACGGCAATCAGGAAGGCACCCGCTCCACATGGTAGTTCTCCCACAATGCAACGGCCCAATATTCAAAATGGGGAGGCAATGGCCGAGTGGTGTTATCGCTGGGACTGTTAGTCCAGGGACCCAGATAATGTTCCAGGGACCCGGGTTCAAACCCCGCCACGGCAGATGGTGGTATTTGATTTCACCTGAGAAGAAAATCTGAATTAAGAGTCTAATGATCACCATGAATCTATTGTCGATTGTTGGGAAAACCCCATCTGGTTCACTAATGCCCTTCAGGAAAGGAGACTGCCATCCTTACCTGGTCTGGCCTACATGTGACTCCAGACCCACAGTAATGTGATTGACTCTTAACAGCTCCCCCCCCCCCCCCCCCAGGTGAAGCAAGAATGCTCAATAGATGTTGGCACAGCTAGCGATGCCCTCATCCATGAATGAATAAAGAATAAAGTAGATTTATAACCTTCTGAAGATATGAATAAAGGCAGAGTGACTGACTTAGCGGGATGCGCTGAGAACTGATCAATTGGTCGCCTCTCTCTTATTTTAATTCAAACCTTGCTTACAGTACTGATGAACAGCCATGGCCCCTCTTTGTTAAAATACATGTTTACCCAATCAGGGTCTCCCAACCACCCACCAGTAGTTCGCGTGGAACTGATGGACTCGTGTACCCACCGCCCCACCGACCAAGGCATTCCCCAGATTCTAGGGAGGTCACCACATTTACAGTCTGCCTTGGTGGCTTGGGCGAAAGGATCAACAGTATTACCGCCCAATTTCAACATGAAACAAAGACGGGCAGGGAAGCGAGTTGTGAGGAGGGTACAAAGAGTCTCTGAAGGGCGATGGTCACGTGTGTGACAAATCTCAAGTTGATGCATCAAAGGGCAGAAGGCTGTGGAGGATATCAAAAATCTCAGAAGGGACATGGACAGGTCAAGTGAGCGGCAGACATTTTGCAGATGGAGGATAATGTGAGGAAACATAAGATCTTCCACTTTGACAAGAGAAAACAACAGTAGGATGTTTTTGTGGTGGAGGGAGACTGCAGCTCTCTGGAAGAGATGGATTTGGGCTGTTTTTTCCAACACCGAAAATACATGGAGATAGGGAGATGAATTCTCTCTGAAAGACTCCAAAATACGCATAAAATTGTATCATGGCACCTGTAAGCAGATTGGACAGAATCAATGAGGAGCTGTTGCTCCAGGGTATCGGAGGTCGCGAGGTCAGAGGCTGGGGGGAGGCAGGGCTGATGGACGTGGGCCCAGATAGAGCCAGACCCCTGAAGCTGCAGTCCCTGAGTGGGCTTTGTAGGGTGTTTTCCCTCATGAGCAGCACAAACTAGGACAAGGGAACATCGTTTTAAAATAGCGACACCCACTCACCCCTGTTTAAGTGAAGATGAGGGATGTATTCCTTCTCCCAGAGGATCGTCAGTCTTTGGAATTCCCCTCCACAGAGAGCAGTGGAGGAAGGGTCATTGAATATATTCGAGGCTGAGTTGGACAGATGTTTGATTGTTGAGGGAATGGAGGATTAGAGAGGACAGTTAGGAATGTACAGTTAAGACCAAAATCAGATCAGGTACAATCCTGTTAAGAGGTGGACCAGCCCTAATGGGCTGATGGTTTTCTCTGCTCCTGATCTTATTTCTAATGATTTTATAATTTTATTTCTACCTTCCATTTCTGGCTGGTTATCTCCATGTTCCTCGACGTTTTCATTGTTTCCCTCCATCTCTGTGTTGTCAGAGGTCACTGAGGCTGTGATTTTATTCAGTGACATCACTGCAGGGAAAATATATGGCACCATTAGCGTGTCACATCCTGGAATTTAAGATTTGGGATTGTGCGTTCCTCCTAATATCCATAGCAAGCGAGGAAAGTTGACACATAGGAGTGATGTGCAATAACATCTGTAAATTGCCTAGTTAGAACTGCATTGCATCAGTGAGTATAATTCAAGAGTAATGCATTAGCTGTGAGCCACTTCCTTTCCTTGATAAAAATAAATGGGAATTACTTAAAAGTTATCGAATGATCAGGTGAACACTGCCTTTGAGGAAGGGACCAACTGTATTGTAGAAAAATTGCAAGCTGACACAATAATGGGCGGGATAACAAGGGTGCAAGAGGGTGCAAAAGGTCTCAGGAGGGAGATGGACAGGTAAAGTGAGCAGCAAACATTTTGCAGTTGGAGAAAGCAACAGGTCATCCACTATGGTAGGAAGAACACAGCAGCAGGATATTTGTTATTCCAGTGGAGGAAGACTGCAGAACTCTGTGCTACCGATGGACCTCGGTGTGCTCTTACGAATGCTCAAATTACATGGTGCAGTAGGGTAAAATTCTCTCTGGATGGTCTCAAAATACTCATAAAATTTTATCGTGGCACATGAACAACCAGAGAAAAGTTAGCCAGGAAACAGATGGGCCAGAACTGATGAGGGGCTGTTCCTCCGGGGGTTCGGAGGCTGGGGGGAGGCAGCAATGAAGAAAATTAGACCTGTAGGGCTGGAGGGGGCAGTAGACTGGGTTCAGGATGAGAAGTAAGGCTGGGAAGACTTGGGCCTGTCATCTCGGGTGTCCCAGGCTGGGGATCCAGTTGGGTAGTGAGGCTTCCAAGCATTGGGGATACCAAGTGGAGAGAGGAACTATAATGTGTGAGGAGAGGCTGCAATGAGGGGAAAGGTTTGCGAACCTCAGCAAAGTGGATTGACGAGCTGGAGGGGAGGGCGGGTCTGCCCCAAGAGCGAGAGAGCAATTTCAACAATTTCAGCCTGTTGTCTCCTGAGAGGTGATTGCATTGAGTCCATTGTGTGAATTGGATAATATAACATTGAAAGGTTTGATTTCATAAAGATTGAATTCTGTTTTATGACATGTCAAAGTGTCTCACAAACCATAGTTTACTTGAATGTGGTGTGATTGGGACAAAAAAAAACATATAACTGTTTATGTGTGACCTCTCTCGTCTGTGGAAAATGCGTTTATGGTGATGGCTTTTTGTGCACTGAAGTACGTATCAGTTTCCTAATTAGTACCACATTGTTGGCAACGATGTCCTTCTTGTACCTATGAAATACTATTGCCTATTTGAATACTATAGTGTATGCAAAATTGATGCTTTCCTTGTGTGTGTTGTGGCTTATTCTGGATTAGTGGTGCTGGGAGAGCACAGCAATTCAGGCAGCATCCGAGGACAGGCAAAATCCGTGGAAAGGCAAAATCGACGTTTCAGGCAAAAGCCCTTCATCAGGAAACCCGAAATGTCGATTTTGCCTGTCCTCGGACTTTGCCTGTCCTCGGATGCTGCCTGAATTGCTGTGCTCTTCCAGCACCACTAATCCAGAATCTGGTTTCCAGCATCTGCAGTCATTGTTTTTACCCTGTGTTGTGGCTTAGGCTAATAGAATGCTGATGATTATTACCGATGTTGCTGAATTCTTCTAACTCTGATTCTGCGTCAGTCCAAATACCCTGCACGTTAACGCCAATATTGACGATAATGTTACCTCATTGTTGCATTGCCCAATAAAGATTGGGAATGATAAAAAAAACTCACCTGAAAACAAAAAGAAAGGCCCCCAAAAATCAGAAAAAGCAGCTCTCATAGGCTAATAGAATGCTGATGATTATTACCGATGTTGCTGAATTCTTCTAACTCTGATTCTGCGTCAGTCCAAATACCCTGCACGTTAACGCCAATATTGATGATAATGTTACCTCATTGTTGCATTGCCCAATAAAGATTGGGAATGATAAAAAAAACCTCACCTGAAAACAAAAAGAAAAGCCCCCAAAAATCAGAAAAAGCAGCTCTCAAGAAAGTCTCAAGTGAAACCTGTGAAAAGTATTTAAGCCTCTGCTTGGACATGAATCACAATGCCTTAGCAAGCAGATACAGCCAAGCAGTGAGGAAAGGATCTAAAATGTTGGCTTTCATTGCAAGTAGTACTGAGGTAGTGAAATCTTGTTCCAACTTAGAGTAAGGTCAAAAAGTGGTGTGACATCAGGTTTTTGTCCAACAGGTTTTATTTGAAATTGCACGCATTCCCAGCGCTGCTCTTTCATCAGGCCTGCAATTTCAAATCTTGCAGTTTCAAATAAACCTGTTGGACTACAACCTAGTGTTGTTTGATTTTTGACCTTTGTCCGCCCCAGTCCAATTCCGACATCTCCACATTAGGGTAAATAAAAGGAGTGAAATCTTGTACAGGACATTGGTGAAACCGTATCCAGGCAGCTGTGACTTTGCTAACCTAAGGAGCGTGTACTTACATTGAAATCGTTTTCAGAGGATTAGATTAGATTACATTACATTACATTACAGTGTGGAAACAGGCCCTTCGGCCCAACAAGTCCACACCGACCCGCCGAAGCGCAACCCACCCATACCCCTACATTTACCCCTTACCTAACACTACGGGCAATTTAG
>NC_057746.1:19695190-19705429 GCF_004010195.1 Chiloscyllium plagiosum | reverse complement strand
GGGACTATTGGATTAAAATAGTGACCCCTACCCCCCCCCCCCCCCCCCAACATTTAGGTGAGGATGAAAATGAATTCCTTCTCTGAGTGTATTTAGACTTTGGAATTCTCATCCAAAGTTGAGGCAGTGTCATTCGAGGCTGAGTTAGACTGGTGAGGGAATTGGTAGTTGTAGAAATGTACAGTTAAGACCAAAATCAGATCAGGTACAATCCTATTAAAAGGTGGTCCTGCCCTAATGGGCTGAATGGTCCTCTCTGCTCCTGCTCCTATTTCTTATGATTTTATAATTTTATCTCTACCTTCCATTTCTGGCTGGTTATCTCCATGTTCCTCGACGTTTTCATTGTTTCCCTCCGTCTCTGTGTTGTCAGGGGTCACTGAGGCTGTTCGTTTGCTCGGTGACGTTGCTGCAGGAAGCATGTATGGCATTACTAGCATGTTACATCCTGGAAATGAAGGTTTGAGTTTGCAAACTCTTCTTATTATCCATAGCAAGAGAAGAAAGTTGACCTGTGGGAGTGATGTGCAATAACATCTGCAAATTGCAGAGCTAGAACCACGCTGCATCAGTGAGTAGAATTCGAGAGTAGTGCATTAGCTGTGAGGCGTTTGCTTTACCTCATAAATATAAATGTAACAATCGGGTGATCAAATATATGAACAAAGAGGTCATCTGTATTATAGAGTATTTTCAAGCTGATGCATCGATGGGCAGGGGGTTGCGAGGAGGAGGTAAAGAATCTCAGGAGGGAGATGGACAGGTTAAGTGAATGGCAAATATTTTGATTATGGAGGATGATGATGTGAGAAAATTTAGAATCATCCCCTTTGGCAGGGACGAAACGACAGCAGAATGTCATTTCAATGGAGAGAGACTGCAGAACTCTGAGATCTGGGCATGTTTTTAACCAGTGCTCAAAATACATGGAGGAGGTGGGTAAATTCTCCCTGAAAGACTCCAAAATGCTCATAAAATTCCATCAGAGAAAAGTCTGCCCCTGTAAGCAGATCAGGCAGAATGGATGAGAAGCTGTTCAACCTGGGAATTTATTGATAGCGAGGTCAGAGGCTAGGGGAGGCAAGGCTGGTGGAAGTGGACCCAGATAGACCAGACCCTTAAGGCTGGAGGTCCTGAGTGGGCTTTGCAGAGTAAATGGTTTTCCCTCATGGGGGAGCACAAACTAGAAGAAGGGACCACCGTTTTAAAATAGTGACTCTCTTCGCCTCCCCCTCCTCCCCAGCATTTAAGTGAAGATGAGGATGTATTCCTTCTCCCAGAGGGTCATTAGTCTCTAATTCTCTTCCACAGAGAGCAGTGAAGGAAGGGTCATTGAATATATTCGAGGCCACGTTAGAACAGAACATTAGATTTTTGATTGATAAGGGAATAGAGGATTAGAGAGGACAGGTAGGAATGTACAGTTAAGACCAAAATCAGATCAGGTACAATCCTGTTAAGAGGTGGACCAGCCCTAATGGGTTAAATGATCTTCTCCACTCCTGCTCCTATTTCTTATGATTTTATGATTTTATTTCTACCTTCCATTTCTGGCTGGTTATCTCCATGTTCCTCGACGTTTTCTTTGTTTCCCTCCATCTCTGTGTTGTCAGAGGTCACTGAGGCTGTGATTTTGTTCGGTGACATTGCTGCAGGAAAGATGCATTGCATTATTAGCGTGTCACATCCTGTGATTGTGTACTCTTCCTAATACCTGCAGTAAAAAAAAGGCAGTTAACATGGAAGTTAACCGGGAGTGATGCGCAATAGCATCTATAATTTGCTTATTCAGAATCACGGTACATCAGTTGTCATGTTCTGGCTCTACAGGACATTGTGAGCCCACTTTTGGAGTATACATACAGTTCTGTTTGCCCTGGTAGAGGAGAAATATTATTAACTTGGAGAAGGTGCAGAAAAGATTTACCAGGATGTACCGAGACTGAACTTGACTTATAAGGAGCGGCTGGGATTTCTTTTGACTGGAGCATGGACATTGAGAATTGACCCTATAGAAGTTCACAAAATAATGAGGGGTGCAGATACGGTTAATGGTAGTTGCCCTTCCCCTAGGATGGGGGTTTCAAAATGAGGGGGAATATTTGTGAGAGGAGAGGGGTTTGGAAGAGACACGAGGGGCAATTGTTCTGCGCAGAGGGTGGTTCGCATGGGAAATGAACTCCCTGAGGGGGTGGTGGATGTGGGTACATTTAAAAGACATTTAGATTAGATTAGATAACTTACAGTGTGGACACAGGCCCTTCGGCCCAACAAGTCCACACCGACCCTCCGAAGAGCAACCCACCCAGACCCACTCCCCTACATTTACCCCTTCACCTAACACTACTGGCAATTTAGCACGGCCAATTCACCTAACCTGCACATCTTTGGACTGTGGGAGGAAACCGGAGCACTCGGAGGAAACCCACGCAGACACTGGGAGAACGTGAAAATTCCACACAGTCAGTCGCCTGAGTCGGGAATTGAACCCGGGTCTCTGGCACAGTGAGGCAGCAGTGCTAACCACTGTGCCACCGTGCTGCCCCAGATAAGTCTGGGCCAACTGCAAATTGGGTTGGGAAATCTGGTCTAGCCCTCTATTCCCTCATCATGGACGAGTTGGACCGAAGGGTCTGTTTTCGTGCTGTACGTCTTTATGATTCCATGACTTTACATGAACAGGAAAGGTTTGGAGGGATATGAGCCAAGCGCAGGCAGGTGGGACTAGTTTATTTTGGGATTATTTTCGGTGTGGACTGGTTGGACCAACGGGTCTGGTTCTGTGCTGTCTGACTCATAAGGTAACTCTGCTCTTTCTGACATATTTCAAAAGTCAATCATCTGTAGAGATACAATTTTGACTCAGGAAACTGAAGTCAAATTTCAAAGCTTGTGTATGACACTAATTTTGGGGTTGCGGTGATTAATACTGAAGAAAATTGACGAAACGTAAGAAAACATTGACAGATTATAGAACATGATTATAAATGGCAGATGCCAGTATAGAAAAGTGTCAGTTGGTGCATCTTAAATTGAGCAATTGGGACAACATTCAATGGAAATTAAGAGTCTAAACTGAGTAAGGACACAAAGGGATGTAAAACGTATAGAGATTAAGTTGTAGAGTCATAGAGGTGTATAGCACGGAAATAGACCCTTTGGTCCAACCCGTCCATGCCGACCAGATATCCCAACCCAATCTAGTCCCACCTGCCAGCACCTGGCCCATATCCCTCCAAACCCTTCCTATTCATATACCCATCCAGATGCCTCTTAAATGTTGCAATTGTACCAGCCTCCACCACATCCTCTGGCAGCTCATTCCATACATGCACCACCCTCTGTGTGAAAAAGTTGCCCCTTCGGTCTCTTTTATATCTTTCCCCTCTCACCTTAAACCTATGCCCTCTAGTTCTGGACTCCCCCATCCTTGGGAAAATACTTTGTCTATTTATCCTATCCATGTCCCTCATGATTTTATAAACCTCTATAAGGTCACCCCTCAGCCTCCGACACTCCAGGGAAAACAGCCCCAGCCTGTTCAGCCTCTCCCAAGAGCTCAAAACCTCCAACTAATAGGTTAGATGCAGGTGTCATTCCTGATGGTGGGAGGAGTCCAGAACCAGGAGTCATAGTCTAAGGAAAAGGGGTTAACCTTTTAGCACTGAGATGCAGAGAAACTTCTTCTCCCAGTGAGTGGTGAACCACTGGCACAGAAAGTGGTTGAGGCCTAAGTATTGTGTGGTTGCCAGCAGGAGGTAGGTAGGCCCATTGTATGCCGGGATATACAAGCTAATTGGGTTAGCAATGGGGAATGCAGGATTAGGGGAATAGGGAAGGAAGGTGAGGCTGTGGGCTGGGTGGGATGCTCTTTGGAGGGGCAGTGTGGATGTGATGGGCCGAATGGCCTGCTTCCACACTGGCGAGATTGATGATTCTCTGATTCTATACAACCTTTGTTGCTAAAGGGGTCAAGCGATGTAGAGGGTATGGGTAGGATTAGAGTACTGAGCTCAGTGAGCAGCCATGATCATGTTGAATGCCCAACTCCCTTAACACAGATTGCAAGACCTTAAAAATGTAAGCACAGTTAATTTCTCAAGGAACAGAATCGATAAGCACTGGGGCTGTTTTAAGCTTACATATAACATTGGTCAGGCCACAGTGTAATATTCTAATACACTGAATATGTACAGGAGAAGACAATAGAAAGTTTTGAATGGATGAATCTCAAACTGAAGACGTTAACAATCATGGAAAATGGAATGGCTTAGGGTTCTGCTCTCAGCATCTTGAGGACGTGGATAGGATGAACAAGCAAGGTCTTTTCTAAGGGTAAGGGAGTACAAAACGGGAAGGCATAGGTATAGGGTGAGAGGGGAAAGTTTAGAAGGGACTTGAGGGGCAACTTTTTCACGCAGAGGGTGGTGCGTGTATGAGGAAATGGTGGAGGCTGGTACAATGACAGAATTTAAAAGGCGTCTGGAAGGGTATTTAAATAGGAAGGGTTTGGAGGGATTTGGGCCAAGTGCTGGCAAATGGGACGAGATTAATTCAGGAAATCTCTATGACTCTGTGTACATCTCCATGATTCTAATAATGGCAGAGAAGGGTGATCTAAGAGCAGCCCTTAAAGTGATTAAGACATAAGATAAGGGAAGCATAGAGGCGATTTTCCACCTGTGCGTAGGCACAAAAGAAAAGAATTCTGAAGATATCACTTAACCAGAGCATGGTGGGAAGGTGGAACTTGTGACAACAACCAGTATTCAAAGCTAATTGGCATGGACGCATCAAATAGACGTGATACCCCTGGGTCAAATGATGTAAGATGACAGGTAGATAGAATGGCAGAATGGGTGCCGCAGATGCTGAAGATCAGAGTCTAGATTAGAGTGGTGCTGGAAAAGCACAGCAGGTCAGGCAGCATCCCAGGAGCAGGGAAAATTGACATTTTGGGCAAAAGCCCTTCATCAGGAATGAGGAGGATAGAATGGCCTGTTTTGATGCCATCTGTTATTGTCATTCTGTCTTAACTTATTCTTACCATCCTCTGTTTTCGCATCGTCGGCATTTTCACCCGCCGTCCCCCGGCTTTTGATTGATTCACCTTCAGGGTCTTCATTCATTGTTGCTTTTACTTTGGCAGGATTTCTGTATTAATATTTAAAGGTAATTAAGCATTTTAGTTGCTTGACAATTATTGATAAGGATCAATTCTCAAATTCAATCCTCAAGGACTTTGCTTTTGTGGGACTATAAGGACAGCTTAGAATATTGGAGTGGAACTTTGGGTCCTTGATACTAAATGGGGCTTTGGGCTCAACAGCAGTAGATATTTTCTGATTGGAGGGTGGATGGGGTTGTCTCGCCAAGTAATGTTCTCAGATCCAATGGGCACAAAGTTCTGAGGTTAGCCAGAGTCTGCAGCTCCCCACTGTATTTCAAAGGGAGCTGGACACCAACCCATCCTCTGCAAACCGACTTCTGCTGTTCACTGTCAACTGCCCGTGGAGACCAAGAGGGTAGTGACCCCACACTTCCGCGACGTTTCCCCGGGACGTTGGCCGACACCCGAGAGAAAAGGGATGTACTGTTTACACTGAATGGTAACCCAATGACAAAGGTAGCCTGGGCCAAGGCTAGGTGTGTGGCCGTCTCCAGGTTTGGTCACCTTGTCCTGTGACACGGAGGTCTTTATCGGCAGCGGCTTCTAGGTTTTCCCAACCTAATCGACTTTTCCCGAACTGAAATTGATCTGGGATGATCTGCCTTAATTTTCACCTTTTTCTTCTCATGTCTGATTTCTGTCGTTGACACGGGCGCCCGTGGGATGGACGCTTTTCACTGTATATTTTTGGTAAAGGTACTCGTGACCATAAGTTGCTATTCTATTCTACAGTTTACTCAGTCTCTGAGAGTGTGAGTTAGCATTGTATGTTGGTTGTTGTAGAGGAGCTGTTAGGTGCAAGTTTGGGAGCCAGACTCCCCTGAGATGGTTCACGTGCGCCGGATTTTTTAGATTAGATTCCCGACAGTGTGGAAACAGGCCCTTCGGCTCGACAAGTCCACACTGACCGTCCAAAGAGCAACCCACCCAGACTCATTCCCCTACATCTAACACTATGGGTAGTTTAACATGGGCCAGTTAACCTAATCTGCACAGTCCAAACATCCTGTGGGAGGAAACCGGAGCACCCGGAGGAAACCCACGCAGACAGGGGGGAGAACGTGCAAACTCCACACAGACAGCTGCCCAAGGTGGGAATTGAACCCGGGTCCCTGGCACTGTGAGGCTGCAGTGCTAACCACTGAGACACCGTGCCGCCCTGTCTATGGTAGCTGGAGCTGCCAATACCACAGCACTTGCACCATTGCGGTACTGGCTCATTCACACCTGCCAGGGCTCACCGTTACAATGTAAAAGAGCTACAGCACACGGCAACTCGGATGACATCAGCTCGCTGGCCTTTCATCTCAACGAGGGCAACACATTTGCTGGAATTCCATTGTAACCTTGCGTGGGACGACTGCACAATCACAAAAGGTGTCTTTGATCGGAGGTTGGATTTGTCATTCTGCCCGTGCGATGAACTGACAACACTACTTTGCGAGACAGCCCCACCATCAGAAGATATCTCCTGCTGCTGAGTCACAGCACACCAACTAATGCTTTAGTTCTGTTTCACCCACTCTAGGTCTTTGGCATAACATTCAGGGTCCCTAGTCCCTCAGTTTCGTAAAGACTGCTCGTCACCCGTCCCCAGTCTCACTGTAAAAGAAATCAGGACGAAATGTACTTCTTAAAGCAACAGAGGGCACCCAGTGATGGGGTCAAATCCGATGGCTGGAGCAGTTTAGTTTCTAAGGGGGTGCCATGGCGTACAACAGATTCTGAAGAGGAAATTATTGCAAATGCACTTGCTGGTATCCATTCAGCTTGTGGGGGATGAGCTTTAAAAGCAGCCAATGGCGAGGAAGTCTAATTCTATTTTGAGCTAACATTGTAGCAAGGACCCGTGAACAACTAGCAGGGAAGAGATGTTCGGTTTCCCTTGGAGAACTTGTCCCAGTCTCTTGGGTCTACCAAAAGGAACACATCCTGCCCTGGGGGCCCATCCGACTTAGTCACCTCATCAGCCGCGTGCAAGGAGCATTACAGTGCTCCCTCGTTGTCCTCGACGACGCAACTTGGAAGCGAGAGCAGCTTCGTCCTCGTGACCCACAGACTCAGATACCCACAAAGGGTCTTTGCACAGTTTCACAGAAACTAATCCCCCCGCTGCCAGTTTAACAGAGTGCGTGCTGTCCTCCAGCCCAGTGTTGGGTCTGTTACCTGGTCTGCGTGAGTCTTGGAAGTGGGCTGTTGCGGAGCTTCTCAAAGTGGTGGCTGGGACACCCCCTCACCCCACCCCGTTGGGATTTAGGGGTTGGCGGAGGTTCTGTCGGCTGGGCACGTGATAACAGAAGCTTGACCCAGGAGACGCCTCCCCCTGCCCCACTGCCCCTCACTCTCGCTGAGGATTCGGACAACTTTCCAGCCTCGGAATGAGGTCACAATGTCCTAATCGTCAGGAAGCACTGGGGCTGGAGAGCTCCATAACCTTTACTTTGGAATTGGTTCGCTCCAGGGCAAAGGCAAAAAGTTGTGGTGCTGGAAAAGCACAGCAGGTCAGGCAGCATCCGAGGAGCAGGGGAATCGACGTTTCTTCATGCTTGATGAAGAGATTACACCCGAAACGCCGACTCTCCTGCTCCTCGGATGCTGCCTGACCTGCTGTGCTTTTCCAGCAACACACCTTTTTGACTCTGACTCTCCAGCACCAGCAGTCCTCACTCTCCCCTCACTCCAGTGCAAGGTCCTTTAACTCAGGTGCTTGTGCAAACTTATAGCCTTTGGTTTCTGTTTGCGTCTCTCACACACATGTTTGAACTTAGCAAGAACTCGTACACACCCTCCCATTCCTACTGGAGGTTTGGTTAGGGATGGGGGGAGTGGAAAGCTCTATAACTGAGCCGACTGAGCACTCCTTCACCCTCAATCCTGACCCCTTCTTCTTCCCATCACCGGAAGTGGTCTTTCTTTCCTCTGTTAGGCTTCGATCTCCTATTATACTGTGGCCCTCCCCCCTATTCGTGATTTCCTGTGCCCACACCCATGCTGACCTTTTGACACCCCCTTTATCCAATTCACCTAATCCTCCACCGCACACACCTCCTGACCCCACTGTGCTCCCCACCTTCCTTGAACCTCTCTCGTTCTTGCCTCTGTCTCCCACTTGCTTATCTGCATTCCCCAGAATCTGACTGGCACCCTCTGACAACCACACCTTGCCAACTTTATCTGGAACTTTTCTATTGTGCTCCTTCACTTTTGTATCCTGTGATAGACTCCCTGCAGTGTGGACGCAGGCCATTCAGCCCATCGAGCTCACACCATCCTTCTGAAGAGCATCCTACCCACGCCACACTGCCCTATCCCTGCATTTCCCATGGCCAATTCACCCCAGCCTGCACATCGTTTGTGGGACTGTGGGAGAAGCCCAGAGCACTCGGTGGAAACCCACACAGACACGGGGAGAATATGCAAACCCCACACTGACAGCGGCCCGAGGCTGGGATCGAACCCGGGTCCCTGCATCTGTGAGGCAGCAGTGCTAACCACTGAGCCACCGTGCCACCCGATTACTGTTATCCCCCCCCACCCCCTTTTATGTTCTTCCCCATTCACTGTTGTGCTCCTGCCTCACGTATAGGGTCAGGTTTGTGAACGTGCCTGGGGAGAGATGGGGTGTTAATGAGGATTTGAGGGACACTGATGAAGGGAAAAGGGATTCCTGGCCGTTGAGATCAGGAAGGCGCATCCACCTGTCGGGCTCTGAGATCCAAATGCTGAAACTTTAACCCGGTGTCCGGAATCTGAACGTTAGCTCCCGCCCAATGGCGTTCACCCTTCCACGGGTGAACATTCCGACAATGGCTGTAATGAATGAGCTCCACCTGAGGAATGACAGGTTCAGAAAGAGCCATGCGCCCTCCTGCTGGGCTGTGCTAATGCTGTAACACAGACCGTTGTGTTCTCCCTGAGATCGATAAAATGGGAAGTTAGTTAGAGCTGAGTTCATTGCCGCGGGCTTTGCAACTTTCGAATTACAATCTCTGGACCTTTCAAACGGAAAAAAAACTTATTATCGACAATTTCTAAGTCACAACAAAGAATCAAAAGATTCGCACACAATTTGTGCATGGCAATTAACTCCATATTGATTGTAACCAATGGCATGTCCTTGGGAAAACAAATCATAGCAGGACTTAATGGTAAGGTCCTGGGGAGTGTTGCTGAACCTTGGAGTGCAGGTTCATAGCGCCTTGAAAGTAGAGCAGAAGTAATTTACGAGAGTGGTTCTGGGAATTAGAAACTTCAGTTCTGAGGATAGACTGAAAGAATTGGAATGCTCTCTTGGACAGAAGAACGCTGAGCGGGGAAATCACGATCGAGGGTTTCAAACTCCTGAGTGGGCTGGTCAGAGCCGATAGGGTGAAGCTGTCCCCACTCGTCAAAGAAACAAAGAGTGCAAGGGGATGGATTTAAAGTCACATGCAAAAGAAGTAAGGGTGATGTGAGATAACAAAAAAAAAAATTCAACACAGTGAACAGTCCAGGGTGTGGAGTACACTGCATTGAAATGTGGTAGAGACATTTCAAGGTTCAATTGATGCAATCAAGAGGGACATTGGATTAGAGTTTGGATTGAAATGGTGGGAAAAGGCAGGAGATTGGCACTACAGAATGGAACCAGTACATGCATGATGGACCGAATGGCTTCCGACTGGGCTGTAACAGTTCTGTGACTCTGTCTCTTTGAACTGTAAAGAAAATAACCTGCTCTAACCCTGTTCAAGTCCAAAGCCAGTCGCCTCCCATTTCCCTGCACTGAGATCCATCTGGCACACGTTTCTGTAGAGATAGACAATAGATAATAGGTGCAGGAGTAGGCCATTCTGTCCTTCGAGCCTGCACCACCATTCAATATGATCATGGCTGATCATCCTTAATCAGTATCCTGTTCCTGCCTTATCTCCATAACCCTTGATTCCACTATCCTTGAGAGCTCTACCCAACTCTTTCTTAAATGAACCCAGAGACTGGGCCTCCACTGCCCTCTGGGGAAGAGCATTCCACACAGCCACCACTCTCTGAGTGAAGACGTTTCTCCTCATCTCTGTCCTAAATGGCCT
>NC_057746.1:19692252-19694910 GCF_004010195.1 Chiloscyllium plagiosum | reverse complement strand
ACCAAAGTGGATAACCATACATTTATCCACATTAAACTGCATCTGACCACTCGCCTAACCTGTCCAGGTCACCCTGTAATCTCCTAACATCCTCCTCACATTTCACCCTGCCACCCAGCTTAGTATCATCAGTAAATTTGCTAATGTTATTACTAATACCATCTTCTATATCATTAACATATATTGTAAAAAGGTGCGATCCCAGCATTGATCCCTGCGGTACCCCACTGGTCACTGCCTGCCATTCCGAAATGGAGCCGTTTATCACTACTCTTTGTTTCCTATCAGCCAGCCAACTTTCAGTCCAAGTTAGTACTTCCTGATTATAATCAATCACTATGAGCCTCTTAGCAAATACTGTAGTTATACAGATAATCGGACCAGTATGATCAACAATGATAGATTTGTAAACTAAAAGCATGCATATTGTCTCTGTGAATGAAAGTAAATGCACTTACTGTCCTTTTCCTTAGTCTAAATTGAGTATATTCTTTGCAGGGAGGCAGTGACAGACTGATTCAAGCAATGGACAGATTCAAAGCAAAACTTTGGTTCCTGAAATAAAGCTCACTGCAAAGAAATGAAAGCGAAACCTATCTTCTGAATCGTTTGTGAGTCACAAAGTGATGATAGTGCGGAAGGAGTGAAGTCCATGTCAGCCCTCTGTCGAGCAGTCCTGGGTGTCCCCTCCCTTGTCCTGTCCCTGTGACCCAGAGCAGACGAATTGAGTGATATTGAGATGTGATATTGAGACTCAAGCTGACGTCAATGATCCCAAGGCACTAATTTGAAGAAGTATAGGGGTGCTTTCTCCAGTGACCTGGCCAATACGAATTCTTCCATGAACAGCATGCAAACATTAGGGTGAATTTTCCCAGTCTTTGGCACTATGTTTGTTGAATTCAGACAGATACATGGTGTGCCGTCTGCCCCAGCAGGGTCAGTGTTTCTCGAGCACACTGTAGCTGATTAATATTGTGAGTGGCTTCCCCCGGAAACCCTTCTCGTACCGCGGTGCAGGACGAATGACGGAAATGTTCGTCGCTCCCACGGCCCTTGCAATGTCCACACCACCCCCTTCCCCCCCCACCCCCACTGTCAGGTGCTGCAGACCATGAACTGGCCCTTTGCCAGAGTCATGGAGCTGCCCATGGATGGGTTTGGTCACATTTCTACAGTATTTTCTGTGATGATCGAAATGAACTGCTTTGCAATGCATTTGTAGATGGCCCACGAATAAAGTACAATTTTTCAACTAAGGAATGTTCAGGGATCCTGTTCTGGATTGTTAGCTGGTCCTTGTAAAGGCAGACTGTTCCAGTCAAATGAAATTTCCAAAATGGTGGTTATGAAGGACAAACACTTGGAGAAAACCCTCAGGTTGAAGCAAGGCTACAGGTACGTATCCCTTTATCCAAGCATCCAAGAACCAGAAAGTTCCGAAAACCGAAGGTTTTCATGGATCGTGCAGCGTCAGTCATGTCTGCGTATCATCACGGGGTTTTCTTGGCGAAGCGGTGTGGCCCAGCACTCAGAGGCATCAGTTATGTATTATATTTACTGTGCTAAATTTTAGAGTGAAAATGTCAAAAAGAGGTGCAGGTACATCTATGGCTAACAATAATATAGTTGAAACTTTATTGCTGGAACAGCATAGCAGGTCAGGCAGCATCCAGGGAACAGGAGATTCGACGTTTCGGGCACAGGCCCTTCTTCAGGAATCCTGTGCCCGAAACGTCGAATCTCCTGTTCCCTGGATGCTGCCTGACCTGCTGTGCTGTTCCAGCAATAAAGTTTCAACTTTGATCTCCAGCATCTGCAGACCTCACTTTCTCCTTAACAATAATATAGAGCAAAGGAAGCATCTGTCCCTATCAATACTGCAGAGAGGAGAGTTATTGCAGAAACTTGATCGTGGTGTGGCGTCTTACTGAAGAATACGGTGTCGGAACGACCACTGTCTATGATTTGAAGAATCAGAAAGACAAGTTACTGAAAATCTGTGGCGAATAGGCTTCTGCTGACCATAAAGCAGCTGAAAATGATGTTGGTGAATTTGCCGAGCTGATAGCTGACGAAAGCCTTAGTCCTGAACAAATTTACAATGCTGACGGAGCAGCTCTCTACTGCGCTATGTCCCGAGAAAAAAACATTAGCAACAGCTAATGAGAGAGCACCAACAGGTTTTAAGCAAACTAAGGACAGATGAACTACTTCTTGGGTGTGACAATGCTGCAGGCACACACAAGGTGAAATTGGCAGTGATTGGGAAAACCAGCCGAGATGTCTTGAAGGTCGACGCAATTTGCCTGTGCCGTATTTAAAACTAATTCAGCAATGTTCCCATCACTCAAGGAACGAGGCACCTCATTGTCAATGTTCAGCATTTCTTCGATGTCAGCTTCATGTAATTTATTTACACTTTCGTCCGATAAATCTGGTGCGTAAGTAACAAGGCTTGCTATCATTTTCTCTTTGGTGACATGAAATCCCTCAAAGTCTTCATCTGCAGGTCCCTTTACAAGAAACATTGTTGTAGGCCAGAGTCTGAGCCAAGCCTTTGTTAATGTTGCTTTATCAACATCATTCCAAGCGTTCGCAACTGCGTCAATGGCATCCTTAAGACTAAACTCTTTCAGGAAGTCTTGAATTCCTACC
>NC_057746.1:19681421-19688737 GCF_004010195.1 Chiloscyllium plagiosum | reverse complement strand
AACAGGCTGGGGCTGTTTTCCCTGGAGCATCAGAGGCTGAGGGGTGACCTTATAGAGGTTTATAAAATCATGAGGGGCATGGATAGGATAAATAGGCAAAGTCATTTCCCTGGGGTGGGGGGAGTCCAGAACTAGAGGGCATCGGTTTAGGGTGAGTGGGGAAAGATTTAAAAGAGACCTAAGGGGCAACTTTTTCACACAGAGGGTGGTACGCATATGGAATGAGCTGCCAGAGGAAGTGGTGGAGGCTGGTACAATTGCAACATTTAAAAGGCATGGGTATATGAATAGGAAGGGTTTGGAGGGATATGTGCCAAGTACTGGCAAATGGGAATAGATTGGGTTGGGATATCTGGTCGGCACAGACGGGTTGGACCAAAGGGTCTGTTGCTGTGCTGAACATCTCGATGACTCTATGATATCCTGCATGTGACGCAGGGTGGACCTTATCTGGAGTACTCTGGATAGTGTTGGGTGCCACAATACCGCCCAGAGTGTGATTGCACTTGAGAGAGCAGGCAAGGTTTACCAGAATGGTTCAAGGGATGATGCAGTTCCAGTCACAGGGATGGAAACAGAGAAACAGCAGGAACATGCCTCCGAGCAGGAGAAATTGCTGGGGAATCTCAACGGGTTTTCTTGAGGAGAGAGAAGAAAGGGATTAACTGGACTGGTTTGGGATTGTGGTTGTAGAAGTATAGATCATATTCGTATCATATTCGGTGCAATAGGGAGGAGAATGAGGGGGGGAGGGGCCATTCCGTTGCCTGAGGTGAAACTGAGTAGGAAGTGAAATTAACTCCAGATCCCCTCAACGCAGGATCCTGGGAGACAGTCACTACAGTGACTGGGGTGCACCTTGAACTGATCAGAAGTCACACACTGCAAAGGGAGAAAGAGAGAGAGAGAGAGACGCTCAGTGTGAAGGGTAGACAGCTTCACTGCAATTTATAGCTGGCGAAATATTGTCTGGGGTGGGACTTGGGGGTAAATAAAGTGCTTTTTGGGAATTAATTTACCCGCAGCAGTGTTCGATCCAGTTGGAAGGCATCGTGAAGGAATAGCTGAGTGGACATTTTCTCTCAGTTTTCCCTCATTTCCTGGGTGTACAGATGTTCGATCAGGAAAGTTACAATAGGAAGGACACAAGGAGGAGGGGGAGTTGTGTTTTTGATTTGGGTGGCACGGTGGCTCAGTGGTTAGCACTGCTGCCTCACAGCACCAGGGTCCCAGGTTCGATCCCACCCTCGGGCAACTGTCTGTGTGGAGTTTGTACGTTCTCCCCGTGACTGCGTGGGTTTCCTCCGGGTGCTCCGGTTTCCTCCCACAGTCTGAAGCTATGCAGGTCAGGGTGGATTGGCTGTGGTAAAATGACGATAGTGTTAGGTTCATTAGTCGGGGGTAAATGTATGGGAATGGGTCTGGGTCGGTTACTCTTCGGAGGGTCAGTGTGGAACTGGTTGGGCTGAAGCGCCTGTTCCCATACTGTAGGGAATCTGATCTAAGGAGTGAGGCTTCCCTTGAGCGATGTAACATAGATCCCAATGCATGGGAGACCCTAGTCTGGAAGAAATCCTTCTCGGAATTCCTCCAGTGGGGGTGGGGCCAGGGAAGCTAGCTGGGAAGGCGATAGGTAGATGCAGGTTTGGGGAGGGGGGGGTGATTATGATAGGTCATTGGGGAGGTTAGGAAGGAAGTTGGAGATCCTGCTCCTTGGATGCTACCTTAACCTGTTGTGCTTTTCCAGCGCCACACTTATTGAGTTGGAATTGATTTGACCGTCTAGTCCCACAGACTGGGGGCAAATGAGCAAAACTTTCTCACTTCGTTTTTATTTCAAAAATATACTTTATTCACAAAAATCTTTATGTACTTATGTAGACACTAGAGCAGTTCGCTCTTACACAGACTTTGCACACGAAGAAAAATATTTATTACTTGTAGAAGATTAGAAGTATGTGCATTTGAGGCACTGGGAGGGTCCGGTAACTGAATAGACCCCCTCCCATCGACCTTTCGCAGAAAGACCTTAATTGGTGTCTCTCCCCAACACGCCTTGACCGTGCAGACATGGTCTGTCTTAGCCCTTGAGATGAAGTAGAGGGTAGCTCAGGTGACTGCAACAGTAGTGGTTCTGACCTGCGCCATGTACAACAACAGAGAGAGAGTGCCTCACACCCGATGGCCAGGTCTTCACCCACAACGGTGCTCCTGAAAGCCCAAACCCTCCCTCACACGCATGTGAAGTGAAACTCGGTCAGTCACCGGGGAGGGGAACAGTGAACAAAATTAACTCTTGCTGACAGTGACTGGGTTTTGTTTGGATGGTCGATTGAGACAGGTGGATGAGATGGCCCTAAAGGTCAACGCAGGAAGGTAAGTGCTGGGAGATGACGTCTCAGGAGATAGGTTAATGTGGATGCAGAATTGTAATGGGTGCAGAAGGAGGCCATTTGGCCCATCGTGCCTGCACCGGTTCTTAAACGATCATCTTCACCCAGTACCAATCTCCTACCCTTCCCCCCATACCCTCATGTATAATTTCTGTCAAAATAATCATCCAATGTCCCTCATGAAAACCTCACTTAAACCTGCCTCCACCACATTTCCAGACTGTGCGCTCCATCCACTAAACTACACGCTGTGGAGAGCAGTGTTTTTCTTTTCCCTCACATCACTCTTGCTTCCTCTGCACATCTGTTTTAATGTATGGCTTGCTCCTTTCACCAGCTTCTCGCTAGCTATTCTAGACGGGGTGTAAATCTCTGTGACTCCATCTTGGACTTCCTTGGAGCTGCAAACATTTACCTTCTGTTTACTTCCTGTGAACCTGACGAGTATGGGAAAAGAAATGGTTGTTAAACAGATGGAAGCTGAGAACTCCACGTCACATTACCATCAATCCGTGCCTTCAAAAAAATCTCCAGTGCAGAACCAAATCCTACCCCACTGACACAGGATGCACTAGAAGCACCTCTCTTACACACTTCCAAATTGTGATGATGCTGTGGCTTTAAGAGGTGTATTTTGTCCTTTTTTTTGAAGAGCAGCTAAAGACACTGGTGACGAGCAGTCTACCAAAACTATCACTTGTGAGGCCTTGCTTGTTTTTTAAAAAAAACGTTGGAATAATAGAAGCAGCCTGGCTGGGTTTGGGCTTGAAAAAAATAGAAGCTATCTTTTCCCTCTCTCGGTTACAGCTAGAAGCTAGGGGTTTCTCTGCTGCTGGGTTAACTGTGAGATGAATTTATCTTTGTCTGAATTTTCCCTTTTGCCGAGGGATGTATTTATGGGATGCTACTGCATTGGAACAGTTCATTAGTAATAGTTACTGTGTCTATTATTCTGTTAAGTTTTCCAATAGTGTTAAGTTACTCTCAATTCCTCTGTCTTTGGTTGTATTTTAACTACAGTGCTTAAATAAATTGTGTTTTGCTTAATGTTGAGTAGTTTGACCAATTGAATTGCAATTGGAACACAGCACAGTGGAGCAAACCCACACAGACATGGGGAGAATGTGCAAACTCCACACAGTCACCTGAGGGCTGGAATCAAACCCAAGTCCCTGGTGCTGTGAGGCAGCAGTGCTAATCACTAAGCCACCATGACACCCCTCTTAAAGGAGACATGCAGCATGCTCCCTTTCAACTTAACGATGTTTCTCAACCTTAGTTGACAGGATTCGAACCTACGTGGGGAAACCTCAAAGGATTTCAAATCCATTGCCTTAACCATTTAGCCACAACCACATTATGTCTCCCTTTGAAATAAGAAATGTTGGGGTCTAGGCTACCCTCTTAATATGTTGTAAGGAGGTCTGGTCTGGCCTGGTCCATAAGAATCTATACACTCTCTTCATTCTTTCTATCTGGTGTAATCCTTCTATCCCCTCTCTCTCTCCCACATACTCCTCTATCTGTCAAGTTCTCTGTAATCTGTCTCTCACAATGCTCTTTTGAGGTCCCCGTCTTACATTTCTCTATCTGCGAGTGTAGCTCTTAGCCATTCCTGCTAATGCTGAGCCTGTACCTGACGGTTCCTGAGTCATGTTCATCCCTCTAACCCCTCTCTCTCACTGTCCAGTGGGGTGCTCCACCTATTGTGTCACCCACGCTCTATGGGGAGGCCTGTTGATCCAACTCTCACAGTTCCATTTCTGTGATATTTCCTCGAACCTCAATGTTCTGTTTCTGGACAGATTCCGTCACTCCTCTCTCATGCTCCCAGAGTGGCGATGATCTCTCTCCAAACACTGCTGTGACTCAGATGGCCTCACCAACACCTCAATCACACTCCTTGATCTGGTGTGTCTTTGTCCCTAAAAGCTGCCCTGACACTCCTGGATCCCAAATGCTCACTCACACTACTGGATCCCACCAATCCCACACATTCTTGCGTCTGGGAAGTCCCTCTCACCGATTTCTCACACACTCCTGCGCTGGGGCCACGAGACCGTAGAACAGGAGTAGGCCATTCGGCCCCTCGAGCCTACTCTGCCATTCAACGGGATCGTGGCTGATCTGACATTCCTCACAACCCACTTTCCCGCCCTTTCCCCATAGCCCTCGATTCCCCTAGAATCTATCTGTCTCAGCCTTAAAAATGCACACAAGGAATCTGGCCCCACAGCTCTCTCTGTTGTGAGGAGTTCCAAAAACTCTCAACCCACTGAGAGGAGAAAGCCCTCCCCACCCCAGTCCTAAATTGGCATCACTTTTATTCTGAGACTATGCCAACTGGTCCTACACTGTCCAGTGAGGGGAAACAGCCTTTCAGCATTTACCCTGTCAAGCCCCTTACTTCGGGGAGAAAGTGAGGACGGCAGATGCTGGAGATCGGAGCTGAAAATGTGTTGCCGGAAAAGCGCAGCAGGTCAGGCAGCATCCAAGGAGCAGGAGAATCGACGTTTCGGGCATAACCATTCCTGAAGAAGGGCTCATGCCCGAAACGTCGTTTCGCCTGCTCCTTGGATGCTGCCTGACCTGCTGCGCTTTTCCAGCAACACATTTTAAACCCCTTACTTTCTCCAATGAGATCACCTTGCAATTCCTCTAAACTCCAGTGAGTAGACTCCAACCTGTTTATTTTCTCTGTTGTTACTATCTCTTTAGCCTTCCTGCACTGGATTCTTAGTTTATTCCAGTCTTTGGAAATATCATTGACTTTTGCCTCCTTATCGGTTTTCTCTTCCAACTTAACACTCTCCTTAACTCCCTTGGTTAGCCATGGTTGGTTTGTCCCTCTGCAGGAAACCTTCCCCCTTACTCGGATGTATTGTGGCTGAGAGTCTTAAATTACTTCCTTAAATCTCTGCCAATGCTTTCTTACTGTTAGGCCTGCTAATCTATCTGCACAGTTCATTTTAGCTAACTGTGTCCTTATTTCATTGTAATCCCTTTCATTTACGTTCAGCACAGTTGTTTCCAACTCAAGTTTCTCACTCTCGAACTGAATATTAAACTCTACCATGTTACCATCCCTACTTCGAAAGGAGTCATTTACAAAACCTGCGTCATTACCCCTTACCAGATCCAAGATAGCCCTCACCCTAGTTGGCTCCATGGCATATTGCTCCAGTAAACTATCCTTAATGGATGTAGAGGGGTGCTTAGACTGTATTGCTCCAAAACATGATTTTGAAACCAGTTGGGCAAGTGCACCAGCTAAGTCCCAGTCATGGCATGGGAAGTGAAATTAGTCTCAAATTCCCACAGCAGGGCATTGGTTATACAGGGCATTGGTGAATGACACATCTTGAGTTCTCTGTAGTTCCTGATGAAACGTCGATTTCCCTGCTCCTCGATGCTGCCTGACCTGCTGTGCTTTTTCAGTAACGCACTCTCTACTCTGTATTTTTGGTCTCCTTATTTACTGGGTGATGTAAATACGTTAGAGAAGATATAAAAGATTAATATCTGGAATAAGTGTTTTCTCTTATAAAGATAGAATATAGAGCATAGAATGTTACAGCGCAGTAAAGGCCCTTCAGCCCTCGATGTTGCGCTGACCTGTGAAATTAATCTGATTCCCATTTATCCTACACTGTTCCATTATTATCCATATGAATGTCCAATGCCCGTTTAAATGCCCTTAATGTCAGCGAGTCTACGACTGTTGCAGGCAGCGTGTTTCACGCCCCTACTATTCTCTAAGTAAAGAAACTACCCCTAATATCTGTCCTAAATCTGTTACCCCTCAATTTAAATCTATGTTCCCTCATGTTAGCCTTCACCATCCAAATAAAAGGCTCTCACTGTCCACCCTATCTAATCCTCTTATTATCTTATACGTCTCACTTAAGTCACCTCTCAATTTTCTTCTCTCTAACAAAAAAAACCTTAAGTCCCTCAGCCTTTCCTCATAAGACCTTCCCTCCATACCAGTCAACTTCCTGGTAAATCTCCTCTGAACCTTTCCAATGCCTCCACATCATTCCTATATCATGGTGACCAGAACTCTAGGCAATACTCCAGGTGTGGCCTTACCAGTGTCTTGTACAGCTGCAGCATGACCTCATGGCTCCGAATCCCCCAACCAATAAACACCAACACACCATGTGCCTTCTTAACAACCCTATCAACCTGGGTGGCAACTTTCAGAGATTTATGCAGCTGGACACTGAGATCTCTCTGTTCATCGACACTGCCAAGAATTTTACCATTAGCCCAGTACTCTGCATTCCTGTTATTTCTTCCAAAGTGAACTACCTCACACTTTTCCACATTAAACTCCATTTGCCACTTCTCAGCCCAGCTCGGCATCTTATCTATGTCCCTCTGTAACCCACAACATCCTTCGGCACTATCCACAACTCTGCCTACCTTAGTGTCATCTGCAAATTTACTAACCCATCCTTCTATGCCCACCTCCAGATATTTACAAAAATGACAAACAGCAGTGGCCCTAAAACAGAACCTTGTGGCACACCACTGGTAACTGAGCTCCAGGATGAACATTTCCCATCAACCACCATCCTCTGTCTTCTTCCGGCTACCCAATGTCTGCTCCAAACCACTAAACCATCTTCAATCCTGAAACTCCGTATTTTAAACTTGCCCTCAGCTTTACCTCATATTGACAACTGGGTAGAATTTGGTCTTTTATTAAGACAAGCCATTTCCCCCATCATATACATACTGAGATCTTGTTTGGTTATACATTTTTGAATTGAATGATTTGTCACTAACTAAGATATCATGCTGTTCGTAATGATTTAAAGACTGGGATATTTTGAGAGAGGTGACATTGAGACCAGTATAGGTAATTCTGGATGATTGTGCCCCTCATTATCCATAGAGTCATAGAGATGTACAGCA
>NC_057746.1:19677543-19681164 GCF_004010195.1 Chiloscyllium plagiosum | reverse complement strand
AGATGATTATAAATCCTATCTCTTATAACCTCTTCCAACGCCTTACCCACAACCGAAGTAAGGCTCACTGGCTTGTAATTCCCAGGGCTGTCCCGACTCCCCTTCTTAAACAAGGGAACAACATTTGCTATCCTCCAGTCTTCGGACACTACTCCTGTAGACAATGATGACATAAAGATCAAAGCCAAAGGCTCTCCAATTTCCTCCCTGGCTTCCCAGAGAATCCGAGGATAAATCCCATCCGGCCCCGGGGTCTAATTTATTTTCAGATCTTCCAAAATTACTAAAACCTCTTCCTTGTCAACCTCAATCCCATCTAATCTTGTAACATGCATCTCCGTATTCTCACTAACATTGTCCTTTTTCCAATGTGAATACAGACAAAAAGTATTCATTAAGCGCTTCCCCATGTCCTCAGATTCCGCACACAACTTCCCACTACTATCTTTGATCAGCCCTAACCTTCCTCTAGTCACTCTTTTATTCCTGATATACCTACAGAAGGCCTTAGGGTTTTCCTTGATCCTATTTACCAACAACTTCTCATGTCCCCTCCTGGCTCTTCTTAGCCTTCTCTTTAGATCTTTTCTGGCTAACTTATAACTCTCAAGCCCCTAACTGAGTCTTCACGCCTCATCCTCATATAAGCCTTCTCCTTCCTCTTGACAAGAGCTTCAACTCCTTAAGGTTGGGCTTTAACACTGGAGTTCAGGAGGACAAGTAAAGGATGACTTGATTGATTGAGGAATGGCATGATTGAAATGTATAACATTGTGAATGGTCTTCACAAAGTGGATGTGGAAAACTTATATCTTCTTGTGGGTTAGCTCAGAACTAGGGGGTGCCGTTTTACAATTAGGGGTCACTCATTTGTAAATGGGAACACTGCAGGTTGCAAGTTCCTGTCCAGGCCACTCACTACCCTGATTGTGAGCTATAATCACTGATTCTTCACCATCGCAGAGTCAATATCCCACGCCCTTCCCCTCAGCACTGTGGGTGTCCCTAAATCACATACTAATCCTCTTGGCCAAAAAAAGCAGTGGCAAGCAAGTGACTGAATTTATTCAAGGCAGAGTTACACAGAGAATGCTGGAGAAATTCAGCAGGTCTGGCAACACGTGTGGAGAGAGAATCAGGTCAATGTTTCGAGTCCTGTGTGAACTTTTATATCACCAGAATGGCTTTGTGGCGTGGGAAATCATGTCTGATGAACTAGATTGAGGAAGAAGTAACAAAGAGGATAGATGAGGGCAGAGCGGTGGATGTGATCTATATTGTGAGAAACAAAGCTCACTCACTTCAAGTCGGAAGGGCTAGTGGCTGAAGGGCTACTGAGGGTACACTTTGTAACTAAATCATGGCCAGACATCCAGAAAAATATTCAAAAGATAGAGGGCTGAAGTGAGGTGCACCCAGGGGGTTGTTGTGGGAAGCTCAGAAAGTGTCTGTGAGATATGGAGTGTGAGAGAGACAGAATGAAAAGAGCTGTACAGCTGGTAGAAAGTTTAACCCTTTGTGATTTGGTTTGAATGAACATTTGTTTGTTAGTGATTGAATGTTTGCGTTTTATTCCCTGGAGCTTGAGATCCGGGACTGTTTTGAATCTGATTTTTATTATGGAAACTTAACATGATTTCTTTTAAGGTTAAGGATTCTATAGTGATTATGAAAAAAAAATGATAACTCCTGTTCTTTTTACAGGTCATGACTGCCTTACTATCAGTTTCTAACTAACCTCTTTTATCCTTACATAAAAGCGATTTATGGAAGACAATTGAAGTTTCAGTTCAACATTAGATTGTAGTAAAAACAAACTCCTATGGTTAATATCTGTGACCTGGGATTGGACCATTGTTCATGCATTAGAAGTTTTTTTTAACTTGAATAAACAAATTCTTTTAAGGCAGCTCTGATTATTTCATGACCTATAGCATTGTAATTGAGCAATGATTGGTCAGGACTACTTAAGAAAACTAATTTTGGATTTAAATTAATGGACTAAATCTAGGTAATTATAGTGGATTTCAAAGTTGGGAACTGTATGCATTTTACATTTTAAATATTAAATACTGAATAAATGAATGTAAATATATAAATGTATTTACAAGTTAGAAACAGGCTTTCCGGGAAGCTCAGAAAGTGTCTGTGAGATATGGTGTGTGAGAGAGAGAGCATGAATTGATGAATTGGTATTTGAAGTTATGGGGAGCAAGAAACATTGAAATATTTCTTTTAAAAAATTCTCAAGGTCTAAATAAAACATTGGGTGATGAAGAACGGCCATTAGGTGGCCCTAAGGCTGTTCAGTTGGTTAAATCAGGTCAGCAATTGATCTGGCAACGTAACACGAGAAGTGGAAACAGAAGGCAAAAATAGTGCTAGTCCACGGTTGGTGAGGTAATAAAGGAAAGGACAAAACTAAAGGGAGAAAGAAACCGGAATGGTCGGGGAGGAGATGTTCCGGGGTCTGGTGGACAGGAACAGGATCGAAGTGGAAATCCCCACAGGCGGGATGTTATTACTGTGGAAAGACAGGTCACTTTAAGAGAGAGTGTCCTGATCCGAAAAAGGAAGTAAAGGCAGTGCCGTTTATGAACCTTGATGAAAATAGGGGTGTCAGGAGTTCCTGCCCCCGGGGACCCACCAGGAACCCTTGATAAATTTAAAGGTGGGACCTTACAAAGAGGACGTAGTTTTCCTGGTCGATACGGGGGCAGCAAGGTCATCCTTAAAGTTTAAGCCCAAGGCAGGGGGAACGAAAGAGTTAATTGGATTGTGGCGACGGTTTTGTGATGAGAGGCACGAAGAATCAGTTTTGCGCTCATGACAAGATACTGCCACCAAATTGGGGACTGAAGTAACTGCAGATGGTGCGATGGAATCTGTTGAGGTTCTTAAAAATGAATGTGCTCGAGCAAAACAATGACAGAAACAGAGTGAGAAGTCGCAAGTGACTGGTAAACAAACAGAACTGCACAGTTACAGTTTTAAAAATGTTTTGGTCATTTGTTGCATTTCCACACTGAATTACAGATAATGATTTTTATATTTATATAATATATAATTAATAATTAATATTTACAATAAATCAATTGTGTTAGCCTGAATCAATATTATTTGGCAGGATCCCTTCACGCATTCTCAGTGACCTGTCATATTGATTCCTGGTTAATTTAAAACATGAACTGCATTAATTCATTGTTAATTAAAGAATGGAAAGCTACATTACTGACTGATGAGGTAACTAAAGACGCAGCTCTGAATCCACAGGAAGTGGTGGTTTATTCCCTAATACCTGTTGCCCCAGGTCCTTGGGAAGCTCCTATCTCTGGCCACTGCCAATCCCAGAAACTAAAGATTTGTTCTTAAAGAAGTATATACTGGGCTTGTCCTCCTCTTTGTCTTTCCTCAGGAAACAGGGTTTATTGGCACAGACTCCGCCCCTTGAATTCGCTGTTCATCTGATTTGACCGGGAGATTGGGTCTTAGTAAAATCATGGACAGGGACTAAATTGCAGCCGGACTGGGAAGGGCCGTACCAGGCTCTTTTGACCGAAACGGCAATAAGGACGGCGGAGAAAGGCTGGACTCATTACACTCGGATCAAAGGGCCTGTGG
>NC_057746.1:19674618-19676348 GCF_004010195.1 Chiloscyllium plagiosum | reverse complement strand
TACGAGTCGGTCGAGAGATTTGGGGGAGCTGAAATTGTGTACAGAGATTAAGAATGTTACCGAAACGGAGAAGGGAGGGAACTACTCAGCATTAAAGGTTCCCCGAGCGGATCTGTGGTGGTACTGTGGAGGCAAAATATTGAGACCCACGCTACCTCCGGATTGGAGAGGGATATGTGCAATTGTACAATTGGCAATTCCATTTACCCTGGCATTTGAGAAGGAAAAGATAGTAGGGAAAAAGGGAAGGGGTAAGAGATTACTGTTAGATACTTCTTTTGATGACAGGATTTATCTTGATTCGGTAGGAGTTCCTAGGGGAGTACCTGATGAATTCAAGGCTCGTAACCAGATTGCAGCAGGCTTTGAGTCAGCTCTCTTTTGGTGGGTAACAATTAGTAAAAATGTAGATTGGATAAATTACATTTTCTATAATCAACAGTGATTTATAAATTATACAAGAGATGCGGTTAAAGGAATATCAGAACAGCTTGATGCGACAAGTAGGATGGCATGGGAAAATAGAATAGCCCTTGATCTAATTTTAGCAGAAAAAGGGAGTGTGTGTGTGTGATGTTAGGAAGAGGCTATTGTACCTTGATTCGTAATAACACTGCGCCTGATGGTTCAATTACTCGGGCCTTAAGGGGATTGACTACCTTAGCAGAGGAACTGGCTGAGAATTTAGGAGTAGACACATCTCTCACGGGATGGCTTGAATCATGGTTTGGAAAATGGAAGGGGGTGTTGGTTTCCATCCTTACTTCCCTGATAGTAGTAGTCGGGGTATTGGTGGCCATTGGCTGTTGTATCATACCCTGTATACGAGGGCTCACCCAAAGACTGATTGAAACAGCCTTAGTGAAACAGATGCCCCTAAAAGGGAATCAGGCAGAGGAACTTCATCGACTAAATCTGATTCCTCCTGACTGTAAGGCTGTTTTTCATTGACATATAAATTCAAATATTTATAAACCCAGTCTTCATCCGACCCGTACTTTGGCCAGAAGACAGCGGGACGAAGAATGGATTCCTTAGTCCATACAAAGCAACAATATTTAATCATCTTTCTCCCTTGTACAAGTACTATTTCTTCAATTCCACAACATCCTGCCCAAAGGACTTTCTGGAGGAATGTTGTAAGGGGCCCCGCCTCCATTTCCATTGCCTTTTCCTTCTTTTGTTTCCCCGGAGGCTTTTTCCTTACCCACGGCACAATCCATATTGAGTTCCTTCGTTAGTCCCTTAGTAACGACTAAAACTCAATCCCGGCCACCAAGGCAATACTTAAAAGTCAATTTTCTTACCTTGGTCTGTGCACAGAGTTGCCTGGCCCCTTTTTGCCGTATGTTCTATCGACCTCCTCTCACTGTCTGATTCAGATGTCTCTCTTCTCTCTTGTGGGATCCGTACCAGTCACCCAAGGGAGCGGACCAAACCGGGACACGAGACCGCTCCTCAATGGGGAAGGGGACGCGTCTTCCCAGTGTCCAGGGCCAGCCACTCCCCCCGGCAAGGGAAGAACATCCCGGACGGCCCCCCATTGTGAGAAACAAAGCTCACTCACTTCAATAATTTCAGTCCGAGACAAGATCTGAATCAGTTGTGTCATTTATGTTGTCCTTGCAAGAAGGTGCAATGTCCACTGTCTACAAGGCAGGGGCACACACACTGAATTCAACGAATACACAATATTTATGTAATTTGGTTCCTATTTTTTTATCCCATTG
>NC_057746.1:19666840-19674384 GCF_004010195.1 Chiloscyllium plagiosum | reverse complement strand
TAGTTGACTCAGCTCTTAGTTGAAACAATTACACACTAGTGTGAGTTCATTTACCTTGCATAAGTAATTATAATTGCAGAAGTAGCACTACTTTACCTATATCCCCACAATATGGACTTCAGTAAGGCGTTCGACAAGGTTCCCCATGGGAGACTGATTAGCAATGTTAGATCTCATGGAATACAGGGAGAACTAGCCATTTGGATCCAGAGCTGGCTGAAAGGTAGAAGACAGAGGGTGGTGGTGGAGGGTTGTTTTTCAGACTGGAGGCCTGTGACCAGTGGAGTGTCACAAGGATCAGTGCTGGGTCCATTACTTTTCGTCCTTTACATAATATATAATTATATGATATCTGGTCAGTATGGATGAATTGGACTGAAGGGTCTGTTTCCGTGCTGTACATCTCTATGACTCTATGACTCGATAACTGAAAGGGGATGGAGAAAAAGAGGTTTTTAGACAGTGAGACAAGTGGGGCAAAGGGAATAAATGGTGTGGAGGTTAGTGCACAAGAGAAAAGGGGCTGCTAATCAGGGTGAAAGATAGAGATGTAAATTGGTGTAAGTTAAGGTGTGGAAGTGTGAAAATGGGCGTGCTTGGCTGAGATCCAAGTAAACAGGAGACAAACAGGGTGGCACGGTGGCTCAGTGGTTAGCACTGCTGCCTTGCAGAGTTTGCCCACTCTCCCCGTGTCTGCATGGGTTTGCTCCGGTTTCCTCCCACAGTCCAGCGATGTGAAATTGCCCACAGTGTCCAGTGATGTGTGGGCCAGGTGGGTTAGCCATGGGAAATGTCGGAGTACGGGGATTGGGTAGGATGCTCTTTGGAGGGAAATTGATGGGCCGAATGGTCTGCTTCTCCACTGTAGGGACTCTAAGAAACCGAACAAGCCTGTGGGAAGTGTTTGGAAAATGGAGGGTACATGGTGCACTTTGAACTGTTCAGAGTTGGTTGTGGAACCCAAAGGCTGTAACTTGCCTAAGCGGAAGATGAGAGGTTGTTCCTTGAGGTTAGTTTATGCATCCTTGGAACATTGCAGTTCAAGGGGCGTACGTTTAAGCCCGAGATGAGGGAGGGTGATGAATCTGTGGGATTCTTTCCTGCAGAGGGCTGCTGAGGTTTGGCCGTTAAGTGAATGCAAGACGAGATGGGCAGATCTATAATCAGTGAGGGAGTCAAGGGTTATGGCAGGAAAATGGAGTTGGGAGTTATCTCTCAAGCATGATATCATTGAACGTTGAAGCGAATTCAATAGGCCAAATGGCTTCCTTCTGCACCTAGATCTTATTGCAGCAAGAGGAGACTGAATAGCCGTATGATAGAAAGGTAGTTTATTAAAAAGACAAGCACCGGAAAGGCCAGGGGTGATTGTCACTGACAAAGCAGAGGTGTTCTGGACAGTGATGACCCATCTCTTCCTCTTGAAGTTAAATGGGGCTCATTTCAGTGATGGGACCCTCCTGGTGACTGAAATGTATTTAAATAGAGTCTTGTACAAGTAAGAGATGCCTTTGGTTTGTTAGGATAGAGTCAAACTCTAATATTTGTTTGTTTCCTTGATATGCTTTGTTTTGTACAGAACAAAACTGTATTTGTAACTATATATATATAGATACAAACACTTTTGGAGTTTTTTTATCTCGTTTGCTTGGAGGTGTAGTGGACAGCGAAGAGGGTTACCTCAGATTACAACAGGATCTGGACCAGATGGGCCAATGGGCTGAGAAGTGGCAGATGGAGTTTAATTCAGATAAATGCGAGGTGCTGCATTTTGGGAAAGCAAATCTTAGCAGGACTTATACACTTAATGGTAAGGTGCTAGGGAGTGTTGCTGAACAAAGTCTCCTTCCTATCGGAAAGATGTTGTGAAACTTGAAAGGGTTCAGAAAAGATTTACAAGGATGTTGCCAGGGCTGGAGGGTTTGAGCTACAGGGAGAGGCTGAACAGGCTGGAGCTGTTTTCCCTGGAGCGTCGGAGGCTGAGGGGTGACCTTACAGAGGTTTATAAAATTATGAGGGGCATGGATAGGGTAAATAGACAAAGTCTTTTCCCTGGGTTGGGGGAGTCCAAAACTGGAGGGTATAGGTTTAGGGTGAGAGGGGAAAGATTTAAAAGAGACCTAAAGGATAACTTTTTCATGCAGAGAGTGTTGTGTGTGTGAAATAAGCTGGCAGAGGAAGTGGTGGAGGCTGGTACAGTTGCAACATTTAAGAGGCATCTGGATGGGTATATGAATGGGAAGGGTATAGAGGAACATGGGCCAAGTGCTGGCAAATGGGACTAGATTGGGTTAGGATATCTGGTTGGCATGGACGAGTTGGGCCAAAGGATCTGTTTCTGTGCTGTACATCCCTATGACTCTTAAGAATGAAGTATATTTTGAAATTTAAGAAAAAGCCTGACCCAGGTAAATGATTTGGAGATGTCAGTGTTAGACTGGGGTGGACAAAATTAAAAATCACACCACACCAGGTTATAGTCCATCAGGTTTATTTGGAAGCACTAGCTTTCGGAGCACTGCTCCTTCATCAGGTGGAAGCTAGTGCTTCCAAATAGGCCTGTTGGGCTATAACCTGGTGTTGTGTGATTTTTAACAAAGTAAAGCCGACCTCATTGTGAGCAGCGAATGCAGGATGGCAAGAACCACAACTGAAATGCTGCTTTCGCCCAGAAGGTGTGTTCTGGGAGAGGATATAAGAAATTGAGACACAAGGGAGCAAAGAGATAGGCAAAGAAACTGCAGCTGTGTCAGTCTCAGTCCAAACAGTGACTCCAGACTATCGCAACATGAACCAAACCACACCACTATATCCATAAATATAGAGGCCATTCGGCCCTTCGAGCCTGCTAAGCCATTCAATATGACCATTGATGATCATCCAACTCAGCATTCTAATCCCACCTCCCCCATTTCCCTTTAGTCACAAGAACTACCTGAAAGAGAGTGGGATAAATGGCAGACAGGCTCAGTGTTGATTCCCGGCTGGGGGTAGCTGCGGGGGGGTGACTGCTGCTCGGCTGAGTGTTGGGAAGTGATGAAGCCCATTGCTCCTGAGGAGAGAAATAAGGGCATTCCACAGGAATTGTGAAACCCCCCCCACCCACCGCCTCCCTTCCCCATACATCCAGGTGCTGACTACACTCGGTCGATGATAAATTCCAGGGTTACAGGAGAGAAAGCTTTACTCTCTATCTAACCATGGACTGTTCCTCTCCAGGGAGAGTTTGATGGGGATACTGAGGAGGGAGCATTACTTTCAACTTAATAGAGTACAGGGGGCTTCACTCTAACCCCCGTGCTGCCCCTCTCCAGGAAGTGTTTGATAGGGAGAGAGGAGAAAGAGCTTTAATTCCAGTTTAAAAAGAATAGAAAGAGCTTTACTCCGTATCTAACCCCGTGCTGTCCCTGTCCTGAGAGTGTTTGATGGGGACAGTGTAGAGAGAGCTTTACTCTGTCACTAACCCCGTGCTGTCCCTGTCCTGGGAGTGTTTGATGGGGGACAGTGTAGAGAGAGCTTTACTCTGTATCTAACCCCGTGCTGTCCCTGTCCTGAGAGTGTTTGATGGGGACAGTGTAGAGGGAGCTTTACTCTGTATCTAACCCCGTGCTGTCCCTGTCCTGGGAGTGTTTGATGGGGGACAGTGTAGAGAGGGAGCTTTACTCTGTATCTAACCCCGTGCTGTCCCTGTCCTGGGAATGTTTGATGGGGGGACAGTGTAGAGAGTGTGTTGGCTTTGTGAACCTTTGGAAGGCAGTAGAAGTCGCCTACACGAGAAGTACGTGGGATGAGGACGCGTAGGGAACTCTGAAGGACTGGATCCAAAGTCCCGATCAATGTGTTTAATTCACAGGTGTGTTCTTTGGTCGGATCAGCCGGTAGTTGCCGGGAGTGTTCCTGGTTCTTCAGTTGTCGGTACATTTCCTCGCAGTAATATGTACGATTCTGAATGACAATAGCTCCTACTTTATCCGCTGGTTTGATGACAATGTTGTGATTGGTCTGGAGAGCCTGGATGGCATTGCGTTGTGAACGGGCGATATCTTGCTCTAACTTCTGGGTATGGCTGAGGAATCTGGCATTTATATATTTCCTGACGGTTTGAGCATACATGCCAAGCCCAGGGCAGTGGCCCTCCGGTGGGGTCCAAGCTGACACCTTCTTTGGTCGCTCCTGTACAGATCCCTGTGATTACTGTTCCAGTTCATCAGCGACGTTGCAGGCAAGAATGTCCCGAGGCATGGGACATTGGGGAAACCGAGCAAAGGTGACAGCAATGGATGAAGGGGCACCGCACAACAGTCAACAGACAGGAGTGTTTCCCACCAGTTGGGGAAAACTTTAGCAGTCCAGGAAATTCGACCTCCGACCTTCGGGTGACCATCCTTCAAGGCGAACTTCGTAACAGGCAGCAGCGAAATGTGGCCGAGCAGAGTCTGACAGCTAAATTCTGTACCCATAGGGAGGGCCTCAAACGGGACCTTGTGTTCATGTCATCTACAGGTGCCGACCATATACACACACAGAAAGTCCTACACAACCACACACACTCCCACACACCCCCCACTCCGACACACACACACTCTCTCTCTCAGGCACTCCTAACCATACACATAAACACAGACACTCATATACACACACACAGACACTCACACTCATATATACACACACATACCTATAGACACACACGCACACTCTCCTACAGACCCATACACTCACGCAGACCCTCTCATACGCTCACACATACACTCCCACACTCAGACATGCACCTTCTCACAGACTTATACCCCATTACACTCAGACTCACACATATACACACACTCTATCACAGATGTCCATACCACCTCCCCCTCCCCCGCCATGCACATACACACATATAAGTTTGTGAGGTGAATTTGTACTTGCAGAATTACATTTTACTTTGCTCAAAAACTGCATGAATCCATGTAAGATTCTGTCAATCTGTGTTTTAGATTAGAATCAGCCCGACCATTGGAGCACAGACCTTCCATACATGATCTGGGCCAACATGACACCAAGTGTTAAAATTCACTTGAGAATGTAACTTTTACACGTGAAAGAACTGAAACCAACATGTTCATTCTAAAAGATGACAGACTTAACAAGCAATCCAGGTCTTTTTCAATATATAATTTCAGTTGCATCACACTGTAAACTTTCACTGTAAATTCTGTGTCGTACGATCTTATATCCCCAACCACCTGATGAAGGAGCAGCGCTTCCAGAAAAACCTGTTGGACTGTAACCTGGTGTTGTGTGATATTTAACCAGGACGGAGGGAATCATGATTTCAATCATGAGGAAGGAGGAAGCGTTATGGGTGATGGGAGGGAGTGCAACAGGGGGTTATCAGGGAAGGGAGAGCGGTCGCTGCAGAGGGAGGGGTGTGTGTTTCAGTCGAACAGCAGCCACTCTCAGCTAGAGTTAGCCTGATTTGGAGATGCCAGTGTTGGACTGGGGTGGACAAAGTTAAAAATCACACAACACCAGGTTATAGTCCAACAGGTTTAATTGGAAGCACTAACTTTCGGAGCGACACAATTGGAAGGCACAGAATTTACAGCAAAAGTTTACAGTGTGATGTAACTGAAACTATACATTGAAAAATGCCTTGATTGTCTGTTGAATCTTTCATCTGTTCGAATACCAGGATAGTTTCACTTCTTTCATGTGTAAATCACAAAACTTTTTTTTAAAAGTTGCATTCTTAAGTTAGCTGTAACAATGGTGATAGCTGGACAATATGTTGAAGGTGTTAGCCCCCTATGTTCTCTGAGGTAAAAACAATGACTGCAGATGCTGGAAACCAGATTCTGGATCAGTGGTGCTGGAAGAGCACAGCAATTCAGGCAGCATTCGACGAGCAGCAAAATCGACGTTTCGGGCAAAAGCCCTTCATCAGGAGTAAAGGCAGAGAGCCTGAAGGGTGGAGAGATAAGCTAGAGGAGGGTGGGGGCGGGGAGTCCCTGTGTTCTCTGGCTGTGCCGTGATGTTTAGTTTGATTCTAATATAAAAAGTGAGTTAGCCTGCACCTCGAAAGTGAAAGCAAGCTGCACACAAAAAGTCAGGAAGTGCTCCGGGTGTGGTGAGGAGATGGCTGACACACTGCAGTTCGGGAGCTGGACCCAGGACGTGAGCTGCCCCCTCTGCCGGGGTCTGTTCGCCGATCCAGTCGCCCTGGAGTGCGGGCACAATTTCTGCTGCTCCTGCATCACTGGGCTGTGGGAGCGGGAGGCCAGGAACTCCTGCCCGGAGTGCAGACGGGAATTCCCCCAGAGGAAGCTGACGGTGAACCGGTGCTTGGCCAACCTGGCGGAGAGGGCGAGGAGGCTGAGGCTGGAGCCCGGCTCCAGGGGCGCCAAGCCTTGGTGCGTGGAGCACCAGGAAGCGGTGAAACTCTTCTGCGAAACCGACCTGACACTGATCTGCTACACTTGCAGGGAGTCCCGCGCCCACAGGTCGCACAGTTTCACCCCCCTCAATGAGGCGGTGGAAACATTCAAGGTAACACATCCACCCTCACATTTGCACAAACTTTTATCCCCTCCCCAAGAGTCTAACCCCCTTTCCTTCTGTGATCTCCCGTCCTTGCCTCCCACCCCCCTCCCTCCAGGAGCAGCTGGGAGCTTCTCTCCAGTCTCTCACCGAGAAGAGGCAGCTGTTTGCAGAGACAGAACTGAAGCAGATCCGTCACATCTCTGAAGTGAAGGTCAGTGCTGTTGTTTGTGGTGTCACCCATAAAGTCTGAGAGTGTGGCGTTAGACGAGCTCAGGCAGCATCCCAGGACTCTCCTGGTTTTCCAGCACCTCACTCTCCACTCTGATCTCCAGCCCTCGCTTTCTCATGGTCTTATCAGAGCACGGGGGGGGGGGGGCTGCTCCCTCATTACAGAGAGAGAGAAGCAGGTTAAAAACAATGACTGAAGCTGCTGGAAACCAGAGTCTAGATCAGAGTGGTGCTGGAAAGGCACGGCAGTTCAGGCAGCATCCGAGGAGCAGGAAAATCGACTTTTTGGGCAAAAGTATTCCTGATGAAGGGCTTTTGCCCGAAACATTGATTTTCCTGCTCCTCGGATGCTGCCTGAACGGCTGTGTTTTTCCAGCACCATTCTAATCTAGAGAGAGAGAGAAGTGACTGACTGGTGGTGATTTAACCTGAGGGTCACCGTGCCTCAGGTGAGGGTAAGAGGTTGGGAAGGAGAGTCCTTCGTGGTAACCCCGAACCGGTGATGGGAATTGGACCCATGCTGTTGGCATCGCGCTGCTCTAACCGACAATCCAGCCAACTGAGCAAAACCAATTCCCAAAGGACAGTCAATAGCCACCCCCACTCCCTTCTGGGTCTTCCACTCCCTCTATCATTGGACATAACCTTTCATTTTATCTCTCTCTTTCATACTCTCTCTTCCTCCCCCCCCTTAATATCTCTCCTTCTCTTTCACTCTTTTTCTCACTCTCTCTTTCACTCTCTTCCTCCCTCTCTCTGCCCTGCCTCTCCCTCACTCTCTAAACCCCGCCTCTACC
>NC_057746.1:19664406-19665763 GCF_004010195.1 Chiloscyllium plagiosum | reverse complement strand
TGTGTGTGTGTGTGTGAGTGTGTGTGTCTGTGTGAGTGTGTGTATGTGTGTGTGTGTATGTGTGAGTGTGTGTGTGTGTGTCTAACACCCCCTCACCATTGTTGCCTGCAATGGGATTGAATCATTCCCGGTTGCTATGAGTGAGACCGTTGCCAAGTTGATGCTAGAATTCCCCAATTTCCTTCCTATTGTTGGCCTGTGTTTTAAATAGAGCCATAGAGCTGTACAGTACGGAAACACACCCTTCTGTCTGGCTGGTCAAGCCAGCTAGATATCCCAACCTAATCCAGTCCCATTTGCCAGCACCCGGCCCATATCCCTCCAAACCCTTCCTATTCATATACCCATCCAGATGCCTTTTAAATGCTGTAATTGTACCAGCCTCCACCACATCCTCTGGCAGCTCATTCCATACCCGCACCACCCTCTGTGTGAAAAAGTTGCCCCTTAGGTCCCTTTTAAATCTTTCCCCTCTCACCCTATGCTGTCTAGTGTCGGACTCCCCCACCCCACCTCCCCCCAGACCCAGGAGGACAAGACCTTGGCTATTTCCCTCTATCCACGCCCTTCACGTTTTTATTTAATGACGGTTTTTAATAGTCATTTCTGCCCAGGCCCTTGCTCACTATTCTATTGTTAAATTATTTTTTTCAGGTGGAAACAGCTCGTAAGACAAGGTAGGAGAGAGTTCGACACCTTTTTGGTGAAATCACCAGCAGCTTGCTTTGCAAGAAGGCCTTTGATAAAGTTGACTCTTTGATGTTGCCAGGTCGAAGGAGGACTATTCCAAGGTGGTGTTGGTGTCTGATAAACTCTGTCTGGGACAGTTCAATAGCCCTTTACAGTATACAGTGTGGAGGGAAATGCTGGATAGCATCCACCCTGGTAAGTCTCTCTTCCTACCTATTTGTAAGAGTCAGAGCGAGGGATTTAAACAGCTCCGGGTTGAATGATGTCCTACTCATTCATACTGAAAGAAAAGCTCCCTTTACTCATTATGATGAAGGTAAAGCCAGCTCGGGTTAGATACAGAGTAAAGCTCCCTCTACACTGTCCCCCATCAAACACTCCCAGGACAGGGACAGCACGGGGTTAGATAGAGGGTAAAGCTCCTTCTACACTGTCCCCATCAAACGCTCCCAGGACAGGGACAGCACGGGGTTAGATACAGAGTAAAGCTCCCTCTACACTGTCCCCATCAAACACTCCCAGGGCAGGGACAGCGCAGGGTTAGATACAGAGTAAAGCTCTCTCTACACTGTCCCCATCAAACACTCCCACGACAAGGTCAGCACGGGGTTAGATACAGAGTAAAGCTCTCTCTACACTGTTCCCATCAAACACTCCCAGGGCAGGG
>NC_057746.1:19652747-19663906 GCF_004010195.1 Chiloscyllium plagiosum | reverse complement strand
CAGGCTTGTGTCCATTGTCGCAAAAGGCCATCTGGCTCACTCATGTCCCTTTAAGGAAGGAAATCTGCCGTCCTTCCCTGGTCTGCCCTAGACTTGACTCCAGAGCCGCAGTGATGTGGTTGACTCCGAAATGGCTGAGGGAGTCATTCCGTTCAACGTTGAAGAGAGATGAGTGATAGGTGCCAACCTTGCTCTGTGGATGAAGTCTCCAGTGCCAGTGGCTAGTGAAAAGCCGCAGGGTGACTGGAGGGAGGCAGTGGGCAACTTGAGCCTGAGGTGTTAGAGAATAGCAGTGGGACAGACAGAATGATTGAATGGTAAAGCCCAGATGCAGGACAATCAGCAATGGCCCCTCTGTGCATTTGAATGCTGTGCCTGATACTGTAGAGCTTAGTTAAAAGGCTTGGAATGATGACAAACAGGAGTGAGGAGGAAGAGGAAACATATTGCTGAGGGGTTAGGAACCAGTGGCAATGATTAATGTAGTTGAAACTTTATTGCTGGAACAGCACAGCAGGTCAGGCAGCATCCAGGGAACAGGAGATTCGACGTTTCGGGCACAGGCCCTTCTTCAGGCCTGTGCCCGAAGCGTCGAATCTCCTGTTCCCTGGATGCTGCCTGACCTGCTGTGCTGTTCCAGCAATAAAGTTTCAACTTTGATCTCCAGCATCTGCAGACCTCACTTTCTCCTCAATGATTAATGTAATCAAAGATCAATGATTAATGTAATATAGATTTACACCAGGGAAGGGGGGGAGATTTCTTTATACTTTCCTGATACATGTCTACAATCCAAATAAAGATTGGAGAAAGTGGGAAGAGGAGAAAGGATTCAAAGGCATTTAGGAACCAGGTTATAAAATATAAATAGAATTAATTCTGAACTGCATAGTTTGTATTGACTGCTCTGTATCCATGTTGTACTTTTAACGTCTTTGTATGTATTCAGACTCTCTACACTTGAGAATATACCACGCTGAAGGTGTGAACCCATTAAAAAAACTGAAACATGTGTTGAATCTTATTATTTGCTGTTATTTTGCCGCATTTCAGTGTTCACAAATTTCAAATCGTTAACGCAGAGAGAAAAAAATGATTCATTAAGTGGGCAGACCAGCATAATCCGGTTTGAATAGACACTTCTGGAGCCACTCCTCATCATTATGATGTGCAACACGTACCAACCATAGAATCCCTACAGTTTGGAAGCAAGCCATTCAGCCCGTCAAGTCCACATTGGATTCCCCCTCCCCCGCCCCGAATCCCAGACCCACTCCCGCTAACCTATCCCTGTAACCCTGCACTTCCTGTGGCTCGCCCACCTAGTCTGTACATCCCTGGACACTATGTCCCATGCACATAGAGTCATTGAGATGTACAGCACGGAAACAGGCCCTTCGGTCCAACCCGTCCGTGCCGACCAGATATCCCAACCCAATCTAGTCCCACCTGCCAGCACCCGGCCCATATCCCTCCAAACCCTTCCTATTCATATACCCATCCAGATGCCTTTTCAATGTTGTAATTGTACGAACCTCCACCATTTCCTCTGGCAGCTCATTCCATACACACTGCTGTCTGAGTGAAAAAGTTGCCCCTTAGTTCTTTGGGAGGAAACCAGAGTGCCGCGCAGATATGGGGAGACTGATGTTGCAAAGTCCATGTTGACAGTCGCCGGAGGGTAGAATCGAATCTGGGATCCTGAATGGTAGGAGGTAGCAGTGCTAACCACTGACCCAACGACGGGTACAACTCACTTAAAATCCCTCGATACTTTAATCTTGTCCTCGTTTGGAACAAAAGAGTGATTTGACATTCGCCGACCAAGCAGGGAAAATGCACCTTTGTAGAGCTGTACCATTTGTACATCCACCCACTGGAATCCCACAGGAACTGGGAGGTGGGTGTGGGGTGGGACGTGGGGGGGAAGGGCTGGGCAACACATCGACGATGTTACCTTCTCGTGGTAATTGTCAGTGTTACCCTGTAATGTTCGCTGTCTCAATAATGCTTCCCACAGGACTCTTTACAAAGTGCCTCTGATTGAGTGTTTTCCTTCTCGGCTTGCAGTAGGTATTGATAAAATGGCCGATTTTGATAATCAGTGATGTCACAGCACAGTCCTGCATCAGAGAGCACAGCTTCGAGTCACTGAGTTACTGGCTGGTGGTTACAAGTGAAGGGCTTGGGATTGATGCTCATTAGTGAGACTAATCTTTATATAGTAAATGTAATTGAACAACAAAGCCAGGCAGACAGATTTTGGTTAGTATCACCAGGTACTATTTTTTAAGTGAGGAAGAGGTCAGGAAATTATCTGGACATTAACTTAAATGCAACATTTCTAAGACAATGTTAATGAACAAAATGGTTTTGCTGGTGAGTTTAGGACAGGCAGAGTAATCAGGCCGGGGCATGAGTTTAGTTTTTATTTTAGATTGAAAGAATCAAGTCAGTTCAGGGTGACCAGTCAGAAACAATTTCCAGTGCGTGGAAGTTCCAGGCCAGAGGTGTTTGTGTGGAAGCCCTCAAGTTTTTCAAACTGAGAAAGTTTAAGCCATCAGAATTGTACAAGGTTCAAGCCCGGGAGATTCCAGTTTGGAAAGGAGTTCAAACAGTTTAAGTGAAAGCGTCGCAGGTATTAGTGAAGGGATGGCAGGTGAATAGGCAAACATTACACGGTCTGGGATTGTGGGAGAGGACTCAAGGCTTCTTACTGATGGAGCAGTGAAGGTGGTTACTTAGTCCTTCAGACTGTGTCAACCCTCTGGTACAGCCAGGTAAAAACAATGACTGCAGATGCTGGAAACCAGAGTTTAGATCAGAGTGGTGCTGGGAAAGCACAGCAGGTCAGGCAGCATCCGAGGAGCAGGAAAATTGCCATTTCGGGCAAAAGCCCTACATCCTCTATTCCTGATGAAGGGCTTTTGCCCGAAATGTTAGATTTTCCTGTTCCTCGGATGCTGCCTGACCTGCTGTGCTTCTCCAGCACCGTTCTAACCTAGACTCTTTGGTACAGCCGCCTGATTAGTTCCCCCTTCCCTGTTTACGTTTAGAAAGAAAAAACTCTCATGGGACATGGGCATCGATGGAAAAGGGGGCAGTGTCTGAGAAGTGAGCCTAATTGAACAGAGACCACACAAACCAGATCGGGTGAAATTGACAAGCTGTTCATTACAAGCGATATCACTGGAAGAGGAGCTGACTAGGCCGACACAGAACTGACCGTCTGTACAGGGAGATCAAGGGTTCTCTCCCCTGAGCTGAGAATCAAGCCAGTTTTTATAGGAACACTCACAATGATCCTAATTAAAAATAGGAAAAATACAATGGTCTTGATAATCAAGTAATCCAGTTATGACAGTGATAATCGCAAAGCAGTTATCATACAGTCTTAGAGATGTGCAGCACAGAAACAGACCCTTTGGTCCAACCCGTCCATGCCGACCAGATATCCCAACTCAATCTAGTCCCACCTGCCAGCACCCGGCCCACATCCCTCCAAACCCTTCCTATTCATATACCCATCCAGTTGCATCTTAAATGTTGTAATTGTACCAGCCTCCACCACTTATCTGAAAAATGTCCTGAATCTAGGTACAATGACGCATTGATCAGTCTTACATGGAATCAGGAGATTTCAGTTCTCCTCGAGGGTAGGTGAGAATGTCCCTTTTTTTGGCAGTAAGGTGTTGCTCTCCTGTGAGCGAGGTATTCTGGTGCCTCCCCGTCTGACCTGTCCTTTGTGTGGCTTTGGTATCACTGGGTTACGATCGGGTCCAGGAGGCTTATTGTCAGGTTGTCTTGGGAAGTGTATTCTCTGGTCTGTGAGTGACTGTGGTCATGTCTGGTTTCCCTTGTCAGCCTGTTTTGGTCAATGCTGAGACATTCTGGGTGCTCCTTGTATGGTTTGGACAGGCTTGAGTTTCTGTGTCCTGTGTGGCCATGCTGTGGGTAGGCAGGGTGGCAGCTGCTTGGCCCCGATTGTGCTAAAACAGAGTTGCTTGCTAATCCATTTCAGAAGTCAACCAGCTTGCCCTGAATCTGAAGTCAAATGCAGGCCAGATCGGGTGAGCTCTTTCATTTTAACGATCCATTAATGTCACCATTAAATGTGACAAGCCAGAGGTCGCACATTGGTTAGCACTGCTGCCTCACAGCAGCCAGGGACCCTGGCTTCGTTTCCACCCTCGGGTGACTGCCTGTGTGGAGTTTGCAATTCTTCCCGTGTCTGCGTGGGTTTCTTCCCACAGTCTAAACGTGTGCAGGTTAGGGGAACTGGCCGTGCCCCAAAGCTAGACTAATTAGTCAAGGTGTAGCTGCAATGCTCTTCAAAGGGTCAGTATGGTCTCAATGGGCCGAAAGGCCTGCGAGTAGTTGTAAGGAGAGAAATGCCTCATTAAATGGACTGAGGCAAAACCTCGGGCAGACAGAAAAGTCGCTTATCTTTACACGGGTAGCTTCCTCTTCTGCACATTCCAATCTTCCTTCACACACGACAAATAAAGCAGATGTCTCTCGGTGTCACAGGTTAATGTGTAAGGTCAAATTCACCCAGAGTGCAAGCAATTTTACCCTAGATAGCGCATAGAACAATACAGGAATGGGCCCTCCGGCCCACGATGCTGTGCCTAATGTAATGCAAAATTAACCTAATCCCTTCTGCCTGCCTTTTTGGTTTATAGTCGGTGAACGTGAGGGCTGCTGATGCTGGAGATCAGAGTCAAAAAGTGTGGCACTGGAAAAGCACAGCAGGTCAGGCAGCATCCGAGGAGCAGGAGAGTGGTCCCTTGGTAAAATCTATTGGTCTATATCCCTCCATTGCTTCCATACTCATGTGCTTATCTCAACATCTCTTAAATGCCCTGATCATATCTGCCTCCACTGCCACCACTTTTACATTACAAAGAAGAGAATGCTGTTTCATTAGTCTATGGGTGGCTTGGAGATGTAGCTCAAGCTGTTAGATTTCATATGACTTTTTAGTAAAGATCAAGTAGCAATGCAGTTACAAACAGAATAACACTGGGCATTGGATATCTCATCTACTGTGCTTCCTGAGTTGCTTGTCTGAAGGACAGAATGATACAGGTACATTGACATAAGTCAACACAAGTTAGGGAGAGACTTAGCTGCTTTCTAACTGCTCCGTCCCTCCAGAGAATAATCTCAGATTCTGAAATAAGGTATTAGCATGTTGAGATATTGGCAAAAGAAATCTGCAGTCAGGCTGCAGGCACGGTGGCTCAGTGGTTAGCACTGCTGCCTCACAGCACCAGGGACCCTGGTCTGATTCCAGCCTCGGGCATCTGACTATGTGGAGATTGCACATTCTCCCCGTGCCTGCGTGGGTTTGCTCCAGCTTCCTCCCAGAATCCAAAGATGTGCAGGTTAGGGCGGATTGGTCATGCTAAATTGCCCATAGTGTTAGGTGCATTAGTCAGAGGGAAATGGGTCTGGGTGGGTTACTCTTCAGAGGGTCGGTGTGGAACTGGTTGGGTCAAAGGGCCTGTTTTCACACTGTGGGGAATCTAATTTAAATGTTTTCAACAGCAAATGGGAAAAGGCACTACAGAAAGCTCTATATTCACTTGCTTGGCTTGGCCAAGAGAGAGAGCAGATAAAACCTGATGTATTAGCAAAATCTGATTTATACACATCACTCACACACAGGCACACGTGCACACACACACACACATTCTGAACAATCTGGCCAAGTTGTTAGTTAAGTGCAACGAACAATCTATTTGTGGGAAACAAGGCACACCATTGCAAAAGCCTGATATATCAATGCCTTCTGAAATTCTTCCCGTTTTAATTTCCATTTACCTTCCTCCTCCTCAACACCGTTTTGCAACCTCTGTAAAATTTCTTGTGTTTTGTTGCTGCCTCTTTGTGATCAGCTATGATCGTGTTGCATGGTGGTGCTGGCTCAAGGGGCGAATGGCCCATTCCTGCACCTATTTTCCATGTTCGTTTTCTCTGTCCCCCTCTGTCCATGGCCACCTTAGGCTGTCTTTCTTATCAATGTCTTCTATTCACACAAGTACCTACAGAGATCCTACTGCCTCAATGTTGCTTGTAGTGCGAAGGTATCATTTAGCCCTCACAGTTGAAAAATGAACTGAGTGGTCCGTGGATGTTGGGTTCATCCTCTGCGTCATCTTCGAACAAGTGTGCAACATTGTCATTCTGGTATCCTCTGACATCACTCCTAGACCTAAGGAAGATTGGAAGATCCACATCTCCTCCACTTACATCTTTCTGTGTTCTGGTGACTTCTCAACTTTGGATACAGCAAACCCATTTAATAACTCCCCCGTTGTCGAAACCACCTTCCTCCTCTTTCACTATGACTTGAGTGTGGGCTCCCTTGGTAAAGACAGCTGTAAATTTAACATAAGATGCCCCCACCCCTCCTCCCCTTTTGATCCCTCATCAGTGCTGTCCCTTTTACAATGGGGGGATGTGGGTGTTGGACTGGGATGGACCTTGGGACCCTTTCACCACACAGCATCGACATTGACATCGACTAGTTTCCAAATTCCACTCTCCACCACCAACTCATCCCACATCCAACCCTCCCAACCGCCCACTTGACCTGTCCCACCCATCCATCTTCCTTCCCACCTATCCACTCCATCCTTCCCACTGACCTGTCACCATCACTCCCCTGCATCTACCTATCACCTTTCCCTCCTAACCACAAACCCAATGGTCCAGCACACTCTATACTGTAAACTAATTGAACAAAACCAATTGATGACAGCAGCTTAAAAGTGGCTCTGTGGCAACAGTTAAAGCGTTTCAATGGGATGTAACAAAATTAAATAGACCGAGTTTCCTTTCTTTCTGGTGGTGGGAATTGGATAAAGATTTGTCTCTCACTGTGTCTCACACACACAAGGGTATTGGGGAAGAAAAAGCGTTACCGCAGTTAGGTGGTAGTGTGGGGGAAAATAGATATATTAAAAAATGTAAATAGACCTGTGGCTTCAGGGGTGACGATGCACTGCACTCACTGCAAAGTGAAAATGACACTCCCGATGGCTCAGCGCTCTGCAATGAGCGTTCCCAGCTAAAATCTTACTTGTGTTGGCCTCCCAAGGACACTGTCATTCTCCCTCCTTCCCAGGAGGACACCGAGGGGGGAATCCAACATTCTCAATGGTGCATCAGTCAGCGCTCATAGTCGACCACATGTGCTCCGCTTCACCGCGGCTGGGTCAGGGTGGAGCCAACTTGGGGGCTTTGTCCCGGCTGGTTCAGCTCCCAAGGCTGTGTTCACGCTCAGCACTTCCCTGTTCAAACCGCGGTTACTTTCAATTCCTGGTCATTGTGGTATTTCACAGCATGTATCTCCTCCTCTGAATTTCAGGGGGAGGGCCCCCTTTAACAAACCGAGGCTGCAGTTTCTCAGTTTGGTTTTATTTGGGAGGGGGGGGATAACTCCAGGTACAGAGCAATTTTCATTTCCAGGAAACCCACTGAGAATCAGGCTAGATGTAGGGAAGTTGAAGGCGGGAGTGAACATACAAATCAGGAAAACAAACAGACAAAATGCGGAGAGACCGGCAGCTAAGGTAGGAATGGACTTTTTTTTTAAAAAAAAGTGTTTTCTGCAGGCATACTGATTGTACAAAGAGAGTTAAAAAGGAGGACAAAGTCGCATGACACCAGGTTATAGTCCAATAGCTCATCCCTGACGAAGGGCTTCTGCTCTCGGATGCTGCCTGACCTGCTGTGCTTTTCCAGCCCCGCTCTGATCTTGACGCTGATCTCCAGCGTCTGCAGTCCCCACTTTTGTACAGTCCGACAGGTTTACTTAAAATCACAAGCTTTCGGATCACCTTCACAGGGGAGAGGAGCAGCGCTCGGAAAGCTTTGTGATTTTAAACGCACCCCCTGTGGGGCTGTAACTTCGGACTCTATCCCACCTCAGGAGAAAGTGAGCGCTGCAGACGCTGCAGAGTCAGTGTCCAAAAAGGGTGTCGCTGGAAAAGCACAGCAGGTCAGGCAGCATCCGAGGAGCAGGAGAGTCGGCGTTTCAAGCAGGAGCTCTTCATGTGTTTGGGGGGGGGGGGGGGGAAGGGGGCTGAGAGATAAATAGGAGGGTGGGGCTGGGGCTGGGGAAAGGTGATAGATCAATGCAGCTGTTCTGTACATGGAGTTATCCCCCCCCTCCCAAAAAAAAACCAAACTGAGAAACTGCAGCCACGGTTTGTTAAAGGGGGCCCTCCCCCTGAAATTCAGAGGAGGAGATACATGCTGTGAAATACCACAATGACCAGGAATTGAAAGTAACCGCGGTTTGAACAGGGAAGTGCTGAGCGTGAACACAGCCTTGGGAGCTGAACCAGCCGGGACAAAGCCCCCAAGTTGGCTCCACCCTGACCCAGCCGCGGTGAAGCGGAGCACATGTGGTCGACTATGAGCGCTGACTGATGCACCATTGAGAATGTTGGATTCCCCCCTCGGTGTCCTCCTGGGAAGGAGGGAGAATGACAGTGTCCTTGGGAGACCAACACAAGTAAGAGTTTAGCTGGGAACGCTCATTGCAGAGCGCTGAGCCATCGGGAGTGTCATTTTCACTTTGCAGTGAGTGCAGTGCATCGTCACCCCTGAAGCCACAGGTCTATTTACATTTTTTAATATATCTATTTTCCCCCACAGAGGGCGAGAGACAGAGGGGCTGCCTAACTGCGGAGGTACTTATTTTTCCCCAGCACCCATGGTGTGTGTGTGTGTGCAGGTGTGAGACACAGTGAAAGACACAAGGTGCACAAATCTTTATTCAATTTCCACCACCAGGAAGATAGGAAACACAATGGGCAATTTAGCAAGGAAACCCATGCAGACAGAGGAAGAACATACAAGGCTGGAGTTGAACCTGGGTCCTTGGTGCTGTGAGGCAGCAGTGCACAGAGCCTCTTTTAAGCTGCTGTCATCAATTGGGTTTGTTCAATTAGTTTATAGCCCAGAGTCTACTGGAGCATTGAGTTTGTGGTTAGGAGGTAGAGGCTTGTATTGTTGCAAACCAACTGTTAAAGTTTTTAAAAGATCCATTTCAGACCCTTTGACGTAGTTATAACTGAAAGATGTTGATTTCAGCTGCTCAGGGCATGGCTTCAACTGCCGGTTGCAATAATTGGATGCATCTTTTTCTATTTTAAGTGGTAGGTGTTGAAATGCCACATTGTTTATCAAACGATGTTGTGGGCAGTTTGGAATGACTGCAGGCTAATGTGTAAATACATAGCAATCAATAAATGGTAAGTATAATTCTCAGCGCAAAAGGCATCAGCGTGCTGGAGCAGCTGTGCACTAAACATTTCTGGAAAATTCTGGATCAGTGGTGCTGGAAGAGCACAGCAATTCAGGCAGCATCCGAGGACAGGCAAAATCGACGTTTCGGGCAAAAGCCCTTCATCAGGAATAAAGGCAGAGAGCCCCGCTCGATTTTGCCTGTCCTCGAATGCTGCCTGACCTGCTGTGCTCTTCCAGCACCACTGATCCAGAATCTGGTTTCCAGCATCTGCAGTCCTTGTTTTTACCTCATTTCTGGAAAATTCCCTCCTTTGATTTTTGTTTCCATGTCATACAGCACGGAAACAGACCCTTCGGTCCAACTCGTCCATAATCCCAAATTAAACTAGTCCCACCTGCCTGCTCCTGGCCCATATCCCTTTCCCGTTCATGTCCTTATCCAAATGTGTTGTAATTGGGCTCACATCCACCATTTCCTCAGAAGGTTCAGTCCACACAAGAACCACCCCCGCGTAATTAAAGTGGTCCTTCACATTTTTAAAAAAAAAAATTCTCTCTCCTATTACCTTAAAAATGTGTCCCCTAGTCTTGAAATCACTTCCCTCGGGGAAAGACTTCTACCATTAACTCTATCTATGCCCCTCATGATTTTATAAGCTTCTGTCAGACAGCACCTCCATGCTTATCAATAATGAGCATATGCTCACACAAGGCAGAGGAGCGAGCACTCTCTACCATCACTCTCCCAGAGCAAAATACAATCAGCTAAGTCAGGGAGGTGACAGTATTGGAAAGGTCTCTGAGCCTATATATGCACAGAAATTAATTGGTTATGTTCTGACACTTTAAGCCATTATTATTTGATGAAGCGAATTATCTGAAATGTCGAATTTATTTAGCTGTGATGTTTGCCTCCTGTCCCCCTCCAGAATGGTTTAAAGTCAGAGTTGGCGTCTTGTTTGCAGTTAAAATGCAAAAAGGGCTGTTTGAGAGATTAGCTCTGATCTCCAGCATCTGCAGACCTCACTTTCTCCTGTTTGAGAGATTAGCCCTGTTTTATGCAACTCTGCGTTCCGTGGGCAAACATCAAAGGGGAAAATCGAGAGAAGCATCTTAACTCGGTTCACTCAGAATTGATCTCTTGGCAACGTGCTCGCTAAACCAATGTAGTGGCTGCAGGTTAATGAATGCAGCCTGGTCTCTGAGCATTCACAGAGAGAGAGAAAGAAAGAGGGAAATATAGCGTGAAGATAACTGTGGCTTCAAGTACGTATTTTGTCCTTTTTTGTAAAAGAGAGGTTGAATGAGAGGTGCCCGGCAATCTGTAAGAAAGCAAACAACTTGTGAGGCTGTTAGTTCTTTCAAAAGTTGGAACAATAGAAGCAGCCTGAATGGGTGTGGCTTGAGCTCCCACCCACAGAACAACAACTTTTACTTTCTTTTTGTTTTTCAGTAGCTGGGGTTGTGAAAAGACTGCCACATCTCTTTTTGCTACAGCTGAAAACGGGAGTTCGCTCTCTTTCTCTCCCTCAGAATTGCCTTTTGATGTTCTTTCCTCCTGGATTGGAGAACTGCATGTGAGAATCTGACTCTGAACTTGCCTTTTGCCAAGATTCTGCTAATGGGCTGTTGCTATATTTGATCAGTTAATTAGTGATAGCTACTGTGTCTATTATTTTGTTAAGTTTGAATTAGGGTATTCCAACTCCTCCTTCTTTGCCTATTTTATTATAGTGGATGAATAAAGTGCTGAAAAATGTGTTGCTGGAAAAGCTCAGCAGGTCAGGCAGCATCCGAGGAGCAGGAGAATCGATGTTTCGGGCATAAGCCCTTCTTCAGGAATGAGGCTGGTGTGCCAAGCAGGCTGAGATAAAAGGTAGGGGGGAGGGAAT
>NC_057746.1:19635204-19651028 GCF_004010195.1 Chiloscyllium plagiosum | reverse complement strand
ATGGACTGTTCCACATATCTTACGAAGAGGCAGGCATAGCTGGGGCCCATGCGTGTGCCCATGGCTACTCCTTTCGTTTGGAGGAAGTGGGAGGATTGGAAAGAGAAGTTGTTCAGGGTGTGGATTGTTCCACATATCCTACGAAGAGGCAGGCATTGCTGGGGCCCATGTGGGTGCCCATGGCTACTCCTTTCGTTTGGAGGAAGTGGGAGGGTTGGAAAGAGAAGTTGTTCAGGGTGTGGATTGTTCCACATATCCTACGAAGAGGCAGTCATAGCTGGGGCCCATGCGGGTGCCCATGGCTACTCCTTTGGTTTGGAGGAAGTGGGAGGATTGGAAGGAGAAGTTGTTCAGGGTGAGGACCAGTTCAGTCAGTCGAAGGAGGGTGTCTGTGGAAGGGTACTGGTCGGTACGGCGGGAAAGAAAGAAGTGGAGGGCTTTGAGTCCTTCGTGATGGTGGATAGAGCTGTACAGGGGCTGTATGTCCATGGTGAAAATAAGGCGTTGGGGACCGGGGAAGGGAAAATCATGGAGCAGGTGGAGGGCATGGGTGGTGTCCCGAACGTAGGTGGGGAGTTCTTGGACTAAGGGGGACAGGACGGTGTCGAGGTATGCGGAGATGAGTTCGGTGGGGCAGGAGCAGGCGGAGACAATGGGTCGGCCGGGGCAGTCAGGTTTGTGGATTTTGGGCAGGAGGTAGAAGCGGGAGGTGCGGGGTTGTGGGGCTATGAGGTTGGAGGCGTGGATGGGAGATCCCCCGAGGTGATGAGGTTATGGACAGTCTGGAGAAGCTGGAGAAATCTACATTCATCCCTTGTGGTTGGAGGGTTCCTAGGCGGAAGATGAGGCGTTCTTCCTCCAGGCGTCGTGTGGCCAGGGTCTGGTGATGGAGGAGGCCAAGGACCTGCATGTCCTTGGTGGAGTGGGAGGGGGAGTTGAAGTGTTGAGCCACGGGGTGGTTGGGTTGGTTGGTGCAGGTGTCCCAGAGGTGTTCTCCGAAACATTCCGCAAGTAGGCGGCCTGTCTCCCCAATATAGAGGAGGCCACATCGGGTGCAGCGGATGCAGTAAATGATGTGTGTGGAGGTGCAGGTGAATTTGCGACTTGAATACAGTGTGTTTTGTTTTAAATCTGCAAGTGTGACCAATCGAGTTGAATATGGAATGCAACACCTTACACTTACCTGTAAAATAAGAAAACGTTCGGGGTCAGACTATCTGCTGAATAGTTTGAGCGGGTTTGGCCTGGTCTGTGGCAAAGTCACTTGGCATCTAATACAGGGCACAGCAGGAGACAGAGGCCTGCATAGACTGCAGTAGCTGCTCAGATCCAGTTGCAGGATGAACAAAGCACCTCCATACAGTGATTGAACTTGACATAAGAAGATATCAGGGAATAAAGACCTCAGTCACGTGAATAATTGGACAAACCTTCCTCAAAGCATGGGTGGTATTGATCAGAGTCGTGAGAGGTCCTCACAGAGCAAGTCAGGAGATACTTTCTTATAGTGACCCACCAAACTGACCTGGCAGGGAGATAAGGGGATATTTGTACAGGGACGGTTGTGAGGAAATGGAACGCATTAACCTTGAAGCAGTGAAACCATATACCACTGGGACTTAGATGTTGGCTGTGGGCGTGAAGAGGATTGGAAAGGATCCATTTTCAGACCAAATCCGCCCTTTCTTTCAAAGAGCCCACACACTGATGAGGTACCAAATGGTTTCCTTCTGAACGGTCAGATAAGGCCTAACATTAGACATTCTTCCAGCATTGCACAGCATCTGCTAAACAATCTTCAGTGTAAGAATACACATACAAATAACCCAGTTTAAGATGATCTGTTGGGCTTGCAACGTAGAATTGACGTCTACACAGAGTGCCATCCTTCGGAGAAAGAAACATGTCTGGGGGATTGTGCTTTTGACTTGAAGAGGAATGGTGCAAAAACGTCTCTACCCCCGCATTCTCCGTAGCTACGCCTCAACCAATCAGGTTTGACCTTTCAACCAATCAGCTCCCTTTACTCATGCAGTAGGACTGATAAGGGATGCCATTGGCCTAGTAGTATTATCGCTGGACTGTTAAATCCAGGTAATGTTCTGGGAGAATCTGTGCGCGGATCCCACCAAGGGAGATGGTGGAGTTTGAATTCAATAAATCTCTTGAGTTAAGACTCTAATGATGACGATCAGTCCATCAATGACTGTTTGGGGGAAAGCCCATCTGGTTCACTTATGTCCTTCAGGGAAGGAAACTGCCATCCTTACTTGGTCTGGTCTACACGTGACTCCAGACCCACAGTGATGAAGTTGACTCTGGGTAATTAGGCTTAGGCAATAACACCGTCATCCCATTAATCAATAAAAAAAGAGCTACTCCCATTGAAGTTTGGTATTCTTAAGTCCATAAGATGTAGAAGGTTCAGCCCATGGAGTCTGCTCTACCATTCGGGGCTGATCTGATAGTCTTCAACTCCACTTCTCAGCCTTTCCCCCATAGTTCTTGATTCCCTCACTGATCAAAGATCTGTCTATCCCAGTCTTGGGCATTTTTAATGACCCAGCCTCGACAGACCTCTGTGATAAAGCATCCCTCCGCGAGAAGGGATTTCCCCCTCACCTTTTAAATGTGTGACTCTTTGTTCTGAGGATATCCCGTCTGGTCCCAGGCATTCCCACAAAAAAGGAAACATCCTTACTGCAGCTAAAGTGTAACTTGCCCTAAAAATCAGTAAACCCAGATCTTAATCTTCTATAGTCCAATGGGTGCAGGTGCAACCCACTCAGCATCTCCGAATGAGACAGTCCCTGCTGTCAGCTTAGTGAAGCGTCTCTGCATTGCCTCCAGTGCCAGCATATCTTTCCTTAGATTGTGATCCCAAACAGGTATTCCAGCTGGAGTCTGACCCATTGTTACTCCCTAATCTTAACCTCCAATCCCTTTGAAATGCAGGAAAATGCCCCGTTTTGTTTTCACTGTGTGGTAGCTTTTTTCTGATTCATGGTTGATGACTGCCAACTGTTCCACAGCCTTCTGCATCCGTACTTAAAATTGCTATAAATCCTGTGTCTTATAGTTCTGCTCCACAACCACCTGATAAAGGAGCGGCCCTCCGAAAGCTGGTTCCTACAAAATGAACCTGTTGAGACTGTAACCTGGTGTTGTGTGATTTTTAACTTTGATTTATCGTTGCCACATTTACCTACGTACAGTGGGAAGATTATACCATACAAAGTGCTTCAGGGTGATAGAACAGAGCGAGGGATACAATGTTCCGGCTGCAGAGAGTGCATGCAGAGAGCGAGTTTGTTTGCCTAACATTCAGCACCATTCGCCGCTCCTCAGGTAGGGAAGCAGCCCATGTCTAAAGACCTGTTTGGATCAATAAGTGGTAAGTAACATTCATGATGGACAGGCAATGATCATCTCCAACACCAGAGAATCTAACCACAGCGCTTCGACATTCAATGGAAGTATTATCACTCTTTTTTTTCCCACTATCAATATCCTGGGCAGGGGTTACCATTAACCAGAAACTGAACTGGGACAAACGCTGTGTCTACAAGAGCAGGCCAGAGGCTGGGACTCCTTCAGCAAGTAACTCACCTCCTGACTCCCCAAAGCCTGTCCCACCATCCATAAGGCACAAGGTCAGGGGTATGATGGTATACCCCCCCCCATTTGCCTGGATGGGGGGGGCAGCCCCAACAACACTCAAGAAGCTTGACACCATCCAGGACAAAGCAGCCCCCACTTGATTGGCATCACATCCACAAGCATCCCACTCCCTCCCTCTCTGACAATCCATAGCAGCTGTGTGCATCATCTACAAGATGCCCCGCAGAAATTCACCAAGAATCCTTAGACAGTGCCTTCCAAACCCACAACAACAACTTCCCCCTAAGTTGAGGATAGGTCATTGGATATATCCAGACTGAGACAGCGGGATTTCTAATTAGTAAAGGGATCAAGGGTTATAGGGATGCAGCAGAAAAGGGGTGTTCAGGGTTAACAGGTCACATTGAAGGTGGTACAGACTTGATGGATCAAATGGCCTACTTCTATTCCTGTATCTCACAGTGTTATGGACAAGGACAACAAATATATGGGAACACCTGCATCTGCAAAGTTCCCCTCCAAGCCACTCACCATCCTGGGGTCCCAGTCCTGTAACTTCCTCCTGAACAGCATTGTGGGTCGACCTACATCACAGGGACTTTGCAGCGGTTCAAGATGGCAGCTCACCACCACCTTCTCAAGGGGCAACTAGGGACGGGCAGTAAACCCAGCCAGCGGTGCCACGTCGTATTCATGAATCAAAATGTAACTGCTTTCTGTTTCAGTTCCTTTAGTGGAGCACCGTGTGTTGGAGCTACTGTCTGTTTTGTTGCCACTTCCCGTTTCCCTGTATTACACCTCAAAAAGACACAAAACCTCTTCCTCGCAACTTGTTCCCTTTTCTCCGCTGTGGAAGTGGACTGGCCCATGTTATCTGCCAAGTCCATTGGAGAAACGGCCTCCTGGGTTCTAACACTACAGGCAATTTAGCACGGCCAATTCTCCTAACCTGCACATTTTTGGACTGGGGGAGGAAACCAGAGGAAACCCACGCAGACACAGTGAGAATGTGCAAACTCCACACAGCCAGTCACCTAAGGCGGGAATTGAACCCAGGTCTCTGGTGCTGTGAGGCAGCAGTGCTAACCACTGTGCCACCGTGCCGCCCACCTTCTCCAGATCTGCTTCAGAGACTTGCCTGTGAGTTTGCGGGCTGCCTTTTTGCATGCTTACCTCCAAATTAAATACAAATTCTGAACTTACACTAGAGAAGGACCAAAGTGTCTGAGGCTAGTTCATTTGGGCTGCTAATAGATTCCGGATATGGATCACCTCTGATGGGTAGAATGGTCTGTTATTGTATTACTTGTTGGTCAATACCAATAGTGTATATTGGTGGCTCAGTGGTTAGCATTGCAGCATCACGGAACCTGGGTTCGATTCCAACCTTGGGTAACTGCCTGTGTGGAGTTTTCATATTCTCCCCGTGTCTGCGTGGGTGTGCTCTGGTTTCCTCACACAGTCCAAAAATGTACGGGTTAGGGTGAATTAGCCATGGCTAAATTGTCCTGTCGTGCCCAGGGGGGGAATGCAGGGTTACAGGGATGGGGTGGGTCAGGCTGGGATGCTCTTTGGAGGGTTCGACTGGACTCGCTGGGCTGAATGGGCTGCTCCCACACTGTAGGGATTCTATGACCTAACCTTTGTAGCTTTTGGAAACGCGAGGCTGCGGATCTAGTTGAGAGATCAGTGGGGATCAATTGCTTTTGGTAACTCAGCCAAGCTCCCACCTGCCCCATGAAGGGAGAACTCACTTCTCGGTCAAAAAAACAGGCTCCATTTCCCTCTTCTCTCTGACCTCCCTTGGCTCATGTTCAAATGAGCAACGTTTTGATCCAATGCTTATACTCATTCAATTTCTGCTCAATGGTAAACCCCCAGGCCATTGGTAGTGAGGGATTCATTGAGGGTAATACCATTTAAAGTCAATGGGCCAATAGTTAGATCCTCGCTTGTTGAAGATAGTCATTGCCTGACACTTGTGCGCGGCGTAAATGGTCCTTGCCACATCTTCTTGCTTCATGTTTTCAAACATTGCTAAAGCCTCCTTCCTCCCTAACTCCGCAAACACCTCCAACCCCATAACCTTATCAAGATCTCCAACTCTGACCGCTGCAGTGTCCCACATTTGGTGACCCCCATGTTCTGCATCCTGCCACCCTCCCCCGGCCAAGTTCTGAAATTCCCTCCTCAAAGCTCACTGACTCCCTATCTGCTTTATCCAGGGAATTTTGATGGCTTAGTGGTATTATCGCCAGACTGTTAATCCAGAGACCCAGATCATGCTCTGGGGACCCGGGTTCAAATCCCAGCCATGGCAGATGGTGGGTTTTGAATTCAATAAAAATCTGGAATTAAGAATCTAATAATGACCACAAATCCATTGTCGATTGCTGGAAAAATCCATCTGGTTCACTCATGTCCTTCAGGGAAGGAAGCCTATACGTGGCTCCTGACCTAGTCTATGACTCCATAATCATCACTGAATGTGCCATAATCAACATCCTGGGGATGACAGTTAACCAGAAGCTGAACTGGACCAGCCATATAAGTACAGTAGTGGGTTCGAGACTGGGAACTTCACATGACAAGTCTGGATTCCAGAAAGCCTGTGCGCCATCTACAAGTGACGGGTGTGATTGAATACTTTCCCAGTTTCCGAGATGGGTGACACTCCAACATGTATGAAGCTGGGCACCATCTAGGACAAAGCACCCAGTTAACTGGCACCCCATCCACCACCGTCAACATTCACCCACTCTCAGGCACAGTGGCGGGTGCTCCAAAGTGCGCACAGTAACAGAAGCAAGGATTCTGTAACAAACCCTTTCCACACTCGCTACCAACTGCAAGGACAAGGGCAGCAGACGGAAAGGAATACCAGTCCCTACAATATCCTCTCCAAATCACACACCATACTAACTCTGAACCATTTTTTATCAGCCTGTTCAGGACGTGTTATTGCACAGCTCGGGAGTGGGTGGGACTTGAACCTGTGTAGGGGAACACTAACACTGTGCCTTGGAACTGGATCACTGTTCCTTCAGTGTCACTGGGTCAAAATCCTAAAACTCTCTCCCTAACAGCACTTTAAACATAGAACAGTACAGCACAGTACAGGCCCTTTAGCCCTCGATCTTGTGCTGACCTTTGATCCTACTCTCAGGTAAAACTAACCTACAGACCCTTCATCCATGAGCCTATCCAAGAGTCACTTAAATGTCCCTAATGTCTCTGACTCTACTACCACCGCTGACAGTACATTCCACACACCCACCACTCTCTGTGTAAAGGACCTACCTCTGACATCTCCCCTAAACCTTACTCCAGTCACCTTAAAATTACACCCCCTCGCGATCGCCATTTTCGCCCTGGGAAAAAGCCCCTGGCTATCCACTCTATCTATACCTCATCATCTTGTACACCTCTATCAAGTCACCTCTTCGCTGCAATGAGAAAACATCCTTCTTTATACTCGCGATCACCATTTTCGCCCTGGGAAAAAGCCCCTGGCTATCCACTCTATCTATGCCTCATCATCTTGTACACCTCTATCAAGTCACCTCTCATCCTCCTTCGCTGCAATGAGAAAACATCCTTCTTTATATCAAACTTTGGCTCTATCCACATCACATTGTAGAATTATAGAGTCCCTGAACTGGAGAATCAGGCCATTTGGCCAATCAAGTCCACACCAACCCTCTGTAGACTATCCCACCCAGACCCATCCTCCTACCGAATCCCTGCATTTCCCATGGGTAAATTACGCATCCCTGGACACTGTGGGAAATTTCCTAAGGCCAGTCCACCTAACCTGCACATCCCTGGACACCGTACGCAATTTTCCAAGGCCAGTCCACCTAACCTGCACATCCCTGGACACCGTACGCAGTTTTCCAAGGTCAGTCCACCTAAACTGCACATCCCAGGACACTGTGAGCAATTTCCCAAGGCCAGTCCACCTAAACTGAACATCTCTAGACACTGTGAGCAATTTCCAAAGGCCAGTCCACCTAACCTGCACATCCCTGGACACTGTGGGCAATTTCCCAAGGCCAGTCCACCTAAACTGAACATCTCTAGACACTGTGGGCAATTTCCCCAGGCCAGTCCACCTAACCTGCACATCCCTGGATACTGTGGGCAATTTCCTAAGGCTAGTCCACCGAAACTGCACATCCCTGGACACTGTGGGCAATTTTCCAAGGCCAGTCCACCTAACCTGCACATCCCTGGATACTGTGGGCAATTTCCTAAGGCTAGTCCACCGAAACTGCACATCCCAGGACACTGTGAGCAATTTCCCAAGGCCGGTCCACCCTAACCTGCACATCCCTGGACACCGTGCACAATTTTCCAAGGCCAGTCCACCTAAACTGCACATCCCTGGACCCCGTGGGCAATTTCCCAAGGCCAGTCCACCTAACCTGCACATCCCTGGACACTGTGAGCAATTTTCCAAGGCCAGTCCACCTAACCTGCACATCCCTGGACACTGTGAGCAATTTCCCAAGGTCAGTCCACCTAAACTGCACATCCCTGGACACTGTGAGCAATTTCCCAAGGTCAGTCCACCTAACCTGCACATCCCGGGACACGGTGGGCAATTTCCCCAGGCCAGTCCACCTAACCTGCACATCCCTGGACACCGTGCGCAATTTCCCAAGGCCAGTCCACCTAACCTGCACATCCCAGGACACTGTGAGCAATTTCCCAAGGCCAGTCCACCTAACCTGCACATCCCAGGACACCGTACGCAGTTTTCCAAGGCAAGTCCACCCTAACCTGCACATCCCTGGACACCGTGCGCAATTTTCCAAGGCCAGTCCACCTAAACTGCACATCCCTGGACCCCGTGGGCAATTTCCCAAGGCCAGTCCACCTAACCTGCACATCCCAGGACACTGTGAGCAATTTCCCAAGGCCAGTCCACCTAACCTGCACATCCCAGGACACTGTGAGCAATTTCCCAAGGCCAGTCCACCCTAACCTGTACATCCCTGGACAATTTCCCATGGCCAATGACTGCAGCAGTTCAAGAAGGCAGTTCACCACCATCTTGTCCAGGTTAATTCCGGTGATGGGCTACAAATACTGGCCGACGTTTAGTGAAAAAATAAAAAAACAAATTTGGCCATTGAACCCATGTGACCTGGTCTCAGGTCAGTCTGGTAAATCTGCATTGGCTCACTATCTCAGTTCAGCATCCTCTCCTGCAGGGGGCATCATGCTGCAGAGGGCCGTTAAAGGTCACCAGGGATAAATCTAATTCTATTCTTCTGACTGCAGAGAGATGAATACAGTCATTGGGATTTAAATTAAAGGTCAGGCACTTGTATGAAGGAAACATCAGAAGACAAAAGAAGGTGTCTCCCGGTTGGAAAATCAGCTTTGAAAAACACGATGGCACATCAATAATTTATCACAGCATAAAACTGCAAATTAAAGACATTTTAAACTGTGAAGAGAGGTGCAATTAACTAGCGTTGTTTTACAAATCCAAGATAATTATCAGATAATGATCAGATCATCTCTGATGTTCCTTTCATGAGCAAAACATCATTCGAGATAACAGCAGTTACACTAATACCTTCAGATTTATCACTCCATGTCGAGAGCCATTGAGTCACGGGGCACAGGGACAGACCCACCAGTCCATCATCCCAAACCATACTAGTCCCACCTGCCTGCTCCTGGCCTATATCTCTCCAAACCTTTCCTATTCATGTGTCTTTCCAAATGGCTTTCAAATGTTGTGACTGTACCCACATCCACCACTTTCATAAGGAAGTTCGCTCCATACACGAACCACCCTCTATGTAAAAAGGTTGCCCCCATGTCTTTCCTCTCAACTTAAAAATGCAGCCCCTGATTTTGAAATTCCCCCTTCCTAGGGAAAAGGGACCCACCGTTAACCCTATCTATACCCCTCATAATTGTATGAACTTCTATGAGGTCAACCTCCCACATTCCAGTGAAAATAATCCCAGTCCGTCCAGCCTCTCCTTATAACTCAAATGTTCCATACTCAGCAACAGCCCGATAAGCCTTTTCCGAACCCTCTCCAGCTTAATAATATCCTTCCTGTAACGGGGCTACCAGAACTGGACACAGTATTCCAGAGGATGCCCAGGAGACAAGCTCTCACATCAGCTCGCATCCAAATCTTTTCCACAAACTCACAGAGCAAGAAAAAAAAACAGATCAGATCGAGACTGGAGCAGAATCTAAACCTTTCATTCCAGCCATTTCTTGTCCTTATTCGTCACAATCACTGACTGAGAAGGGAGAGCCGTTTCTGGGCACAGAACTGAAACAGATCCACCAGATTTCTGAAGCTAGAGGAGGTTACAACCCCTACGCTGGCTCCTGTGTCTTGGTGTCTTGGATTCCTGACGAAGGGCTTAGGCCCGAAACGTCGATTCTCCTGCTCCTCGGATGCTGCCTGACCTGCTGCGCTTTTCCAGCACCGCTCTGATCTTGACTCTGATTCTCCAGCATCTGCAGCACCCACCTTCACCCTGTGTCTCGGTTAGTCTTGCCCTCTTTACCGTCGGACATGATCGCCCCATTTCGCTGGGCAGGATCAGGAGAGCAGTCTGCAGACCCACATCACAGCCCAGTTCGCTAAACTGCACCAGATTCTCACTGAGAAAGGGCACTGTTTACTCAGAGAGCTCAGGGGAGAGGAGGACTCTAGATAACAGGGATTCAAGAGATTCTGGAGAATTTTACATACCATTGAGGATGACCTTTCAAGAAACAGATGGAACAACAGGGTGTGATGAGTTTGCTGAAGGTGTGAATTATATCACCAACCAGACACAAAATGTCAGACTAGAGAATTGAAACAGCTATTGTATACGCTGGAAGCACTGAAACTGACTCAAAATGAATGCTTTATTTTCCTCGGATATGCATCATAGATGAAATGATTCCCTGAACTAAACCGAAGAACTGCAGATGCGAGAGGTTTGAACTAAAGAAAAACAGAAATTGCAGGAGAAACTTAGCAGGTTTAGCAGCATCTGTTAACGGAGTTAACATTCTGAGTTTAGTCACCCTTCTTCAGACTGTGTCCCTGTGACGTCTGGAGTCATGTGTTCATTCTGGGTGTAGTTCGAGCCTGTCTAGCTTGAAGCATGTTGCTCCGTAACCTTACCAGCAAAGTGCAGCTTCATGAGAAATATTGTTTCACAGCAGCTGAGGAAACCGGCAGGAGCTGGTGTGAAGAACCCAGATTAGAACATGACCCAACAGCAAAGTGTGATGGCATTTCTGGAGTCTCTGTGTGGTTTGCATCAATGGGACAGAAAGTGAGATGTTCATGGTAAGCAACACTGATTGGCATGCACGCACACACACACAGACACAGACACACACACCCGCGCACACACACACCTGCGTACACACACGCACAGACACAGACACACAAAACTAGAGGGCATAGGTTTAAGGTGAGAGGGGAAAGATATAAAAGAGACCTAAGGGGCAACTTTTTCACGCAGAGGGTGGTGTGTGTATGGAATGAGCTGCCAGAGGGTGTGGTGGAGGCTGGTACAATTACAGCACTTAAAAGGCATCTGGATGGGGACATGAATAGGAAGGGTTTAGAGGGATATGGGCCAAGTGCTGGCAAATGGGACTAGAATTGGTTGGGATATCTGGTCGGCATGTACGCGTTGGACCGAAGGGTCTGTTTCCATGCTGTGCGTCTCTATGTCATTGACTGCGTGGCACCAGCATCATTGTCACTTAGCCTATGTCTGGATATTGTCCGAGTCTTACTATATTTGGATACGGAATTCTTCGGTATCTGAGGGGTCATGAGTGGTGCTGAACACCGTGCAATCATCCGCAAAACATCCCCACTTATGACCTTATGATGAAACATCATTGATGAAGCAGCACTACCCTGAGACGTCCTGGAGCTGAGATGACTCACCCTCCAACAACCATGGCCGACTTCCTATGTGACAGCCATGACTCCAACCAGCCCCCGGAGACTTTGCCCCCACAGTACCCACTGATTGCCGTTTGGCTAGGGGTCTTCACTGTGACTTTTGGTTAAATGCAGCGTTGATGTCAGGGGCTGTCACTCTCACCTTCCCTCTGTCTGTCAACGTTAGAAGCAAGGCTCTAATGATGTCAGGAGCTGGCACAATACAACCCCTGTATTGGTGGGCAGCTTATTACCTTGCAACCATCGCTTTGTAGCACTGTGTGTGACCCTTCTGTCGCTGTACAGAAGATCAGGAGTAGGCTGACAGGACACTAATTGGCCGGGTTGGGTTTGCCCTATTTTTGTGTACAGGTTATGCTTTCTCACATTGCCAGGCAGATGCCAGTGTATTGCAACTTGGCTAGGGGCACGGTTAATACACGTTTTCAGCACTATTGCCAGAATGTTGTCAGTGCTGTCCCACTGGCAGTGGGTGTAACCCACTGGGAATCAAATCCTGCTATTCTGGGCAAAACCTAAAAAAGATTCCCTAAGTTACCCTATCCTTTGACCGAAAGAACAGACCAGGTTTGTACATTTAACAAAACTTGTTATTACAAATTTTAGCTATAGGCAAACGATTATGAACCCTATAACTCTGTCGGTCAATACTTGAGTCTAGATTAGAGTGGTGCTGGAAAAGCACAGCAGGTCAGGCAGCATCCGAGGAGCAGGAAAATCCATGTTTTGGGCTGTCATTCCTCACGAAGGATTTTCCTGCTCCTCAGGATGTTGCCTGACCTGCTGTGCTTTTCCAGCACCACACTAATCTAGACTCTGATCTCCAGCACCTGCAGTCCTCACTTTCGCCTGGTCAAGACTTGAGCCCACTTCTAAAACTGTCCATAAACATTTACATACACACAACAATGAAAAGAAAAACATGGCTGCTGTGGCTTGCAGGGGGAAAAGCAGGAACTGGGAAACAGGTTGCTAGGACCAGGCTCGACAGTCTGGTGCGTCAGCCAATGATGCACAATATGAGGAACAGACACTGCCGTCAGGTAAAACAATGCGTAGTGGGTAACCTGCAAGCACAGCGAATTGACAGATCTATCACTTTTCCTTCGTGGTAGATAATCAGAGATTGCTGGAGAAACTCAGCAGGTCTGTGGAGGAAGAAGCAGAGTTAACGTTGCACGTCCTGTGACCCTTGATGTTGGCTGAGGGATACGTTTTGGCCATGACGAGAGAGAGAACTTTTCTGCTGTTCTTCTTCACAGCTGTGACCTTGGGTCTTTCTCTCTGATGCAGAAGGGAGGACGGGGTAACTAGAGAGTGACACCTCTGACAATGGAACAGTCCTTTCATTCTGCATTAGACTGTGCTCTCCCTCTGGAGCTGGGCTTCGCAACCATCATCCTCTGACTCCGAGAGTGATGCCACTGATCTCGCCACCTCACAAGGGATGTTGCCAGGGTTGGAGGGTTTGAGCTATACGGAGAAGTTGAACAGGCTGGGGCTGTTTTCCCTGGAGCCTCAGAGGCTGAGGGGTGACCTTATAAAATCATGAGGGGCATGGATAGGGTAAATAGACAAGTCTTTTCGCTGGGGTGGGGGAGTCCAGAACTAGGTTTAGGGTGAGTGGGGAAAGATATAAAAGAGACCTAAGGGGCAACTTTTTCACACAGAGGGTGGTACGTGTATGGAATGAGCTGCCAGAGGATGTGGTGGAGGCTGGTACAATTACAGCATTTAAAAGGCATTTGGATGGGCATATGAATAGGATATGGGTTTGGAGGGATATGGGCCAAGTGCTGGCAAATGGGAGTAGATTAGGTTGGGATATCTGGTCGGCATGGACGGGTTGGACCGAAGGGTCTGTTTCCGTGCTCTACATCTCTATGACTCTATGACAGGAAAGCCTTTTCCATCCTCCACCGTCATGTTTCAGGCATGTGAAAGCCAGGACTTTTCAAGAGCGCTATGTTACTCAGCTTACAATCCAGAGGCTGGTGCTGAGCTAATTGGTGTATAACTGTAGCAATAACAACACAGCAACATGATAGAGTATATAGAAGCATTTTATTATAAAGAAGTCCTTTCTAATTACAGTGGGCGTCGTGTTAAAGTCATCCATGCAACTTGAGATGCCAAATCCTAATTGACTTGTGCAGCGTACATTGTAGAATGGTCATCATCCCACTTTTCCAATATAACAGAACAATACCGGACTAAGCCACTATGACAGTCTAGAGTAGCAGTTTGTACAATATGACATAGCAGTCAAGAAGCAAGTATGACTCTTCTGTAACGATACAGTGAGGACAGCCCGAACATTCTAAAAGAAAATAGGTACTCACTCTGTCAGAATGGGATTGAGTTGCCATCGGAATGGGACAAGGGCGCCGCGTGGGTCACGAGAGCAAACAGGAGCAACAGAACGGTGAGAGGTCATACCCTTTGTTCAATAGACCAGAGGGCTGATGCCAGAATCGATTGGGAGACGGCATTTGGCAGTCACTCTCCCACAGCCTGATATTCCGCGCTCTTGAAGTCAACGCGAGTGAACGCCAGACCGACCGCACAATGGGTGGTATCGCCTATTTCTGGGCCCCGGCTCAGATTCCAATTTCCGTCCCTCTCTCTCTCTCTCGAGCGGTTTGGGTAACATCTCCCACTGTTCGGCTGGCCGTACCGAACTTGAAACGTCGTCCAATAAACCGGAGAGAGGATACCGAAGATCTTCGCCTTGCGCTCGAGTTCCCATTGCTTGCCAGCGCTTTGGCCAATCAGCAACCTTTTCCTCCAGGACTATAAATTGTTCTGATCGGCTTAACTTTGGCATTTTTGTGTTTGATTGGATGAATGCGAGATGGAAAGCTCCTGCAACATGTCCCTTTCCGCCTGGTATTAGCAATGGGCTCGGACCACACGCAAACATCTTCATTAGCTGGTGCTACCTCGGACTTGGCCACATTTTACATCAGGCCCTTGAATAAGATCCGTCAGAGCTGGCAGAGCGCTGGAAGACTTGGCATTGGTAAGTGCTTTACCAAGGACCCTGCACCAACTGTGAGACCGTGAACTGTGCTGATTACAAGTCTTGAATTATTGTAACTCCTACAGAGGTGGGGGTGGGTGTAGTGGACTATAATAAATCCCTTCCTCTGCTTTCCTCCTGTCCTAGTGAACTCGTTACCTATATTCTGTTCTGAAGACTGATTAGGGTGACGGCTGATATACATTCTAAATTACAACTTGTCCATGTAGTATTTTAACAGCAAACTGTTGCAAATCCCCTCTCTGTCCCCACCCGGGTTTGAAGAGAGAAGTTGAAACTGGCCCTCACTCGCTTCTAATTCAACACGGATCGTTAAAACTCAACAGAGTTTGGACTCTCTGCGGCTTTGGGACGTGTCTTTGAAACTGTGGCCGGGGAATACGTACATCCTTTCCCAAAAACCTCCCCTGGCTCTGACATGAACTATTTACCGGGTATCCCCTGGGGAACCTTTGCTATTGGATGGTGGCTGGGGAGCACGGATCTCGATAAACGAGGGTGGACAGTAAGTTTCCCCGATGGATTTATAAGATTGTGGACATGGCGAGATATTCTTCTGCTCGACGAGGGCTCGTCACAGCGTGACACAGTGAAAAACTGTGCCCTTTTCAAAACAAACGTGGGAGCATTTTAAAAACAGTACGGTGCGCTCTGGAATAAAAAAAATCAAACCTGCCAAACCATTCACGATTGGGATCGGTCCTTGAAAGTGGAGTTGCAGATAGATAGGATAGTGAAGAAGGCGTCATATATGCTTTTCTTTATTGGTCAGAGTATTGATACAGGAGTTGGGAGGGTCATATTGCGGCTGTACAGGACATTGGTTAGACCACTTTTGGAATACGTTGTGCAATTCTGGTCTCCTTCCTATCGGAAGGATGTTGTGAAACTTGAAAGGGGTTGGAAAAGATTTACAAGGATGTTACCAGAGTTGGAGGGTTTGAGCTACAGGGAGAGGCTGAACAGGCTGGGGCTGTTTTCCCTGGAGCGTCGGAGGCTGAGGGGTGACCTTATAGAGGTTTACAAAATCATGAGGGGCAGGGATAGGATAAATAGGCAAAGTATTTTCCTTGGGGTGGGGGAGTCCAGAACTAGAGGGCATAGGTTTAGGGTGAGAGGGGAAAGATATAAAAGAGACCTAAGGGGCAACCTTTTCACACAGAGGGTGGTACGTGTATGGAATGAGCTGCCAGAGGA
>NC_057746.1:19620239-19634471 GCF_004010195.1 Chiloscyllium plagiosum | reverse complement strand
GGGGACAGGTGGGGACAGGTAGAGGGCACGACCCGGTTGGTCAATGGGAGGAATGAATCCAGTTGGTGGCTGGGAGCAGTGGAAGGGATGGGGGAGGGGGAAGGGGCTGGGGAGGGACAGTAGGTTATTTGAAACTGGAGAACACAACGTTGAGTCCTCCGGGCTGCAGGCTGCCCAGGCGGAAGATGAGGTGCTGTTCCTCCAATGTGCGCTGCGGTCCGACTTGGAAATGGAGGAGGCCGAGGACGGACGTGTCGGAAAGGGAGTGGGAAGGGGGGTTAAAATGGGCGGTGACTGGGAGGTCCAGTCGTCCCCTGTGGGCCCGGCTGAGATGTTCGGCAAAGCGTACCACCACCAAGTTAACGTTTGGCCTCCCCGACGCGCCGTGAGGGGTGGGGGGAGCACGCTACTGCAGGCTGAGTGGGGCTCTCCGTTCAGGAATCCAGCACCTCACCCCAGTCGTTCTCGCGGCCATTAAACCCAGGCAGAGACTCCTCTGCCCCAGTGGTGGGGGGGGAAGTTAACACAGCCAATTCACCCGAACCTGCACATCCCTGAACACTATGGGGTAATTTAGCATGGCCATACCGATAAGGCCCACCACCCTTCGGCCCGCAGTCCGTGTGGAGTTTGCACGTTCTCCCCGTGTCTGCCTGGGTTTGCTCTGGTTTCCTCCCACAGTCACAAAGACGTGCAGGTTAGGGTGGGTTGGCCCACGCTAAATTGTCCCCGAGTGTCCGGGGATGTGCAGGCTGGGGGTTGGGTGGTGTAGCAGTGGGATGCTTTTCAGAGGGTCAGTGTGGACTTGATGGGTTGAATGGCCTGCGGGGATTCAATGGTCACAGAAGAGCAAAAGAAAGAATATTAAAGAACTGTCTGAGGACAATAAACAAACAGATTGTTTTGTTTGAAAGCTTTCCAACAAAGTCAGATTTAAGGGGATGGTTTACTTTCATGAAACATTAATCCTGACTGACCTGTTTTGGGCCTCTTCAGAGTGGGCCACAGCCAGTGTCCTGGAAATGTGAACAGAAACTTTCACTGCCATTTCCTGGCCCAGTGTTGGGGATAAACCCGCTGGTATTCTGGCATAAACCCCTGAACGAAGATATTCACTGCCTTCAGTGGAGAACAAAATTGGATGGGGTGGGGTGTCAATGAGGCACCGATGGGAAGATGGAGCTCAAATCCCTTCACCAGGTTTATGAGCCATTCCGAACAACCACTGCTCCCCTTTCAGACATTTACCACAGAAACATATTTGGAAGGCAGCGTTATTGAATCGAAGGGGTTTCAGCATTTTGAGGTTATGAATTCTTTTGGTGCAATCCATACAGTGTGGAAGCAGCCTATCAAGTCCACACTGACGCCCAGTTTGTATGTAATAAATTGAAAGCTCATGGGGATTGGTAGAACAGAATCCCTCCAGTGTGGAAACAGGCCATTTGGCCCATCAAGTCCACACCAACTCTCCGTGAAGAGTAACCCACCCAGACCCATTCCCCTCCCCTATTACTCTACATTTACCTCTGACTAATGCGCATAACCTGCACATCCCTGGTCACTATGGGACAATTTAACACGGCCAATCCACCCTAACCTGCACATCCCTGAACAGGGGATGGGGTAATTTAGCATGGCCAATCCACCCTAACCTGCACATCCCTGAACAGGGGATGGGGTAATTTAGCACGGCCAATCCACCCTAACCTGCACATCCCTGAACACTACGGGGCAATTTGGCACGGCCAATCCACTCTAACCTGCATATCCCTGAACACTATGGGACAATTTAACACAGCCAATCCACCCTAACCTGCATATCCCTGAACACTATGGGACAATTTAACACAGCCAATTCACCCGAACCTGCACATCCCTGAACAGGGGATGGGGTCATTTAGCATGGCCAATCCACCCTAACCTGCATATCTTTGGACTGTGGGAGGAAACCCACACAGACACGGGGAGAGTGTGCAAACTCTATCCAGTCAGTTGCCCGAGGGTGGGATCGAACCCGGGTCCCTGGCGCCGTGAGGCAGCAGTGCTGACCACTGAGCCACCATGCCGCCCTGAACTTTTTACCTTTCCTTCACGAAAGGAAATCTGTTGTCCTTGCCTGGTCTGGCTTGACATGTGACTCCAAACGTAAACTGCGCTCTGAAATGGCTAAAGGGCACACAGGGCGTGGGTGGTGGATACTGGCCTGGTCAGTGACATCCCCCACGAGAATACTCTGACCAATAAAGGAAAGCATACCAAATGCCTTCTTCATTATCCTATCTACCTGCAACTCCACTTTCAAGGAGCTATGAACCTGCACTCCAAGGTCTCTTTGTTCAGCAACACTCCCTAGGACCCTACCATTAAGTGTATAAGTCCTGCTCTGATTTACTTTTCCAAAATACAGCACCTTGCATTTATCTAAATTCAATTCCACCTACCACGAGTACTCTCTGTCAAAGGTGCTGTATTCTCAGATGAGGTTAGGTTGATTTTTTTTCCTCTCGGACACATGCGATGTTTCACACGGCAACGTTTCCTGAGGTCACTCGAAATCGGAGCGGGAATAGCTCTTTCGACCTCTCAGTTCAGGAAGTTCGAGGCTGATCTGATAGTGGCCTTAATTCCACTTCCATGCCTGCCCAAAAAGCCCTCAAATCCCTTGCAGGTCAAAAGTCTATCTCCCTCGGCCTTTACTTCCTCTGTATTCAATTTGCGCAATCCCTTCAGAATCAGATCACCCTTTAATTCTGATTTTGGCAGAAAATCAATTAGCCCCGGTCTGCCTGGATAAGATAAATTCCCTCAATGTGGCCGCATTCCAGTAAACCCTTTCTTCTGATCCTCCCCAGTGCTCCTAAATCCATTTTTAAAAAATACAGTGGAGAGCTCAGTCCCGCTACTGTGTTCCAATCTCTGCAGTAGTTGAATGTAGTCTCTTGAGTCGTGAATTCCATTTCTCTCGAAGCGGTCCAAAGAGCTGTGTTCATGTTATTGTGAAGCGAAGCAGTCCTGATGTTTCTAATGTTTCGTGCATCGGTAGCCCCTGGATTTCTTAAATAAAATCCGAGAGAGAACTGCGGCTGCTAAAAATCAGAAACTAAAACAGAAATCGCTGGAAGTGCTCAGCAGGTCCAGTGGCAACTTAGGAGACAAATCAGAGTCAACCTTTTGGGTTGATTAACGTGGTAGCGGTTCTGAGGAAGGTCCTGAAATGTTCTGATTTCTCTCCACCGACGCTGCCAGACCCGCTGAGCTTTTCCAGCAATCGCTATTTCTGTTTGCCCCTGGATTTCCTGTTCCCTCACCTTTACCCAGACTCTCCTTCACTGTCGCTGGGCCAGAATCCTGGAACTCCCTCCCTCAGGGCATTGTGGGTCAACCCACAGAAGGTGGACTGGTTCAAGATGGCAGCTCACTCCCCATCTTCTCAAGGGAGTAACTCTAGGGACGGGCAATAAAGGCTGGGCCTAGCTGGCGATGCCCATATCCAATGAGTGAATTGGAGAGAGAGGAATGTGAAGCCACTGTATTCATCCTGCCAATACCCTCACGCTCAACTGATTAGCCAACTCCCTGGTCTTTCTGCAAGTTTAATCGTCTTTTCTCATGTCTCGTTGCAAACCTCCTCTGTGTCTATTAGGTCTCCTAATTTTGTTGGCATCCGCAAATCTAGTTATCGCACTTCCAATTCCCGAGTCTGAATCATTTGTAGAAAGGTCAACAGTCCCGGGGCCCTGTGGAACACAGGTTCAGGAGGAAGCCATTCAACAGCTCACGCCTTGGGAGTTGGTTAGCTCAGCTGGCTGAGCAACTGGCTGGCAGTACAGACCAGTGCCAACTGGGTGGGTTCAATTCCTGTGTCAACTGTGTTAAAAATCACACAACACCAGGTTACAGTCCAACAGGTTTATTTGGAAGCACTAGCTTTCGGAGCGACGCTCCTTCATCAGGTAGCTAGTGGAGCAGGATGATAAGACACAGAATTTATATCAAAAGATCACAACTTTTGCAACTGAAGCAACATATTGAAGAAATTTAGATTGCTGTCAAGTCTTTCATCTCTTAGAATGGGTTATCTCAGGAATGTGACTTGAAAAGTTCTGGGATTTACATATTAATGAATTGAAACCTGCAACCCGTTCTAAAAGATGAAAGACTTAACAGCAATCTAGGTTTGTTTAATATATTGCACCAGTTGCATGACACTGTGATTTTGTGCTAGACATTCTGTGTCATCCTGCTCCACTAGCTACCTGATGAAGGAGCAGTGCTCCGAAAGCTAGCACTTCCAAATAAACCTGTTGGACTATAACCTGGTGTTGTGTGTTACAACCCCAACTCCCCTCCCACTTATCTCTCAGCCCCGACCCACAAGCCTCATTCCTGTTGAAGGGCTTATGCCCAAAACGTCGATTCTCCTGCTCCTCGGATGCTGCCTGACCTGCTGTGCTTTTCCAGCGACACACTCTCGACGCTGATCTCTAACATCTGCAGCCCTCACTGTCTCCTAGATATGTTTACATTGTCCAGCCCAGCACTGGCTCCTCGTCATCAGGCGTTAGCTGAGGTTACCACAAAGGTCCTGCATTCTCATCCTCAACACTTGCCCTCAGGTTAAACTCACTGACAGTTGTGTGTGTGTGTCTCTCTCTCTCCCCCTCTATAATGAGAGACTATGCCAACTTTACTTTGGCCTGTTCCCCCACTGAATGGGATCACGGTCGATCTGTGGTCCAACTCCAAAGCCTCATGTTTGCTCCAGAGACCCTCAACGTCTTCGGCTCACAGACAAAACAAGAATCTACGAAACCCGAGACTTAAAATGGACAATTGACCCCCCCCACATCAACTGCCCCCTTTGCCAAAAGGAATTGTTAATACAACCGCCTGCACTGTGGCAACGCTCTCACTCCCGGGAGGTCAGGCTTCAATTTCAGGCGGTGTCCCTGAGCCCCCAGGCTGGCAGGAGTGCTTTATCTCGATCCACCCTGTCTGTTGCTCCTCATATTTTGTGGATTTTGGTCAACTCCCCCCGTTAAACGCAGCCAGTTCCAGAGAAGGCCTTTGTTCCCCACTGGTCCACGCGGCTACCTCAGACCACGGCCCTCTGTTTTGAAGTCAGCGGCCCGTGTTTGGTCTTAGGTGGGAGACAGGGTGGGGGCACACGTGGTGTGTCCGCCACTCGTGGTGTCCGTTCCTCTCCCTCCCCCCACCCCCTCCCCATCCCCACTCCCACTCCACCCCGGTGAAAGGGCAGGAAGTCACGAACCTTGGGGACGAACAGGACCACCAGGGTGATATAGACGGAGAAGACAACAGCGAGGGAAGCGAAGGCAAAGGCAGCGTCCTGTTGACTGCTAACTATCATGGTGACTGGGGCGGTGATCATACAGAGCACCTGCAACAAAGACAGAAAGGCAGAAGCTGCAGTCATCAGAGGATCCCTATTGTGTGAAAACAGGCCATTCAGCCCATCGATTTACACCCACGCCCCCGAACAACATCCCACCCAAGGCCCACCCCGAATACCCTATAACCCTGCATTTCCCATGGCTAACCCCACACAGCCTGCACATCCCTGGTCTCTATGGGAAAATTTAGCATGGCCAATCCACCCTAACCTGCACATCCCTGGTCACTATGGGACAATTTAGCACGGCCAATCCACCCTAACCTGCACATCCCTGGGCACTATGGGACAACTTAGCACGGCCAATCCACCCTAATCTGCATATCTTTGGACTGTGGGAGGAGACCAGAGCATCCGGAGAAAACCCATGCTGACAACAGGGAAAACATGCAGATTCCACACAGTCTCCCGAGGCTGGGATCGAACCCGGGTCCCTGACGCTGTGAAGCAGCAGCGCTAACCACTGAGCCAAGACAGCAAATATATCCACACTGTAGTGACATGGGAGGGGGTGTTTGAATGGGAAGGAAGAGCTGACATCTCTGAAAGCACCTTGTCCCGTCTCAGGGGCAAACCAATCGCAAGGGGAGGGTATGGCCTGGTGAATGCAGAAACTCAGCTGATGGTCTAGGGAGCAGGGTTCGAATCCTTTCACAGTAGATGGTGGAATTTGGATTCAATAAAGAATCTGGAATTAAGGGTCTAATGAAGACCATGAATCCATTGTTGAGGGGAGGGGAGGGGAGAGGATTGAGGAAACCCATCTGGTCAACTAATATGCTTCAGGGGAGGAATTTGCCATCCTTGCCTGGTCTGGCCTACACGTGACTCCAGACCCACACTGACATGTTTGACACTTAACTGTTACTAGGGATGGGTAATAAATGCTGGCTTGACCAGGTGACCCACAAACCCGTGAGCGAATGAAATAATTTCACAGTCAAGCAGTTCCTGGAGTATTGTTACGGAGTCTAATCAGAGTTGTAATGCAGTGGACTGATGTTTTGCACAGAAAGAGCCCACAAGCATTCACTGTGATCGTGGCCTGGTCACCGATACTTCGAACTGATGCAGTTTGCCATGCACACGGGGTGGGGCAGAGATTCCCTCCAGCTGCTTGATCTCGAAATGGCAGCTGTGGGATCTTTTACATGGGAGATCTTTCATGTACGGTCTGTGCCAACTCATGGTGTCCTTGAAGTGGCTGTGGGGGTGTAGAGACTGCCAGACATCTCCCTCTGGAGTGTGCCTTTGTAAAGGGAGCCTGGAGGGAGATGCAGTGGTTTGTGTCGAGGTTTTTCCCGAGCAGCTCCGTGACTCCGTGACTCCCTGGGACACACACCGAGACAAACATCGACTGCGCCTGGAGGACCGTCACCTCGGTCAAAGACGCTCTTTGGTCTGCCCGAAACTTGTCGGTCTTCCAGAGCAACGGGTTGACCCTGACCGAGTGTGGTGGACTGGCCCATTCCAAGGTCCAGGACTGCGTGTTGAGGGATGTGCTGAAGCTTGGGGCAGCTGCCGCCAAGGGGCAGTGGGGAAAAACCACCATCTGGGGTACAGGCAAATGGAGGCCCATTCAGGTATCGGACTCTCGCCGTGTCTCAATTATATGTAAATATATAAACCTGTACAAGTAAGGAACACGTTGGTTTTTTGGGATAGAGTCAAACCCAATGTTTGCTCTTTTCTTCATTAGCTACTGTACAGAACCAAACTGATTCAGTGACGATGTAGGATATAAAGATATTTTTACGAATAAAATAGATTCTTATTTAGTTAAATCCTTTTACATCTACCTGAGGGGTTTAATGCCTCATCTGAAGAGGGGCAGGACCTTTGAAGGTGCTGCAGAGGGTAGCACCAGCCTGGAGTTGCTGCTCAAGGCTGTGGGAAGGGTCCAGTTCTGGAACACTGTGAGCCCTCAGCCATGTCAGCTTGGATCAGAATAATAAAGGTTACCTTGGCGTCCGGGGGCCTTCTAATGGAGGCAGGAGCTGGCCAAAGAGGATGCCAGGAAATCCTTCAGATATCAATGAACTGCTGCTCCAATGTATGAGGGACTCGGGAGTGAAGATGAGGAGGTGCCAGGCAGTGCTGGTGTCGCAGGGACACAAACTGCGGACAGGCTCAAACCTCATGGCTCCAGGCAGAGGCCAGAAGTAGGCCATACCAAGGAAGTTAAAGCAAGGTTAAGGGTTCCCGCCTGTGGGACAGGAGTAGTGTGCCCTACCACCCCCCCCCGGACTGGGAAGTCTGGGTTCAGATCCCACCTTTTCAGATTAGATTAGATTCCCTACATTGTGGAAACAGGCCCTTTGGCCCAACAAGTCCACATTGACCCGCCGAAGAATAACCCACCCAGACCCATTCCCCTACATCACCCCTGACTAATGCACCAAACACTACAGGGCAATTTAGCATGGCCAAGCCACCCTGACCTGCACATCTTTGGACTGTGGGAGGAAACCGGAGCACCCGGAGGAAGCCCGCCCAGACACGGGGAGAGTGTGCAAACTCCACACAGACAGTCGCCCGAGGCTGGGATCGAACCCGGGTCCCTGGTGCTGTGAGGCAGCAGCGCTAACCACTGAGCCACCGTGTTGCTCCAGAGGTCCGAATGAGTTGATTAAGAAGAATAGGTTCCTGAGCAAAAAGGGTTCCATTCAAAATCAGGACTGGTCTGTCGTTTATGTACAATCAGGGAGAGACAGGGGCTAATGGGGCAGCCCTTTCAAAGGGCTGACAGAGGCACAGTGGGCAGAATGTCCCTCCTTCTGTGCTGTACGATTCTGCCAGACATGGCTGATATGTAGCTTCCTTGAGACGGCAGAAAATGAGGATGGATCGGGATGCTGCCTGGTCTCACCTTGCCAGCCGTGTTAAACTTCACTCCCCCCCCCCCCCGCAGCATTGCAGGCACGGATTCACGGAGTATATCTGTCCGGGAACATTTCAGTGCCGGCTCCTTCCACCGTGTATGGGGTAGGAGCACAGGCCACTAAGTGTCATAGCACCTCACCCTCGTCTTTTACATTAGATCCCCTACAGTGTGGAAACAGGCCATTCAGCCCAACAAGTCCACACCGACCCTTCAGAGTCTAACCCTCTCAGACCCATTTCCCGACATTTATCCCTGACTAATGCACCTTACACTATGGGATGATTTAGCATGGCCAATTTTCCCTCACCTGCACATCTTTGGGTGTGTGGGAGGAAACCCCACATGGACACAGGGCGAAGGTGCAAATTCCGCATAGCTGCCCGAGGCTGGAATCGAACCCTGGCGCTGTGAGGCAGCAGCGCTAACCACTGAGCCACTGTGCAGCCCCAATGGCGAGTGGCCTGGAGGGGGATTTGCAGGTGATGGTGGTGTTCCCATGTATGTGCTATCCTTATCCCTCAGGGCAGCAGAGGCCACGGGACTAGAACCTACTGTCGAGGGTCTTGGTGAGTCACTGCAGTGCACCTTGTAGGTGATGAACACTCTTTCCATCATGCAGTGTCAGTAGATGGAGTGAATCTTTCAAATTCATTCAAGCGTGGGGATGGTGAGGCCTGCATTTGTTTGCCCACCCCTGTCACCAACCTGCTGTGCTGCTCCTTCTTGTAGATTTTACTGCGAGTCAGTGGGGCTCAGCACTGGAGGGATGGAGGAACATTGAGTTACAAGCAGTAGTGGCGGGAGATCACAGCAGGATTCCTGTGTCTGTGGGCCCAGATTACTGACAACACAGGATGGCACTGACATGACAAGACTGGGCGGTCAAATTACACTTTGGAAGGTACAGGCAGAAGGTCATTTAAGCCCCTCCAACATGCTGTGCCATTCAAGAAGATCATGGCCAATCGGAGGGTAGCCTCAATTCGACGTCCCTGACATCCCCTGTCAACCCTCGCTACAGCGGCCTCTGCTCGAAATACATTCAAATCGCCTGCAAAGGTTCACCACCTTCTGAGAGAGCTCTCATTCAGCGAAGGCAGATCTCCAGCTCACGGTGTGGCCTTTCACCTTGACCAGGAGGTGACCAACATGAGATTGTGGGTTGGGTTTTTGGAGCGAGAAAGTCACCCAGAGGTGAAGGCCTGGCGTACTTCAGCAGGGACATTATCCCGGTCCCAGCGTTGGAGGACCCATCTTCCCAAAGGGAATGTTTGCTACCACCCTCCCGGCCTGGAACAATCAGAAACAGTTATCTATGGTCATGGACGGGCATCTGTGATGTACAATGATGCACTAATTTGGATGGTTTATATACAGAGGAACAGATACCTCGGAGTGAGTTACAGGCTGGAATCTAATCGAGGGGTTCAGATGGTTTATATACAGAATAATGAATACCTGGGAGTGAGTTACAGACTGGAATCTAATCGAGGGGTTCAGATGGTTTATATACAGAATAATGGATACCTGGGAATGAGTTACAGACTGGAATCTAATCGAGGGGTTCAGATGGTTTATATACAGAATAATGGATACCTGAGGGTGAGTTACAGACTAGAATCTAATCGAGGGGTTCAGATGGTTTATATACAGAATAATGGATACCTGGGAGTGAGTTACAGACCGGAATCTAATCGAGAGGTCCAGATGGTTTATATATAGAATAATGGATACCTGGCAGTGAGTTACAGACTGGAAACTAATCGAGGGGTTCAGATGGTTTATACATAGAATAATGGATACCTGGGAGTAAGTTACAGACTGGAATCAAATCGAGGGGTTCAGATGGTTTATATACAGAATAATGGATACCTGGGAGTGAGTTACAGACTGGAATCTAATCGAGATGTTCAGATTACTTATATATAGAGTAATGGATGCCTGTGAGTGAGGTACAGACTGGAATCTAATCGAGGGGTTCAGATGGTTTATACATAGAGGAATGGATACCTGGGAGTGAGTTACAGACTGGAGTCGAATCGAGGGGTTCAGATGGTTTATATACTCAGGAATGGGCATCTGGGAGTGAGGTACAGACTGGAATCTAATCGAGATGTTCAGATGGTTTATATATAGAATAATGGATACCTGGGAGTGAGTTACAGACTGGAGTTGAATCGAAGGGTTCAGATGGTTTATATATAGAATAATGGATACCTGGCAGTGAGTTACAGACTGGAATCTAATCGAGAAGTTCAGATAATTTATATATAGAATAATGGATACCTGGGAGTGAGTTACAGACTGGAATCTAATTGAGGGGTTCAGATGGTTTATATATAGAATAATGGATACCAGAGAATGAGGTACAGAGTGGAATCTAATCGAGAGGTTCAGTTGGTTTAGATACAGAATAATGGATACCTGGGAGTGAGTTACAGACTGGAATCTAATCGAGAGGTTCAGATTACTTATATATAGAGTAATGGATACCTCTGAGTGAGGTACAGACTGGAATCTAATCGAGGGGTTCAGATGGTTTATACATAGAATAATGGATACCTGGGAGTGAGTTACAGACTGGAATCTAATCGAGGGGTTCAGATGGTTTATATACAGAATAATGGATACCTGGGAGTGAGGTACAGACTGGAATCTAATCGAGGGGTTCAGATGGTTTATATACAGAATAATGGATACCCGGGAGTGAGTTACAGACTGGAATCTAATCGAGGGGTTCAGATGGTTAATATATAGAATAATGGATACCTGAGAGTGAGTTACCGACTGGAGTCTAATCGAGAGGTTCAGATGGTTTATATATCGAATAATGGATACCAGAGAATGAGGTACAGAGTGGAATCTAATCGAGGGGTTCAGTTGGTTTATATACAGAATAATGGATACCTGGGAGTGAGTTACAGAGTGGAAACTAATCGAGGGGTTCAGTTGGTTTATATACAGAATAATGGATACCTGGGAGTGAGTTACAGAGTGGTAACTAATCGAGGAGTTCAGTTGGTTTATATACAGAATAATGGATACCTGAGAGTGAGTTACTGGCTGGAATGCAATCAAGGGGGTTCAGATGGTTTATATATAGAATAATGGATACCTGGGAGTGAGTTCCAGACTGGAATCTAATCGAGGGGTTCAGATGGTTTATATATAGAATAATGGATACCTGGGATTAAGTTAAAGACTGGAATCTAATCGAGGGGTTCAGATGGTTTATATATCGAATAATGGATACCTGGGAGTGAGTTACAGACTGGAATCTAATCGAGGGGTTCAGATGGTTTATATACAGAATAATGGATACCTGGGAGTGAGTTACAGAGTGGAAACTATTCGAGGGGTTCAGATGGTTTATACATAGAATAATAGATACCTGGGAGTAAGTTACAGACTGGAATCTAATCGAGGGGTTCAGGTGGTTTATATACAGAATAATGGATACCTGGGAGTGAGTTACAGACTGGAATCTAATCGAGAGGTTCAGATTGCTTATATATAGAATAATGGATACCTGGGAGTGAGTTACAGACTGGAATCTAATCGAGAGGTTCAGATTGCTTATATATAGAATAATGGATGCCTGTGAGTGAGGTACAGAGTGGAATCTAATCGATGGGTTCATGTAGTTTATATATCATTAGCGATGCTGACATTTAAATCTTTAGCGCAGGCTTGTGTTCTGAATTGTGGGGGTAGGGAGTTGATAGCTGGGGGATCGGAGTGGGGAGGTGGAAGGTTAGGGTTGTTAGGCCGGAGGAGATACAGGAGGAGTGGGGTGGTGAGGTTTCGCACCGAGCCTCTGGGCACAGGTCAGATCAGAAGGATTTCCAGGCACTGCTTACAGCGACGTTGTAAATGGCCATCCCCACTGCTCGGTGGTCGTTGATCTTCTCCGTGGAAACGCTCTTCGTTTCGTAGGCCAGGAATATCCCGAGGAGAAGCAACAGGCCCTTGTATCCATAGACAATCCCTGTTCGGGAAGGCGGGGGGGGGGGGGAGGAGAGAAATAAAATAGAGATAAAGACATGGGCTGGGCTGGTCAAACAAAAAGATCTGTTTTACACGCTGAGAGAGAGCTCAGCTATTGGGCATCAGTTTCTTGTCAGTGAGAGTGACACGGACACCGCGCCTCAGGGAGGAGCAACTACTTTGCCCTGTCCCCCTCAAATGGCAGTCATGCAATCGTCGACTAAGCACAGCAATCGGTCTTAATCAATCAGCCCACAAAGGTTTCAGACGAGGGCTGGGAGAAGCTCAGAGTGGTGCTGGGATTCGTGGGGGGCGGCCCGGTGGCTCAGCGGTTAGCACTGCAGCGCCGGGGACCCGGGTTCGATTCTCGCTTCGGGTGACTGTCTGCGTGGAGTTTGCACGTTCTCCCAGCATCTGCGCGGGGGGTTTCCTCCGGGTGCTCGAGCTTCCCCCCATAGTCCGAAGATGTGCAGGTCAGGCGGGCGGACTGACCGTAGTCAATTGTCCCATCGTGTTCAAGGACGTGTAGGTTAGACGTGTTAGTCAGGGGAAGTGTAGAGTAATAAGGTGGGGGAATGGGCCTGGGTGGGATAATCTTCAGAGTGGTCGGTTCAAATCCCGCCCTCCTTATTTGGCCCCTTTTGCGGCAGAGCGGTAGTACCCCCCCCCCGAGACTGAGGAAACCTGTGTTCAAATCCCATCAGCTCCAGAGCTGTATAACCAACATCTCTGATCTGGAAAATAGGTTGAATAGAAAAGTAGAGGCTGAGAGGGGGCCTCTTGTGGTGCAGTGGTAGTTTTCCTACCTCTGAGGCAGGAGGCTGAGGGTCAGGTCTCACCCATTCTAGAGGCGCACCATCATGTATTAACAATAAGAACACAGCCTGTTCACCTTCACTGCTCTTTTACTGCCCCCCCGGTGTGCGGCGCTTGGCAATTGCTACCGGCTAGCCGTTTAATGATCGAATTTGGGGGTGGGTGTATGAACAAAAGAGCAGTGATGCTGTGGTAGTGTCCCTGCCTTTGAGTCAGGCGGCCCGACCTCCAGCCCTAACTGCTCCATGGGTGTGCCCTAACACCTCTGACCGAGATGATTCAGAAATGTCTATAACAGATAAAGCAGGGTTTGCAGCGCCCAACAGGCATTTAGAGAGAGAGAGCGAGAGAGAGAAGGGTCTGACACTATTTTGATTTACTTCCCTGCCCTTCTTTTTGATTATTGTTACATTAACGCCGCACCCTCTCGCTCCCCCCGGCCCCCGCATGCGGCAGTGCCTGGGGTCGGTTGCTTGTTTTAACCGACTGATCGGGCAGATTGGTGATGGGTTTTGTTTTCCCTTCACAAACTGGTTTCTTCCCCAGCGGAAGAGTTGGCTATCGGAACGGGAAAGCATCCAGAAGGGAAACCGACGTTAGTTTACAACGAAACCCTTCAGGAGCCTGTGAAAGGCCTTTCGCTGAGTAATTCGACACACCGAGGCCAGGTAACCCGGCGCAGTCGTGAGATCGCGCTGACCACTGCTCTGAGCTAGCCCCACGAGGGACGTCCGCCCTGTTCTTGCAAAGTGCCAGAGAGCCCAAGTCAGCACTCCCAGCTGGGTTTCTGACTCAGTGAAAGGGTGCAAGGAGACGCGAGGTGGGGGTAACATACCGAGCCACGTGTTCATCTTGTTGGAACTGCAGTGCTCCAGTTGCGGCAGGATCAGGACACCCTGGTCCCCTGCTGGGGCCTCCTTAGAGAACTCCTGGGGAACAGAGCAGAACGGAAAGGTCACAGGCCATCACTCTCTCTCTCTTCTCTCCCCCCTCTCTCTGTCTCACTCACTTTCTCTCTCTCTCTCTCCCACCCCTCTCTCTCCCCCTCTCTTTCTCCCACTCTCTTTCTCCCTCTTACTCTCTCTCTCTCTCCCCCCTCTCCCTCTCTCTCTTTCTCTCCCCCTCCCCC
>NC_057746.1:19599543-19618971 GCF_004010195.1 Chiloscyllium plagiosum | reverse complement strand
CCTCCCCCCACACCCGATGTCCATCCACACTCCCCCTCCACTTACCCACTCGGAGGGCCCTACCTCAGCCTCCTTATCACTCAGGCCCTGCTCCCTCTCTCCACCCACTGCCTCTTCATGACCCCTGCCACCCTTCCCCAGCCCCCTTCCCATCCATTGTGACCCCACTCGAATGCAGTTAGCATCCCTCCCCACCCACCCCCAACCCAATGGGCAGAACTGCTGCCTCACTGCCCCCCCACCCCACCACCTGAGGGAAACGACACCTACCCATCACCTTATCTATGCCCCTGGCGATTACGTTAAATCCCTCTAAGGCCGCGCCGCCCCCCACCCCCGCACGCTGTGGACCCTCACCTCGATGGTGCGGTGAAGAGGGTCGACGATTTGCCAGACCGCCAGTGTGAGGACATCAATGGCCAGCAGCACACTGACTGTGGCGTAGAGTTTCCAGGGCTCCAGGTGCTGTGGGGCAGGGGGAAGGGTGGGTGGGTGGGGTTGGCGGGGTTAGTGGTGGGAAGCAGCAGAACACGACAAGGTTATACTCGAGACAGACAGTCTTTGTCCAGCCAATGGCCAGGCATTCACTCGCCCAATCAGAGGCGGAATAGAGAGCTGTAGGCCCAAGGGACCACAAAGTCAGTCACAAAACAAACATCATCTCAAATACACATATCATGGGGAAAAAACAATACCCACTAGGCCACCCATTCCCCCCACCCCAACCCCCATCCCCGGACTGGGTAAGGCAGTCAGATACTTTTTCCACCTCACCCACCACGCCCCCCACCCTCTCTGCGACTGGGTGAGACAGTGGGTCAGACAGTGTCCTTTCCCCCTCTCCCTCTGGGACTGGCTGGGACAGTGGGTCAGACACTGTCATTCCCCCCACCCTCCCTCTTGGACTGCATGGGACAGTGGGTCAGACACTGTCCTTTCCCCCCTACCTCTGGGACTGGCTGGGACAGTGGGTCAGACACTGTCCTTTCCCCCACCCCCTCTGGAATTGGGTGAGACAGTGGGTCAGACAGTGTCCTTTCCTCCTCTCCCTCTGGGACTGGCTGGGACAGTGGGTCAGACACTGTTCTTTTCCCCCCCCTCCACCTGGGACTGGGTGGGACAGTGGGTCCGACACTGTCCTTTCCCCCCCTCCCTCTGGGACTGGGTGGGACAGTGGGTCAGACACTGTCCTTTCCCCCCCCCCTCCATCTGGGTCTGGGTGGGACAGTGGGTCCGACACTGTCCTTTCCCCCTCTCCCTCTGGGACTGGGTGGGACAGTGGGTCAGACACTGTCATTCCCCCCTCCCTCCCTCTTGGACTGCATGGGACAGTGGGTCAGACACTGTCCTTTCCCCCCTACCTCTGGGACTGGGTGGGACAGTGGGTCAGACACTGTCCTTTCCCCCCTCCCTCTGGGACTGGGTGGGATAGTGGGTCAGACACTGTCCTTTCCCCCCTCCCTCTGGGGCTGGGTGGGACAGTGGGTCAGATAGTGGGTCAGACACTATCCTTTCCCCCCTCCCTCTGGGACTGGGTGGGACAGTGGGTCAGACACTGTCCTTTCCCCCCCTTGCTCTGGGACTGGGTGGGACAGTGGGTCAGACGCTGTCCTTTCCCCCCCCACCCTGGGACTGGGTGAGATAGTGGGTCAGACGCTGTCTTTTACCCCCTTCCCTCTTCCTCTGGGTCTGAGCGGGGACAGTAAATGTTGCAGTGGTTGGACATACCCATGTGGGTACTTATAGTGAGGTGGAGAACTCCCATTACCCATGATCCTGTGACCAGTAGGGATCTGGGACTTTTCATTTCTGAACGTTTCAGCAATTAGTTGTGCAGTTTTTTGTTCACATTCAAACTTCTGCAGTGAATTGCCGCCTGCTCAGCCCACAATCCCCTCCCCAAATGGAGTACCCAAGCCCGGGCTTGGGCGGAGAGAGCAGGCAGGAAACGTTCCCCTCTCCAAATCCTGTGAGGAATATCATGACCCAAACCATCTCCCAACCATCCTTCCCCACTCCCTCCCACAACACCTCCACGCATATCTACTGCCTACAATAATCCCCGTTGTAAGTGGCCTGGGCCCAACTGAGAGCCAGTGCATTTATAATCCACCGACAATCTTTGGTTAACTCAAGTGTTACCCCGAGACAGAGAGAGGGAGAGAGATAGAGAGTTAGAACGTGAGATGGTGGTTAAGTACGGGCTGGTGATGAAACATGTTACATGACAGAGAGCCGGGGAAGGGGATTCGCATCGGGGATAGTATAGGTCAGAATTAATGGGGTAAAGGGCGGAGGTCAATGGTCGACTGGTCTCCTGGGTCTGGAACTGTGCTGGGTTCGTAGAGCAGCCTGTGGGGTAAATGGTGGTGGTGGAGGGGCTGGGGAAGGGAAGAGGTTTGGGGGGCAAAGGTGGGATGGGAAGGGGGAGGGTGTGACTCAAACTCAAGCTGTTTCTGACCTGGGCTTCCTTGACGTTGACACTGGGTGAAAAGATTGGGGAGAGGTTCCAGTCTCTGGCATTGACCGCTGTTACCTCGGGGGGGAGGAAATAAACCAGACATTCAGCACAATTAAACCAAAATCCAGCAAGGACTCTCCCTTCCGGCTAGAACATAACTCAGGACTGAATTTTAATAATATCCTGCGTTACTGAGCACCAGTGCTCCCTGTACAGGGGGAGCACTGCACAAGCCACCCAACCAAGCGTCCCATCTGTCCTCCGGTGTAAAATAAATGGAATATTTTACATTCGTATGCATTGGGGGAGTCGGTGGGCTGTTAATCCAGGGACCCAGGGTCAATGTGGTTAGTTCGAATCCCGCATTAAGGCTGGAATAGTGACCATTGTCGATTACCGGAGGTCAACACTGGAAAGAAGCTCACGTCAAATCCTGCTAACCAGCCTCCCGGTCCCGTCACACAGTTCCCCAAAAGGGAAGCGAGGGTGATAATATGTAAGAAGAACATCAGCGCATCCTGGCAGAACTATGAACCAGAGGAGCTGGAGTAGGCCTCACTCGGCTCAGTGAGCCTGCACTGATCTCAGAGGGCTGGTTTTGTACCACATCTCTACCTTCCCATTCTCCCTTCGATTCCCTCAGTGCCAATCACCTGCCCATCTCAATACCAAATGCGCCTGACGGGCAGCACGGTGGCTCAGTGGTTGGCACTGCTGCCTCACAGCAGCAGGGACCCGGGTTTGATTCCAGCCTCGAGTGTCTGTCTGTGTGGAGTTTGCATATCCTCCGCGTGTCTGCGTGGGTTTCCTCCGGGTGCTCCGGTTTCCTCCCACGGTCCAAAGATGTGCAGGTTAGGGTGGATTGGCCATGCTAAATTGCCCCATAGCGTTCAGTGATGTGTAGGTTGGGTGCATTAGTTAGGGGTAAATGTAGAGTAATAGGGTAGGGGAATGGATCTGGCTGGGATACTGTTCGGAGGGTCAGTGTGGACTTGTAGGGCCTATCTCCACATTGTCAGGATTCTATGAACTTGAAGAACTGCAAACCTTTACAACCCTCTGAGTGAAGACCTTCCTCAGTATGGGAACCCTGAACGGTCCACCTCCATAACCTGAACTTAGGACGTCCAGCCAGAAGAAACAGCAACCCTGTCAAACCCACTGAGAATTAACTTAATTCACGTGAGAATCCCCTCTCATTCTTCTCAATTCCACTGAATATATGATTTGCAGGAGCCGGTGTTGGACTGGGGTGGACAAAGTTAAAAATAACACAACACCAGGTTTAATTGGAAGCACTAGCTTTTGGAGCGCTGCTCCTTCATCAGGTTGTTGTGTTCAGAGCAGCGCTCCAAAAGCTGGTGCTTCCAAATAAAACCTGTTGAGTGGCACGGTGGCTCAGTGGTTAGCACTGCTGCCTCACAACGCCAGAGACCATGGGTTCGATTCCAGCCTCAGGCGACTGACTGTGTGGAGTATGCACATTCTCCCCGTGTCTGTGTGGGTTTCCTCCCACAGTCCAAAAATGTGCAGGTCAGGGTGGATTGGCCATGGGAAATTGCCCGTAGTGTTAGGTGAAGGGGTAAATGTAGGGCAATGGGTCTGGGTGGGTTGCTCTTCAGAGGGTCGGTGTGGATTTGTTGGGCCGAAGGGCCTGTTTCCACACTGTAACTAGTCTAATCTAATCATAACCTGGTGTTGTGTGATTTTTAACAGAATATATGCTAATTTTTACCCTATCTATCTGCAGCAGAGATGGAAGGGATACATTGTTTTTATCTTACATTTAGGTGTGGGCATAACATACCCTGTATACGTTCTGACCCAGGCATTACTATACTCTGTTGTGGTGCGTGTTAACTCCTACAGTCAGTGTTTCGCCCTCTGTTAGAAAGGAGCTGCACTGTCACATCCAGCCACCAAGTGGCGATATTACCATAGTTCCCTCTCCTGAAAGGGTGAACTTCATAAATAATAATGCTTTTAATCATTCACTTCAGTGAGAGAGACAGAGAGAGAGGGACGGTATAGGGGGGGGGGGGGAGAGACATAGTGAGAGAGGAGGAAGGTAGAGAAATAGAAGGTGGGGGAGAGAGAGAGAGGGAGTGGAGAGAGAGAGGAAGGACAGAGAGAGACAGAAGGATAGAGTGAAGGGCAAAAGACAATGGGAGGAGAGAGAGAGAGAGAAATAGGCAGAAAAGAGAAATAACGGGAAGGGAGAGAGACAGGGCGGAGACAGAAGGGAGTAAGGAGACAGGAAACAGTGACAAAGGGAACAGAGGGAGGGAAGAGAGAGGGAGAGAGACAGAGATGGGGGAGGATGGAGAGACGAGGAAAGGTAGAGAGACAGAGGGATGTGAGAGAGACGGAGAGAAACAAGGGAGACGGAACGACAAGGGGGAGACAGGCAAAGAGAGGGAAGAGAGATGGAGAGGCAGAGAGAGGAGACATAGGAACAAATATCGACGGAATTAAGGAAAAATAAATAGAAGGGAGAGAGAGAGGCAAGGGCAAAGAAAGGGTTTGTATTTCTACAGCATCTTCATGTCCTTAGGACATCCCTGAGGAAATTCATGATCCCTTAAACGTTCAGACACAGTTGAAATGTAGAGGCAGTTTGACACGAAGTGGGAGAGACAGCGCACAAGCTGACAGCATTATTACTGAAACAATGAGCATGGCCTGATACAGCTGCAGGTCTCCCCCTTTCCCGGCCCTTCACCAGGTCAAGATGTGTCCTACCCCTTCTCAAGGGCAATTCGAGATGGGTGCAACAAACGCCACCTGCCCATCACGCCTGCTGGAAGGACCTTTTGCAAAAACAAAATCAAGCCGTACTTTCCGTTTCTCCTTCTTGTCGTCCTTCTTGGTAAAGACGGTGTGGACCCACCAGATCTTGGTGAACATGCTGCCATAAGCTAGGCTGAAGCCCAGGCCTAGTAACCACACTCGAGCCTGTGGGGGAGGTCAAACAAAAGAACGCGTTAATGTTTAACTTGGAGATGCACACTGGGCCACGAATCTTACCCCTTTTTGAGAAGATTCATGGACCAGACTAAACCCCCTCAAGGTTTATTAGGATAGCCTAGACTCTGACTATTTCTTATTTTAAAATTGAGTGTAAGGCATTCCGTTCCGGATGCAATTCGATTGGTCAAACTATTCAACTTCAAGCATCACGTAATTTATTTTTATTTTACAATTAAAATCATTGAACCATGGAATCCCTACAGTGTGGAAACAGGCCATTTGCCCCAACAAGTCCCAACCGACCCTCCACAGAGCAACCCAACCAGACCCATTCCCCCTACCCTATACTTACCCCTGCACCTAACCTACACATCCCTGGACACGATGGGACAATTTAGCACGGCCATTCCATCATAACCTGCACGTCTTTGGATTGTGGGAGGAAACTGGAGCATCCGGAGGAAACCCACGCAGACGCGGGGAGAATGTGCAAACTCCACGCAGACAGTTGCCCGAGGTTGGAATCGAACCCGGGGCCCTGGCGTTGTGAGGCAGCGGTGCTAACCACTGAGCCACCGTGCCACCCCAAAATACAGACAATATAAAAATAAAAGAATTGGCTTAACTGTCACTCTATTGAAATGCTTAAGAAAATAATAGATATATTAACTACTACTGATTAACTGTTCCAATACAGTAACAGTCCATAAACACACCCTTGGCAAAGGCAAATTCAGTAAAATAGATTGTCTCACACACAAACCTGGCAGCAGGAAGAGAACCCCCGCCTTCAGCTGTAACAGGGAGAGGAATAAGATCTTCCACATCCAACTTCAAGACACCAGCAATTGCTGCAAACTAAAACTAAAAATCTGTGGGAGATTGCCCCACCCATTCAGGCTGCTTATATTGTTCTAACTTAAAAAAAAACACCTAGAGTCTCCCAAGCTGTTTACTTTGTTGGCTTTGAGTGGAACACTCATCACCTCTTGGCTCAACCTTTCTTCATGAAAGAAACTAGGATGAAGTACACTTCTTAAAGCCGTAGTATCATCACAACTAGAATTGTTTTCAAATTCCCCCGACAGTCTGTTTGGGGGATAAAATCAAACCCAGTCAGGCTTTCTGTTTGGACATAGGCCGCAATGGGGGCGGATCGAAAGGGTTTTCCGGCTCTCCGTTGAGAACCAAGGCCGTTGCCGTGTTACTGGAAGATCTTTCATTTATATAACATCTTTCACAGCCTCAATCATTTCAAAACAACTACTAAAGTCGGCTTGAAGGGGAGTCAACGTCTTAGAAAAACGAGGCAGCCAATTTTGTGCACAGCAAAGGGACGGTGCTCAGAGGATCCATTTTGTAGCGGTTTTGGCTGAGGAGGTTAACTATTGACTCAAATAATTGCTTTGCCCATTAATTATGGGCAAATTCCTTGTGTCTGTCTGAGAAGGTAGGTGGGTCCTCGATTTGATGTCTTCTGCAGAAGGAGGCACCTCTAATTTATCAGCACCCTCTCAGCGCTGCACAAAGGGTTTTGAATGTGTCCCCAAAGTGTAAATCCAGTGCAAGACCTCCTGACTCAGGGACAGGAGTGTGGCCGATTGGAGACCTCGGTGCAGGTTCTGTCGGGGACGGACTCCCAGCAGCCGGGAATGCCTGCGGAAGTGCCATTCAGTGCATCTTTATTCAGCCGTGGGTCAGGGGTAACACGGTGGCTCAGTGGTTAGCACTGCTGCCTCACAGCACCGGGAGCCTGGGTTCGATTCCAGCCTCGGGCGACTGTCTGTGTGGAGTTTGCACATCCTCCCCGTGTCTGCGTGGGTTTCCTCCGGGTGCTCCGGTTTCCTCCCACAGTCCAAAGATGTGCAGGTCAGGTGAATTGGCCGTGCTAAATTGTCCCACAGTGTCCAGGAATGTATAGGTTAGGTGCATTAGTTGGGGGCAGGGGATGGGTCTGAGTGGGTTACTCTTCAGAGGGTTGGGGTGGACTTATTGGGCCGAAGGGCCTGTTTCCACACTGTGGGGGGTTCTACTCTACTCTAACACCCTTGTCTCAGATAGAGTCAAACACCATTTAAAAGGCAGTTGGACAAATACATGGATAGGGGAGGCTTAGAAGGATACGGGCCAAGTGCAGGGAAATGGGGTTAGCGTGGATGGACATTTTGGTCAGCACGGACCAGTTTGGGCTGAGGAGCTGTCTCCATGATGTAGGACTCGATGACTCTAATGCAGTTACCTGACCCCAAACTCAGACAGAACTTTCCCCCCCCCCACCCTCCCCAGCCGCCTGTTGTGAAAAACATCCAATCGACGGGGATTTCAGTTCAGGGAGAAGTGACGTCTTGCTTGAATTGTGTAAGAGGTTGGTGAGGAGCACCTGGAATGCCCTCTGCAGGTTTGGTCCCCTTACCTCGGGAAAGATACTCTTGCCATAACAGCGAGAGCGACAAAGGTTCATCAGGTTTCTCCCCACAGTGGCGGGAGAAGGGAAATTGGGAAATTAAGCCTGTTCCCTTTGGAGATTTGAACAATGAGCATGTGCGGCCAACTCAAGGAGATAGTCTGGGGCAGATGCAGGTAAGACGTTTGCCCCACTCGTAAATTTCATATTTGGAGATGAGAAGGAGTTATCTTACTCGGAGGATTGTGAACCCGTTTGGAATTCTCTACCACAGAGGGCTGTGGATGCTCAGTCTTTGCGTCTGTTTAAGGGAGAGATCAATAGGTTTCTGATTACCAGCGGTGCAGAGGATTATGGGTGTGGGGGGTGGGGGTTGGCTAAAAGGATAGGTGTTACGTCAGCCGTGATCGTATGGGCTGGCAGGCTTGGTGGGCTGGATCGCCCACTCCTGCTCCTACGTTCCTAAGTCCTGTCTGGCTGCATAAAGGAAAGAACGAACAACCTCGAGACGTCACAAAATTCAAAATGGGGCAATGACGTATCCGTGGCAACGTCACGAGGAGCTCCAATAACAAGGGGGCTCTGGGACACATGGGCTCAGATCCCATTTGGTAGAACTTAAATGCCATACAGAATTGGAAACTAGTCCCAGCAATTCGGAAATGATCACTGAGCACCCCAATAGGGGAAGGAATTCTGCCCTCCTTGCCCAGTCAGCCCACTACGGGACTCCAAACCCACAGTAAAGTGGCTGAAGTTTTACTGCCTGATTGAAACAGCCCAGCAAGATTGTCAGTCTAAGGGCAATCAGGAATGAGCAATAAATGCCGGGGATGCACATATCCCATGAAAGAATTTTTTGAAAAAGCCAATTAAGTATTTTTCAAGGCTAGTTGGTTGCTGTTGTGAGTGAGTGAGTGAATGAATGAGCTTTATTGTCACATGTACTCAAATGAGTCCAGTGAAACGTTGATAGGTCGCCACTTAGAGCATCATCCTAGGTACTGAGGTACAGCTTCAGTTACAAGATTAGTTCCAGTGTCACCAATGTGACCAACACACAGCGCCATCTTAGGTACAGAGTACCGTGGTACAATCCTCAGCTACGGGATAGAGGAATGAAAAACACAATGTGCTGGAGAAACTGAGCAGGTCTGGCAGCACCCGTAAAAAGAGAGAAAGAGAGAGAGAGAGAGAGCGCGCGAGACAGACGTTAACGTTCCGACTCTGTGTGTTGGCACACCTCACCTGGCAAACCAGAGGGAAGTGCCACTGGTGGATGTGGTAACCGTCTAATCCGAGCGGGAATACAGCCGCCAGGGCCAGGGTGCAGCCCACTGCCGTCATGTTATTCAGGTAGGGCTGGGAGTTCTGAATGTACCTGGGAAAGAACACACTCGTGACCAACAATGTCCTGCGTCTGCATGGTAGATGCTCGGAAGTCTTGCGCCAAAGGAGATGGTGCTGTTTGGTCTGTAACGTCTGGACTGGCTATACAAACGAGGTGTCATTGCCAGGTACCGATCTCCTGCTTCCCCACGCTCCCTCCCTCAGCCCCGCCCCATACCCTTGGGCACATTGCTTGGATCCAAATAACCATCCAGTGCAAATCTGAAATGCCTCAGTTGAACCCGCACCCAAACCACTTGCTGAGTGGGAAAGGTTTCGCTTCCATGTTCCCTGCTACTTTTGCAAATCATTTTAAAATCTATGCTGTCCCCCTCTGGTTCCTTTTAGGAACAGGAACAGTTTCCCCCTCTATCTGCACATGATTTCAAACACCTTGATCATAGAATCCCTACAGTGTGGAAACAGGCCATTCGGCCCAACAAGTCCACGCCAACCTCTCCAAAGTGTAACCCACCCAGACCTATTCCTCTACAGTTACCCCTAACTAATGCACCTAGCCTCACATCCCTGAACACTACGGGCAATTTAGCACGGTCAATTCACCTGACCTGCACATCTTTGGACTGCAGGCGGAAACCCACACAGACAATGAGAGGATGTGCAAACTCTACACAGACAGTCGCTTGAGGGTGGAATCGAACCTGGGTCCCGGGCGCCTTGAAGAGGCAGTGCTAACCACTGAGCCACCATGATCAAGTCCCCTGCTAGCCTTCTTAAATAGAACCAATATCCCAATATGGGCGCCTTGCATGGGTGGGATTGGGGGCAACTTCTGAACAAAACATGGCGCCGAATGACACAAGGAGACATTGGGGCAAATGACCAAAAACAAAAGAATAGATTTCAAGGTTCATTTTAAAGCCAGCGGGACAGCCAGAGAGGCTTATTAAGGACAATTCACAGGCTGGGGCTCAGACACACAGAAGCAGAGCCAATGACACTGGAGCGATTAATCGGGGATACACAAGAGGTCAGACTCAGATGAACACAAATCGCACGAAGGGTTTCTGAGGCTGAGGGAGAAACAGAGAGAGAGAGAGGGAAGGGCAAGGGATTGGAGAACTTTGCAAACGAGGATGAGCTTTTTAAAAAGGAGGGTTTGCCGGAATGGGAGTCAGCACAGGTCACCCGGGGTGATGACTGAACAACATGAATCACTGAGCCCCTTCCACACATCCCCACTTACCGGACGTTACTGTTGTAGATGTTAAATGTGAGGCAGATGATTCCCAGCAAAATCCCGAGCCCGGCCAGCACCGAGACCGACACGAAGAGCTTCTGGGATAAGTATCGAAAAGTCGGGATGACCTTCGTATGGTCAGCAGGAGGGGTCCCACCTGCAAAGGCAAGGCAACAACAGTCAAGGGTAAGGACGCTGGGATCATTGTAAGCACAAAGTTTCATAACACCCTAAGCCCTACAATTAGATTCCAGACTGTAACTCACTCCCAGGTATCCATTATTCTATATAGAAACCATCTGAACCCCTCGATTAGATTCCAGTCTGTAACTCACTCCCAGGTATCCATTATTCTGTATATAAACCATCTGAACCCCTCGATTAGATTCCAGTCTGTAACTCACTCCCAGGTATCCATTATTCTGTATATAAACCATCTGAACCCCTCGATTAGATTCCAGTCTGTAACTCACTCCCAGGTATCCATTATTCTGTATATAAACCATCTGAACCCCTCGATTAGATTCCAGTCTGTAACTCACTCCCAGGTATCCATTATTCTGTATATAAACCATCTGAACCCCTCGATTAGATTCCAGTCTGTAACTCACTCCCAGGTATCCATTATTCTGTATATAAACCATCTGAACCCCTCGATTAGATTCCAGTCTGTAACTCACTCCCAGGTATCCATTATTCTGTATATAAACCATCTGAACCCCTCGATTAGATTCCAGTCTGTAACTCACTCCCAGGTATCCATTATTCTGTATATAAACCATCTGAACCCCTCGATTAGATTCCAGTCTGTAACTCACTCCCAGGTATCCATTATTCTGTATATAAACCATCTGAACCCCTCGATTAGATTCCAGTCTGTAACTCACTCCCAGGTATCCATTATTCTGTATATAAACCATCTGAACCCCTCGATTAGATTCCAGTCTGTAACTCACTCCCAGGTATCCATTATTCTGTATATAAACCATCTGAACCCCTCGATTAGATTCCAGTCTGTAACTCACTCCCAGGTATCCATTATTCTGTATATAAACCATCTGAACCCCTCGATTAGATTCCAGTCTGTAACTCACTCCCAGGTATCCATTATTCTGTATATAAACCATCTGAACCCCTCGATTAGATTCCAGTCTGTAACTCACTCCCAGGTATCCATTATTCTGTATATAAACCATCTGAACCCCTCGATTAGATTCCAGTCTGTAACTCACTCCCAGGTATCCATTATTCTGTATATAAACCATCTGAACCCCTCGATTAGATTCCAGTCTGTAACTCACTCCCAGGTATCCATTATTCTGTATATAAACCATCTGAACCCCTCGATTAGATTCCAGTCTGTAACTCACTCCCAGGTATCCATTATTCTGTATATAAACCATCTGAACCCCTCGATTAGATTCCAGTCTGTAACTCACTCCCAGGTATCCATTATTCTGTATATAAACCATCTGAACCCCTCGATTAGATTCCAGTCTGTAACTCACTCCCAGGTATCCATTATTCTGTATATAAACCATCTGAACCCCTCGATTAGATTCCAGTCTGTAACTCACTCCCAGGTATCCATTATTCTGTATATAAACCATCTGAACCCCTCGATTAGATTCCAGTCTGTAACTCACTCCCAGGTATCCATTATTCTGTATATAAACCATCTGAACCCCTCGATTAGATTCCAGTCTGTAACTCACTCCCAGGTATCCATTATTCTGTATATAAACCATCTGAACCCCTCGATTAGATTCCAGTCTGTAACTCACTCCCAGGTATCCATTATTCTGTATATAAACCATCTGAACCCCTCGATTAGATTCCAGTCTGTAACTCACTCCCAGGTATCCATTATTCTGTATATAAACCATCTGAACCCCTCGATTAGATTCCAGTCTGTAACTCACTCCCAGGTATCCATTATTCTGTATATAAACCATCTGAACCCCTCGATTAGATTCCAGTCTGTAACTCACTCCCAGGTATCCATTATTCTGTATATAAACCATCTGAACCCCTCGATTAGATTCCAGTCTGTAACTCACTCCCAGGTATCCATTATTCTGTATATAAACCATCTGAACCCCTCGATTAGATTCCAGTCTGTAACTCACTCCCAGGTATCCATTATTCTGTATATAAACCATCTGAACCCCTCGATTAGATTCCAGTCTGTAACTCACTCCCAGGTATCCATTATTCTGTATATAAACCATCTGAACCCCTCGATTAGATTCCAGTCTGTAACTCACTCCCAGGTATCCATTATTCTGTATATAAACCATCTGAACCCCTCGATTAGATTCCAGTCTGTAACTCACTCCCAGGTATCCATTATTCTGTATATAAACCATCTGAACCCCTCGATTAGATTCCAGTCTGTAACTCACTCCCAGGTATCCATTATTCTGTATATAAACCATCTGAACCCCTCGATTAGATTCCAGTCTGTAACTCACTCCCAGGTATCCATTATTCTGTATATAAACCATCTGAACCCCTCGATTAGATTCCAGTCTGTAACTCACTCCCAGGTATCCATTATTCTGTATATAAACCATCTGAACCCCTCGATTAGATTCCAGTCTGTAACTCACTCCCAGGTATCCATTATTCTGTATATAAACCATCTGAACCCCTCGATTAGATTCCAGTCTGTAACTCACTCCCAGGTATCCATTATTCTGTATATAAACCATCTGAACCCCTCGATTAGATTCCAGTCTGTAACTCACTCCCAGGTATCCATTATTCTGTATATAAACCATCTGAACCCCTCGATTAGATTCCAGTCTGTAACTCACTCCCAGGTATCCATTATTCTGTATATAAACCATCTGAACCCCTCGATTAGATTCCAGTCTGTAACTCACTCCCAGGTATCCATTATTCTGTATATAAACCATCTGAACCCCTCGATTAGATTCCAGTCTGTAACTCACTCCCAGGTATCCATTATTCTGTATATAAACCATCTGAACCCCTCGATTAGATTCCAGTCTGTAACTCACTCCCAGGTATCCATTATTCTGTATATAAACCATCTGAACCCCTCGATTAGATTCCAGTCTGTAACTCACTCCCAGGTATCCATTATTCTGTATATAAACCATCTGAACCCCTCGATTAGATTCCAGTCTGTAACTCACTCCCAGGTATCCATTATTCTGTATATAAACCATCTGAACCCCTCGATTAGATTCCAGTCTGTAACTCACTCCCAGGTATCCATTATTCTGTATATAAACCATCTGAACCCCTCGATTAGATTCCAGTCTGTAACTCACTCCCAGGTATCCATTATTCTGTATATAAACCATCTGAACCCCTCGATTAGATTCCAGTCTGTAACTCACTCCCAGGTATCCATTATTCTGTATATAAACCATCTGAACCCCTCGATTAGATTCCAGTCTGTAACTCACTCCCAGGTATCCATTATTCTGTATATAAACCATCTGAACCCCTCGATTAGATTCCAGTCTGTAACTCACTCCCAGGTATCCATTATTCTGTATATAAACCATCTGAACCCCTCGATTAGATTCCAGTCTGTAACTCACTCCCAGGTATCCATTATTCTGTATATAAACCATCTGAACCCCTCGATTAGATTCCAGTCTGTAACTCACTCCCAGGTATCCATTATTCTGTATATAAACCATCTGAACCCCTCGATTAGATTCCAGTCTGTAACTCACTCCCAGGTATCCATTATTCTGTATATAAACCATCTGAACCCCTCGATTAGATTCCAGTCTGTAACTCACTCCCAGGTATCCATTATTCTGTATATAAACCATCTGAACCCCTCGATTAGATTCCAGTCTGTAACTCACTCCCAGGTATCCATTATTCTGTATATAAACCATCTGAACCCCTCGATTAGATTCCAGTCTGTAACTCACTCCCAGGTATCCATTATTCTGTATATAAACCATCTGAACCCCTCGATTAGATTCCAGTCTGTAACTCACTCCCAGGTATCCATTATTCTGTATATAAACCATCTGAACCCCTCGATTAGATTCCAGTCTGTAACTCACTCCCAGGTATCCATTATTCTGTATATAAACCATCTGAACCCCTCGATTAGATTCCAGTCTGTAACTCACTCCCAGGTATCCATTATTCTGTATATAAACCATCTGAACCCCTCGATTAGATTCCAGTCTGTAACTCACTCCCAGGTATCCATTATTCTGTATATAAACCATCTGAACCCCTCGATTAGATTCCAGTCTGTAACTCACTCCCAGGTATCCATTATTCTGTATATAAACCATCTGAACCCCTCGATTAGATTCCAGTCTGTAACTCACTCCCAGGTATCCATTATTCTGTATATAAACCATCTGAACCCCTCGATTAGATTCCAGTCTGTAACTCACTCCCAGGTATCCATTATTCTGTATATAAACCATCTGAACCCCTCGATTAGATTCCAGTCTGTAACTCACTCCCAGGTATCCATTATTCTGTATATAAACCATCTGAACCCCTCGATTAGATTCCAGTCTGTAACTCACTCCCAGGTATCCATTATTCTGTATATAAACCATCTGAACCCCTCGATTAGATTCCAGTCTGTAACTCACTCCCAGGTATCCATTATTCTGTATATAAACCATCTGAACCCCTCGATTAGATTCCAGTCTGTAACTCACTCCCAGGTATCCATTATTCTGTATATAAACCATCTGAACCCCTCGATTAGATTCCAGTCTGTAACTCACTCCCAGGTATCCATTATTCTGTATATAAACCATCTGAACCCCTCGATTAGATTCCAGTCTGTAACTCACTCCCGTGAGTTACAGACTGGAATCTAATCGAGGGGTTCAGATGGTTTATATATGGAATAATGGATACCTGGGGGTGAGTTACAGACTGGAATCTAATCGAGGGGTTCAGATGGTTTATATATAGAATAATGGATACCTGGGAGTGATTTCAGACTGGAATCTAATCGAGGGGTTCAGATGGTTTATATACAGAATAATGGATACCTGGGAGTGAGTTACAGACTAGAATCTAATCGAGGGGTTCAGATGGTTTATATACAGAGTAATGGATACCTGGGAGTGAGTTACAGAGTGGAATCTAATCGAGGGGTTCAGATGGTTTATATATAGAATAATGGATACCTGGGAGTGAGTTACAGACTGGAATTTAATCGAGGGGTTCAGGTGGTTTATGTATACAGTCATGGATACCTGGGAGTGAGTTACAGACTGGAATTTAATCGAGGGGTTCAGGTGGTTTATGTATACAGTCATGGATACCTGGGGGTGAGTTACAGACTGGAAACTAATTCATTAGTTGAACTTGATTTGAAAAGGAAATGTTTGAAAAGGGATATGTAAATGAAACAAATCTCAAGCCCAGGGTGTAAGTGTTGGAGATGTGGTGCTGTGGTCCCAGAGTGTTGCTGCTAATTAATATAATGTCAGCTTCTGTGAGCTGCTGTGGGACGTGTGCAGTACACCAGGCAGCAGGCAGCTATGGGTGCACTAATTGGGGATTATCATGGCCCTACTCATGGCTTCCCACACAATACATTGTCTTCATTCCCTCCTTCTCTCTGGAACCTGACGGCTTGTTGTATACTGTCAGCTTCAAATGCGCTTTCTCCTATTTCTGACGCTGAGTCTGCCTGTGACTCAGAGGAAACCTGTGCGCGGTCGAGTCCCGGTAACCTGAGCACAATCTGAACCGGCACCCCCCCGTGTGTGGTACAGGAGTACTGCTGCACTGCTGGAGCTGCCGCATTTCACACGGGTGGTCAGGATCCTCGCTGCCCTCGGTGGTCTATCTGAAGAGGAGCAATGGGCTTTGTGCTGGAATCTTGGCCATACCTTCCCCCTCGATCATCATCACTAAGGCAATTTCTCACGCTGCTGTTTGCAAGGTCTCACCGTGTATAAACTGGTTGCTGCGATTTCTGGTTAGCAGCAGTAACTGGCTTGTGTTAATACGGCTGTCTCGATGGTTTAAGCTCAATACAGTGCGGGCTTCATGGACTCTGCCTGCTGTTTGGGATTCAGTCCACTCTCTCTCTCTCTCTCAAGACTCTGTCACTGAGCTCGACTGTCCTTACTCTGACTCTGCTGCTTTACCTTGTTAGCCTAGATCTTAGGAGCTCTGTGAAACTCTCTACTCTCAAACTTGAATATCGAATACCGATTGCAGATCTAGTTCAGGCTTGTGCACATGATGTCGTGGTGGTGGCACAGTGGCTCAGTGGTTAGCACTGCTGCCTCACGGTGCTGGGGACCCAGGTTCGATCCCACCCTTGGCCGACTGTGTGAGTGGGTTTTGCACGTTCTCCCTGTGTGTTGCCTCCTGAAGGGCTTCGGAAACATTGACTTTCCTGCTCCTCGGACGCTGTATGACCTGCCGTACACTTCCAGCTTCACATCCATTCACCCTGGCACCTTCAGTCCTTACTGTCTCCGCAGTCTGACGATGTGCAGGTTAAGGGGAGTGGCCATGGGAAACACAAGGAAGGCTGGGGTGGGATGCACTTCGGAGGGGCAGTGTGGGGTCGAAGGGCTGAATGGCCTGCTTCCACACTGTAGGGATCCTACCATATTAATCCTCATTATTCGAGTGACTACTACATTGACCCTAAGGCCATCTAGTGCACAAACCATGACAGGTGCTATACAAATGCAAGTCATTCTGTCAGTGACGTTTTGATAAACTATTGTAGCTGGATCCTTAGTCTCAGAGGGAAGCCAACAGATGGTTTCCTGTGCTTGATGGCTGCTGGTACATTCCTGACCCCCTGCCCTTGGAAATGAGAGAGAGTTACCAGGGTCAGGAAAGCCAGGAAGGGATCCTGACAAACCCTCCCATTTCTTAAACCCACAGCATTTCGAAATGTGCCATCTATGGGTGGGAGTTCCTCAGTGTGGCAGCTGTACACTGGACTCAATGCTTTAATATACATGTGGCTTTGTACAGCTACAACATCAGATCAACAACACTTTGAGACTTCTGCAGCAGCCACATCTTTGTATAAGGACCCTGCAATTCATTCTCTTTGTTAAATATTTACTCATTCCCTTTATTAGAGTTAGAGCATTATTGGACCTGATCCCTCTCTCTGATTTCCTCTGGTCTCCTGATACAGGGACCGTCTGGTCTCCTGGTGCAGGCAGTGGCTGGTTCCTGATACAGAGACCATCTGGTTTCCTAGTGCAGACAGCGTCTGGTCTCCTGAGACAGGGACCGTCTGGTCTCCTGGTGCAGGCTGGGCCTGGTCTCCTGATGCAGGCAGTGTCTGGTCTCCTGATGCAGGCAATGTCTGGTTTCCTGATGCAGCCAGTGCCTGGTCTCCTGGTGCAGGCAGTGTCTGGTCTCCTGATGCAGGCAGTGTCTGATCTCCTGATGCAGGCAGTATCTGGTCTCCTGATGCAGGCAGTGTCTGGTCTCCTGGTGCAGGCAGTGTCTGGAATCCTGGTGCAGGCAATGTCTGGTTTCCTGATGCAGGCAGTGTCTGGTCTCCTGGTGCAGGCAGTGTCTGGAATCCTGGTGCAGGCAGTGTCTGGTCTCCTGATGCAGGCAGTGCCTGGTTTCCTGATGCAGGCAGTGTCTGGTCTCCTGGTGCAGGCAGTGTCTGGTCTCCTGGTGCAGGGACCGTCTGATCTCCTGGTGCAGGCAGTGTCTGGTCTCCTGATGCAGGCAGTGTCTGATCTCCTGATGCAGGCAGTGTCTGGTCTCCTGATGCAGGCAGTGTCTGGTCTCTGGATGCAGGCAGTGTCTGGTCTCCTGATGCAGGCAGTGTCTGGTCTCCTGGTGCAGGGACCGTCTGGTCTCCTGATGCAGGCAGTGTCTGGTCTCCTGATGCAGGGACCGTCTGGTCTCCTGATGCAGGCAGTGTCTGGTCTCCTGGTGCAGGCAGTGTCTGATCTCCTGATGCAGGCAGTGTCTGGCTCCTGGGTCTCCTGGTGCAGGCAGTGTCTGATCTCCTGATGCAGGCAGTGTCTGGTCTCCTGGTGCAGGGACCGTCTGGTCTCCTGATGCAGGCAGTGTCTGGTCTCCTGATGCAGGGACCGTCTGGTCTCCTGGTGCAGGCAGTGTCTGGTCTCCTGGTGCAGGCAGTGTCTGATCTCCTGATGCAGGCAGTGTCTGGTCTCCTGGTGCAGGGACCGTCTGGTCTCCTGATGCAGGCAGTGTCTGGTCTCCTGATGCAGGTGATCTCTTTTTTCTGAGAGCTGCTGTTCCTTTCCAGTTCGCTTCACACTGTGGCTGTATTTTCATCACTTTTCTCTCTGTCTTTTTTTCACTTGCGACGCTGCATGACTAATGTGATTAATTTCTACCCAGCTGGCTCAAGCTGTGAGCACAAACTGCTGCGATTCACGTACTGTCCCGTGACTCCTTCTCTCCTCATTTACTTGCATCTGCAACTCACTAAACATTGCTTTCATTTAATAAAATCTACTGCCTCCTTCTTCTTGACAAATATCTCATTTTGCATTTACATGGCCACATTATGACCACAGGATGTTGGTGCAGAAGTAGGATATCCAGCCCAACTCGTCTGCTCTGCCATTCAATGATCTGATAATCCACAACTTCAATTTCCTACCTCTCCTCCATAACCCTTACTTCCCTTACCAATTAAAAATCTATTCCAGCCTTGAATGTACACAACGAACCAGTCTCTGTAGTCAATAATTCCACAGATTCACTGCCCATCTGGAGTTTTAATTCAGATAAATGCGAGGTGCTGCATTTTGGGAAAGCAAATCTTTGCAGGACTTATACACTTAATGGTAAGGTCCGAGGGAGTGTTGCTGAACAAAGAGACCTTGGAGTGCAGGTTCATAGCTCCTTGAAAGTGGAGTCACAGGTAGCTAGGATAATGAAGGCAGCATTTGGTATGCTTTCCTCTATTGGTCAGAGTATTGAGTACAGGAGTTGGGAGGTCATGTTGCGGCTGTACAGGACATTGGTCAGGCCAATGTTGGAATATTG
>NC_057746.1:19592906-19594191 GCF_004010195.1 Chiloscyllium plagiosum | reverse complement strand
CCACACACAGACACACACACACACAGACACACACACAGACACACACACCCAAACTCTCCACTAGTTCTAGCACATAGGAAGATGGCTGTGGTTGTTGGACGTCAGTCATCTCAGCTCCAGGACAGCACTGCAGGAGCTCCTCAGGGTAGTGTCCAAGGGCCAGCCATCCTCAGCTCCTTGCTCAATGCCCATTGCTCCATCATAAGGTCAGAAGTGGGGATGTTGGTCAATGATTGCACAGCTGCTCAGCAACATTCTCAACTCCTCAGCTACTGAAGCAGCCCGTATCCAAATGCAGCAAGACCTGGACACTGTTCAGACTTGGGCTGGCAAACTGGCAAGTAACATTTGTGCCACACAAGAGTCAGGCTGGGGCATCTCTGACAGGATGGAATTCAATTCCCTGTGGATTTATGAACAGGAATGATGGAAAGGAAGATGTGTTTGTCACTCAGGTGAATGTATATTCATAGTATCCCTACAGTGTGGAAACAGGCCCCCTGTCCACACCAACCCCCGAAGAGTAGCCCACCCAGACACATTCCCCCTACCCTATTATTCTATATTTACCCCTGACTAATGTGCTTAACCTACACATCCCTGGACACTACGGGGCAATTTAGCACAGCCAGTTCACCCTAACCTCGAGAGTGTGGTGCTAGAAAAGCACAGCAAGTCAGGCTGCATCTGAGGAGCAGGAGAATCAACATTTCAGGGATAAGCCTTCCTGGGACTCATTCCTGATGAAGGGCTTATACCCGATTCTCCTGCTCCTCAGATGCTGCCTGACCTGCTGTGCTTTTCCAGCGTCACACTCTCGACTCTGATCTCTAGCATCTGCAGTCCTCACTTTCTCCCAATCCACCTGGCCTGTGGATCTTCGGGGCTGTGGGAGGAAACCCACGCAGACACGGGGAGAATGTGCAAACTCCACACAGACAGTCGTCCGAGGCTGGGATCGAACCCGGGTCCCTGGCGCTGTGAGGCAGCAGCGCTAACCACTGAGCCACCGTGCTGCCGCCTAAGAACAGGGTGTGTATGACTGACAGAGGTCCTGACAATATGCCTTTGGGCGTGTGACAAAAATGCGAGGGCGATGTGACTGAGCTGTGGTATCTGTTGGACAGTCATGCTGATGGCAAACAGGCACTGTTCTGGACTGGTTAATTAAAGAAGGCAAATGGAATTCTGTCCTCTGTTGCTCGGGGACAGGAAGTGTCGTCTGCAACTGTATAACATGTTGATAAGGCCAAACCTTGGTACACACTTGGTCCCTCATCTTTCG
>NC_057746.1:19585442-19592406 GCF_004010195.1 Chiloscyllium plagiosum | reverse complement strand
ATTAAAGTGTTGTGCTGAGAAGCATGTTGTATCAGCGTGGTACAGAGTGAGGCACGCATATGAAACAGTTTTTTTGAGGTCTACATTGGAGTACTGCTGAAATAAAAACTAAACACGTATTTATATTAAAAGCATGGACAGATGTCTTCCAATGTACGTCCAACGATTAGACAGGAGGGTAGTAAATTTGTAACTATACACACTGTGCTTTACACAAACAGCAATGCAATATGCCCTGAGGAAACGTGTTAGTTCAGGAAGGATTCTTGAATATTTTGTCAAGAGAGCTACTTGCTCCTCGCTGTACGGTGTCATCTTCAAGCTGGTGAAAGGAATCAGTGAGGTGGATAAAGGGAGACAAGTTCCTCTGGTGTGGCAGACCCCAAAACAAGGACAGGTCACCCATTCACGGGCAATGACAGGAGACAATTCTTCGCACAACAGCACGGTGGAAATCTCAAGGCACTCTCCGTGAGAACGACATCTCGTGTGGAAACAGGCCCTTCGACCCATCAAGTCCACACCAACCCCTCCGAAGAGAAACCCACCCAGTCCCATTCCCCAACCCAATTATGCTACATTTCCCCTGACTAATGCGTCTCATCGAACCTACACATCCCTGAACACGACGGGGAATTTAGCACTGCTGCCTCACTGCACCAGGGACCCGGGTTCGACTCCACCCTCGGGCGACTGTCTGTGTGGAGTTTGCACATTCTCCCCGCGTCTGCGTGGGTTTCCTCCGGGTGCTCCGGTTTCCTCCCACAGTCCAAAGATGTGCAGGTCAGGGTGGATTGGCCATGTGAAATTGCCCATAGTGTTAGCTGCATTAGTCAGAGGGAAGTGGGTCTGGGTGGGTTACTCTTCGGAGAGTAGGTGTGTGGACTGGTTGGGCTGATGGGCCTGTTTCCACACCGTAGGGAATCTAATCTCATCTAATCGAAAACGAAGATTAGTAGATGGTTGTTTAGCAAAGGCATTAAGGGATATTGAACTAAGGTGGGATAAACATTAAATCGATCAATCAGAATGCCAAAGAGACTTGAGGGGGCCAAATGGCTACCTTCCATTCCTATGTGCCTGTGGGATTTCTTCGTCGGAGGCTGGTACAGTTACAACATTTAAGAGGCATCTGGATGGGTATATGAATAGGAAGGGTTTAGAGGGATATGGGCCAAATGCTGGCAAATGGGACTGGTTTAGGTTGGGATACCAGCATGGACGAGTTGGACCAAAGGGTCTGTTTCCCTGCTCTCGGTCTCTATGTGCACATATGCTAAAAGCTGGCACCTCTGACAATGCAGCACTCTCTCACTGCCCAGCACTGGGAGTGTCAGCCTAATCACTGAGCTCAAGCCTACGGCTAAAGAGTAGAAGAGGGTTGGAATTCCCTCCCAGTTGGGGTCGGCCTGTGCAGCTGATCATGAGGCCCTGGTTCAGTATCATGCCACGACGGGCAGAGACGGTGGACCACAAAGATACCTCCGTGTCACCTCTCAGTCGCTATTGGCCAGAGACTTGCTGCGGGCTCTTGCCCCTAGCACCTCCTTTTGACTGGTAGCCAGAGTGGTCCAAGAGGGAGGCCCAGTTCTGGGGAGCTGAGGCAGGCCGTACGGTCTCTAGGGGAGACCCAGGCTGTGCAGGCCTGCAGCAGTAAGGCCTGAGGCCTATGACCGACTCCATCCTGGACATGGCAGCGGCGGAGGAGCCTGGAACAAAGATCCCGGCCGATGTCTGTCACCAGTACCTGGAGAAGCAGCAGAGGAGGAACAAGGGGAAGGAGAAGCCACCGGAGGAGGGAATTCTTCACCTGTTTGGGAATTTAACTATCAGACACTGAGAAGGAAACGGAAGAGGTGTGATGACCAAAGCTCTCGCCGTTATAGAGGCAGAGAGATGTACGGCACAGAAACAGACCCTTCGGCCCAACTCATCCATACCGACCAGTTATCTCAACCCAATCTGGTCCCATTTGCCAGCACCCGGCCCATATCCCTCCAAACGCTTCCTATTCATATTCCCATCCAAATGCCTCTTAAATGTTGCAATTGTACCAGCCCCCACCACATCCTCTGGCAGCTCATTCCATACACGTGTGAAAGAGCTGCCCCTTAGGTCCCTTTTATACCTTTCCCCTCTCACCCTATGCCCTCTCATTCTGGACTCCCCCGCCCCAGGGAAAAGACTTTGTCTATTTATCCTATCCATGCCCCTCATGATTTTATAAACCTCGACAAGGTCACCCCCTCAGCCTCTGACGCTCCAGGGAAAACAGCTGCTGCTCCCTATAGCTCAAACCCTCCAACCCTGGCAACATCCTTGCAAATCTTTTCTGAACCCTTTCAGGTTTCACAAACATCTTTCCTACAGCAGGGAGAAGAGAACTGTACGCAGTACCAATGTCCTGTACAGCCACAGCATGACCTCTAGGCACTGACCAATAAAGGCACTGCCTTCTTCACTACCATGACTCGTCCAGGACCTATTCCTCAACCAACATTACAGAAACAGATTCTCTGGTCATCATCACATTGCTGTTTGGGGGAGTTTACTTTTTTGACAAAGTGGTCACCATGTTCCCTGCATGACCCTCAAGCACCATAAGGAAGGGAAGGGTAACACTGTATAATTGCAAGTTATTTGTCCTTGTTTCCACTGAACCCATACCTCGCAGAAGACTTTCCTCGCCTCGGTCTCGTAGAACAACCCGACGATGATGCGGGCATCTTGTCTCTGCAGAAAAGGAGAAAACGGTGACATGAGGTTCGAAAGCCAGCCTTGTCCTCCACTGTCTCTGCACCACAACCCACCTGAGGGTCTGAAGGAAGGACTGATTCCTGAGCTTTGGCCTGCAAACCATGTACGGATAAAATGGACTGATTCACTCAGTCTGACACTGTGCAGTGTATCTGAGTGTCCGTACCTGTACATGTACAGTATACAGTGAGTGACAGAGTGTGAGTAACTGTCTAACACTGTGCAGTGTATCTGAGTGTCCGTCCCTGTACATGTACAGTATACAGTGAGTGACAGAGCGTCAGTCACTGTCTAACACTGCAGTGTATCTGAGTGTCCGTCCCTCTACATGTACAGTATACAGTGAGTGACAGAGTGTGAGTAACTGTCTGACACTGTGCATTGTATCTGGAGTGTGAGTAACTGTCTGACACTGTGCATTGTATCTGAGTGTCCGTCGCTGTACATGTACAGTATACAGTGAGTGACAGAGCGTGAGTAACTGTCTGACACTGTGCAGTGTATCTGAGTGTCCGTCCCTGTACATGTACAGTATACAGTGAGTGACAGAGTGTGAGTAACTGTGCAGTGTATCTGAGAGTCCATTCCTGTACATGTACAGTATACAGTGAGTGACAGAGTGTGAGTCACTGTGCAGTGTATCTGAGTGTCCATCCCTGTACATGTACAGTATACAGTGAGTGACAGAGTGTGAGTCACTGTGCAGTGTGTCTGAGTGTCCGTCCCTGTACATGTACAGTATACAGTGAGTGACAGAGTGTGAGTCACTGTCTGACACTGTGCAGTGTATCTGAGTGTCCATCCCTGTACATGTACAGTATACAGTGAGTGACAGAGTGTGAGTAACTGTGCAGTGTGTCTGAGTGTCCATCCCTGTACATGTACAGTATACAGTGAGTGACAGAGTGTGAGTCACTGTGCAGTGTATCTGAGAGTCCATCCCTGTACATGTACAGTATACAGTGAGTGACAGAGCGTGAGTCACTGTCTGACACTGTGCAGTGTGTCTGAGTGTCCGTCCCTGTACATGTACAGTATACAGTGAGTGACAGAGTGTGAGTCACTGTGCAGTGTATCTGAGAGTCCATTCCTGTACATGTACAGTATACAGAGAGTGACAGAGTGTGAGTCACTGTGCAGTGTATCTGAGTGTCCGTCCCTGTACATGCACAGTATACAGTGAGTGACAGAGTGTGAGTAACTGTCTGACACTGTGCATTGTATCTGAGTGTCCGTCCCTGTACATGTACAGTATACAGTGAGTGACAGAGTGTAAGTCACTGTGCATTGTATCTGAGTGCCCGTCGCTGTACATGTACAGTATACAGTGAGTGACAGAGTATGTGTCACTGTGCAGTGTATCTGAGTGTCCGTCCCTGTACATGTATAGTATACAGTGAGTGACAGAGTGTGAGTAACTGTCTGACACTGTGCAGTGTATCTGATTGTCCGTCCCTGTACATGTACAGTATACAGTGAGTGACAGAGTGTAAGTCACTGTGCATTGTATCTGATTGTCCGTCCCTGTACATGTACAGTATACAGTGAGTGACAGAGTGTGAGTCACTGTGCAGTGTATCTGAGTGTCCGTCCCTGTACATGTACAGTATACAGTGTGTGACAGAGTGTGAGTAACTGTCTGACACTGTGCAGTGTATCTGATTGTCCGTCCCTGTACATGTACAGTATACAGTGAGTGACAGAGTGTAAGTCACTGTGCATTGTATCTGATTGTCCGTCCCTGTACATGTACAGTATACAGTGAGTGACAGAGTGTAAGTCACTGTGCATTGTATCTGATTGTCCGTCCCTGTACATGTACAGTATACAGTGAGTGACAGAGTGTGAGTCACTGTGCAGTGTATCTGAGTGTCCGTCCCTGTACATGTACAGTATACAGTGAGTGACAGAGTGTGAGTCACTGTGCAATGTATCTGAGTGTCCGTCCCTGTACATGTACAGTATACAGTAAGTGACAGAGCGTCAGTCACTGTCTGACACTGTGCAGTGTATCTGAGTGTCCATACCTGTACATGTACAGTATACAGTGTGTGACAGAGTGTGAGTAACTGTCTGACACTGTGCAGTGTATCTGAGTGTCCGACCCTGTACATGTACAGTATACAGTAAGTGACAGAGCGTCAGTCACTGTCTGACACTGTGCAGTGTATCTGAGTGTCCGTCCCTGTACATGTACAGTATACAGTGAGTGACAGAGTGTGAGTCACTGTGCAGTGTATCTGAGTGTCCGTTCCTGCACATGTACAGAATACAGTGAGTGACAGAGTGTGAGTCACTGTCTGACACTGTGCAGTGTATCTGAGTGCCCGTCGCTGTACATGTACAGTATACAGTGAGTGACAGAGTGTGAGTCACTGTCTGACACTGTGCAGTGTATCTGAGTGCCTGTCGCTGTACATGTACAGTATACAGTGAGTGACAGAGTGTGAGTCACTGTGCAGTGTATCTGAGTGTCCGTCCCTGTACATGTACAGTATACAGTGAGTGACAGAGTGTGAGTCACTGTCTGACACTGTGCAGTGTATCTGAGTGTCCGTCCCTGTACATGTATAGTATACAGTAAGTGACAGAGTGTGAGTAACTGTCTGACACTGTGCAGTGTATCTGAGTGTCCGTCGCTGTACATGTACAGTATACAGTAAGTGACAGAGTGTGAGTCACTGTGCAATGTATCTGAGTGTCTGTTCCTGTACACTTACAGTATACAGTAAGTGACAGTGTCAGTCACTGTCTGACACTGCGCAGTGTATCTGAGTGTCCGTCCCTGTACATGTACAGTATACAGTAAGTGACAGAGTGTGAGTCACTGTGCAATGTATCTGAGTGTCTGTTCCTGTACATGTACAGTATACAGTAAGTGACAGTGTCAGTCACTGTCTGACACTGTGCAGTGTATCTGAGTGTCTGTTCCTGTACATTTTCAGTGTACTGCAGCAGAAGGTGCATGAACCCCTCCTTTATAGCGCTGTTCAGCCCATTTGAGTCACTGTCTGCTTCTGTTCACGTATAATAGACTGTGGGTAAAAGGAAATCTTTCACTCCTGCATGGTTTGGTGCACAAGACCTGGGACTGAGGGTATATCACAGCCTATTAACCAGGGCTGGGGCTCTAAGGGGTGACTGTGCTGAGCTCAGGGGTTGGGGATTGGGGTGGGGGTAATCCAGGACAGGAGCTGCAATGTAGGCCGTGATTCCTGACCTGGCTCCTGACTGCATAGCCTGTGTACCTGTCATGTACAGATTGTGTATCTCAGTGTCAGCTCACGTACACCCTATGGGACAATTTAGCATGGCCATTCCACTCTGACCTGCACATCTTTGGGCTGTGGGAGGAAACCGCAGCACCCAGAAGGAACCCATGCAGACACGGGGAAGAAGGTGTGCGGCATGGTGGCAGTGGGCGGCACGGTGGCACAGTGGTTAGCGCTGCTGCCTCACCGTGCCAGAGACCTGGGTTCAATTCCCGCCTCAGGCGACTGTGTGGAGTTTGCACGTTCTCCCCGTGTCTGCGTGGGTTTCCTCTGGGTGCTCCGGTTTCCTCCCACAGTCCAAAAACGTGCAGGTCAGGGTTGATTGGCCAAGCTCAAATTGCCTGTAGTGTTAGGTGAAGGGGTGAATGTAGGGGTATGGGTCTGGATGGATTGCGCTTCGGCGGGTCGGTGTGAACTTGTTGGGCCGAAGGGCCTGTTTCCACACTGAAAGTAATCTAATCTAATAAAGGTGCAAATTTGCCGAGGGTGGAATCGAACCCGGGTCCCTGGCGCTGTGAGGCAGCAGTGCTCACCACTGAGTCGACCTATCTGTCCCTAATTGCCCTTGAACTGATTGGCTTGTTGACCACGTTGTATGGTAATAGGGGCTGATTCACTCCCTGTGTTTTTTTTAATAGAATCCCAACAGTGTGGAAACAGGCCCTTCAGCCCAACAAGTCCACAACACTGTCTGGCACGGTATAGGCCGTGTGTGCGTTTTGATGTCAAGCTGCCCCTGCCTGGTACTAATCCCAAGGACAGCGATGAGTCCGCAGCGCGGCCCAGGTAATCCGGTTGCTCGGAGATTACCTTGAGGTTTTTGACAGCGACGCCGGGGTCTGTGAGGAAGCTCTGCCGCACGCTGATCTCAATCCCCGCCTCCTTCACCCGCTGCTCCAAATCATCCAGGGTCTGGGGGAGGAAATGGGAGGGAG
>NC_057746.1:19579765-19584410 GCF_004010195.1 Chiloscyllium plagiosum | reverse complement strand
ACGTCGATTTTACTGCTCCTCGGATGCTGCCTGAACTGCTGTGCTCTTCCGGCACCGCTCTACTCCAGATTTTGAACAAGTTGCTGAGTGCGAACAATAGAAACACTGAAGGGGAGAGGCAGTGATCCCATAACCAACCCTGGACTGGGGCACCCAAATTCCAGAGATAAATGCAGGGCCAAGGACGTGGAGGTGGGAAGGAGAAACGGGGTCAGCAGTGGCCATGGAGTGGAGGCATGGGATCACTATGGCTCATAAGGAGGACATTCGGCCCACTGCGTCCATCCTAGTTCTCTGCAGGGCAACAGAACCTTTCCCACACAGCTGTAACCTCCCAAGTTTAGTTCCCTGAATTCCATCTTCAATTTTCATTGGGTTGGGCTTCCGTCATCTCGTGACGAGTGAATTCCAGCTCATGACCGCGTCTACCTTTGAATGCCCGTGACCTTTAACATGAAATTGACCCCCTCCTGGTCTTTGTGCAATGGGAACAGCTCTGCTATGCCTGCCTTAGCTAATGACCTTGCGGACCCCAGTCGCCTTGGTTCCAGGGAAAACCAAGCCAACTTCCCTTCTCTACAACTGGGCAGAACACGAGCTGCAGGGGTGTCCCAACAATACTGTAAATAATCTTATCAAGGATTTCCTTTTCTCACTCTGTCAGGGGATGCGGGTGTCACTGACTGCACCAGCATCAACTGTCCATTGCTGATGGCCCTGGTGAAGATGGGCCTTTTCAATCTACTCCAGTCTGTATTGTGAAGGGGAGGGGAGTTCGATGAATTCCTCGGTGAAGGAATGACGATACATTTCCAAGGCCAGGACGGCGAGCGACCCGGAGATTAATTGGTGTTCCCATGTGGCTGCCGCCCTTGTCCTTCTGAGGGGTAGGGAGGTCACAGGTTTGGAAGGTGCAGTCTGAGAGGGTTTAGTACACGACAGCAGTGCATCTTATCGATGGCTGCCCACGTGGCAAAATCGGCCAATACGCAAGGTGGTCAACCAAGTGGGTGACTTTGTCCTGGATGGTGTTGGAGCTGCGCTTGCCCAGACAAGTAGGGAGCACCTCATCACGCTCCTGACCTTGTGGACAGGCTTTAAGGAGTCAGGAGGGGAGATGGTCACCAACTAGAAGGACAAGGGGGCACAGGAACATCCCCGACTTGGAAATGCATCGCTGTTCCTTCAGCGTCGCTGGGTCAAAATCCTGGAAGCTCCTCCCCAGTGACACCGTGGGTGTACCCAGGACAAGGTGGGGGGGGGCGGGGGCTGTCAGAAGACGGTTCAACGCCACCGCCCACATCTCAAGGGTAATTAGGGACGTGTGATAATTAGCAACACCCACGTGCTGCGAATGAACGAGAAGGTGGTGGGGCAGGCTATGGGAGAGCCAGGAGGTGAGTGATTCACCACAGTCTCTCACTGCCTTCTCCGAGGGCAGCGGTCTTGCGCACGCTCAGAGACTGAAGTTAAAGCACACCATCAATGCCTCCACGGCTTTCCCCACCCCACCCCACCCACGGCTTTCCCCACCACACCCCACCCACGGCTTTCCCCACCACACCCCACCCTGCAGATGCTGGTCTACACACATTGGCCATTTTTGATCAGAGTGGAAGAGAGCGGCGCTGGGAAAGCACGGCCGGTCAGGCAGCATCCGAGGAGCAGGAGAGTCGACGTTTCGGGCACAGGCTCTTCATCAGGAACTTCGACTCTCCTGCTCCTCGGATGCTGCCTGACCGGCTGTGCTTTCCCAGCGCCTCACTCTTCGACTCTGACTCTCCAGCACCCGCAGTCCTCACTCCCTCCCTGGCCCATTTTTGACGCCATTCCTGCCCTCGGTGGTAGAGGTCCCTGGACACCGCCACCTGGTGGCCTCACCGAGGTGAAGACTTCCGTGGTCTGTTGAATGGTGGCGATCTTCGTCCAGCCCCACCTCTTGAAGAGCTTGACCCGGGTGGGATTGTGGAGGGTGGCGGACGGGTGGGTCCGGAAAAAGGTGGGGAAGCGTTGGCGGTTGGAGAGAGCCGGAGAGCTGGAACCGTACGAGAGCTGCAGGGAGAGAGAGAGAGAGAAGCAGAGCAGACGGTCACAGGCACAGAGACTGAGCGACCCAAGTGCCAACTTTCACCAGGGTCATCCATCACGGAAACAGACCCTTCGGCCCAACCACTCCATGCCGACCGTGACACCCAAACTAAACCAGTCCCCCTTGCCCAGGCTTGGCCCTTAAACTCTCTCTCTCTCAACCTTCAAAAAGTATACAAAGTTAAAGATCATAAAACACCAGGTTATAGTCACCAGGTTTACTTGGAAGCACTAGCTTTCGGAGCACTACTCCTTCACCAGGTGGTTGTATAACATCATAAGACACAGAATTTATAGCAAAAGTTTGCAGTGTGATGTAACTGGAATTATACATTGAAAAAGACCTGGATAGTTTGTGAAGTCTCTCAGCTTTTAGAATGATCATGTTGGTTTCAGTTCTTTCACATGTAAATCGCAAAACCTTTTTGAAGTTAGATTCTCAAGTGAACTTTAACAATTGGTATCACATCGGCCCAGATAGTGCATTTAAGGTGCGAGCTACCCTGTGTGAGACTGTCTGTGCCACAATGGTCAGACCTGAGCCTCATCTAAAAAAAAACGGATTGACAGAATCTTACATGGATTCATGCAGTTTTTGAGCAAAGTAAAGTGTAATTCTGCAAGTACAGGTTCATCACACAAACTTATGTATGTATGTATGCACGTGTGTGCGTGCGCGCGCACATGAGGGGAGGATTGTGAGTGTCTGTGAGAGAGTGTGTGTATGTGTGTGAGTGTGAGTGTAAAAGGGTATAAGTCTGTGAGAGGATGCATGTGTGCGTGTATGTGTGAGTGCATGAGAGAGAAAGTGTGGGGGCGCTGGAAAAGCACAGCCGGTCAGGCAGCATCCGAGGAGCAGGAACGTCAACATTTAAAGCATAAGCCTTTCATCAAGAATGTCATCTTATGCCCGAAACGTTGACTTTCCTGCCCTTCGGATGCTGCCTGACCGGCTGTGCTTTTCCAGCGCCCCCACACGTTTTGACTCTGACCTCTGCAGCACCTGCACTCCTCACTTTGTCCCCCTCAACCCTTCCTATCATGCCACCTGTCCAAGTGTCTTTTAAACGTCGTGACTGTACTGGTGTCCAACACTACCTTTGGAAGCACATTCCACACACAGACCACCCTCTGTGCGAAAAAGTTGCTTCCCGCTTAAATCTTTTCCCTTTCGTACTAAAAATATGCCTCTCACTTTGAACTCCCCATCTTCGGGAGAAGACCTTTCGCTGTTCACGTTATCCATGCCCCCTCATGATTTTATAGAACTCTTTAAGGTCGACCCTGAACCACCTACTCACCAAGGAAGAAAACTCCCAGGCTATCCATCCCCTCCTTATAACTAGTTTTACAATAAGTTACCTCCCCTTTAAAACAAAATAAAGCGAGTGTGTCCTTTTCAAAGGGACCTGTATGTGGAACTCTCTGCCAGAGAATACTTTTAGAGTTAGATTGATTCTTGATCACAAGAGGAGGTAAGTGGCATATGGGGTATCAGAGTCAATTGGAGGGGCCGAATGCTCAAATGCGTGTAGCTGGTGCCAAGTCCCGTTCACTCAATCCCCATGACGCTCCCCCACCACCCCCCAAACTCATGCTTGTCGGGTCTATGCTGGTTTCCTGCCTTGCAACATCTCAGGTTGGTATACTTGCGCTCGATTTGCGAATCCCTTCCTGGCCCCCCCACTTTCCCAATCTCCGTAAATCCCCCTCCCCTCCCCTCTTGCCCCAGCCCCACAACCCTCTCCGAGAAATCCGCACTCCTCCGATACTAGCCTCTCCCGATTCCAATCCCTCTCCTGTTAGCAGTCATTGGCTTCAGGCTCCTAGCTCTCTGCTGTGTTCGATCTGCTCACTCTTGGTCAAGCTTTTAGTCACCTGTCCCATAATCCTTTGCGGGGGTGGGGTGGGGGTGGGGGAGAACGGCCAACCCAGCATTAAACATTGTTCGATGATTTGTCAAGGCAGAAGACCTTTTGGGGGGTCTCTGCTGCCTTGAAAGGTGCTAAGTAAATGCAGGGCATTCTTGTTGTTGGCTCAGACCCCAGGGGACTGCACACTTGTGAGAGGGCAGGAGGGTCATTCATTTCACACGGTTTAGCCCCCCCCTCTGCAGTTGACCAGGGCCACACTGTAGCAAGTGAGGCAATCCTAGCTTCTCCCAGCCACACAGCACCCGAATCGCTGCCCAGTGTTACCGAGCAACGCTGCACTAAAGAGTAGAGGGTCCAGTGGAAGTGGGCTCCTGTGTGCAGACTGGACGAGGGAGCCTTTCAGCACGGTGACCCCTGATGGGCTCTAAGGACTTTCTCTTTATTCCAGTCACGGCTGGCTTCAAACAGGGACAAACCTGACACAGCCAATGAGACATCCACTCTCTCTCTATCTCTCTCTTTCGCTCTCTCTCATTCATTTTCTCTGTGCTCCCTCTCTGTACTCAGCACATCTCTCTGTGTGTCACGCTGCCTGCCTCTCTCCATCTCCCCTCTCCTCCCCATTTTCCCTCCGAGCCCCTCTTCTGCTTTTTCCCTCTGTCTGCTTCTCTCTCTCACTCTCT
>NC_057746.1:19571717-19577352 GCF_004010195.1 Chiloscyllium plagiosum | reverse complement strand
GCGCCCTCGCTCTGCCCCACCCTCTCTCTCTCTCTCTCTCTGCACCCCCACCTCGCCCTCGCTCTGCCCCACCCTCTCTCTCTCTCTCTCTCTGCACCCCCACCTCGCCCTCTCTGTGCACCACCCTCTTTCTCTCACTCTCTCTCTCTCTGCTCCCGCCCTCTCGCTCTCGCTCTCTGTGCCTCCACCTCTCTCTCTCTGCTCCCACCCTCTCTCTTGCTGCACCCACCCCGCCACCCCCACCCAAATGCCCTTACTGTGATGTTTACTGGGCTGTTGGGATTGACCTCAGTTCCTGTTTCCCCCCCACCCCCCACTCCCCAACAACCCATTTCACCACCATGAGCTGGGAGACAATCAGGCCGGCTTTCTCCATCCTGACTGTGGCGGGGGGGGGGGGGGTGGCGGGGGGGGGCGGGAGGTTGGGATGAGGCAGACTGGATTGGGTGAGGAAGCACCACCCCCCACCCACCCCAACTCCCGTAGGTCAGATATCTCACTGCCGTTCGTGAAGTAGTGGCATGTGCGCAAGGACAGGGGAGGGGTGCTATCTGCTTGCTGTCACTACCCGTCAGCTCCAGGAAAGCGCACCATACACCCATCCTGCTGCCGCTGAAGGGTTATCGTACACAGGTTTGTGCCTCGCCTGTCATCGCATTTCTGGGTCGGGCTCCACAGGGGTTGTTGCCTCAGCAACTACCACTAGCAGAGCTTGCTCTCCTATGAATCATGTGGAAAACGGGGCAAGTGATCAAAATTGAGCCAATGGAGGGGTGGTGGTGGGGGGAGGGGTCCGGGGGGGGAGTGGATACAGGTCAGTGCGGGGGCGGGGAGCATATAAAAAAGTCAACCTTCCCGATCCCAGAGAAGGTTATCTCTCTTTGACCACCACTACCACCGCCACTAACATGCCTGCTCCCCCCAAAAAGCCCACACTGCCAACCTCCCGCTCGGGATTCTTCCTCACAGCGGTTCAGCGCTCTCTCACGAGCTGAAAATGGAGGGACGGAGGGCGCATGTCATCAGCAGCCAACTGCCAGCGAGGAGGCCATTTCAGCGCTAGGCCCTGAGGTTCAAACAGCCACCGGGAGAACCGGCGCAGCCCGGCCTGAGGCCAACGGAGTTCCCCGTGATGAGGGCGTCCGTAGGCCAGCTCAGGATTGAGGGGTCACCGCGAGAAGAGCTGTCCAGTTGACGCCGGCCTCGTATATACTCACGGCTCCCCAGTTACAGTTCTTTCCCGAAGGAAACTGTAAAATGGCCGCCGCACAGTGATAAAAGTAGCCACGCGTACAGAGACACACCTGTCCTTTCCTGACCCTTCCTCCAACCCTCTGAAACCCGGCACTGCCGGATTCACAAACACCAGTGAAGCTGTGATCCGGTATTGATCACCGTGCTCGGTGAAGCTGTGATCCGGTATTGATCACCGTGCTCGGAGAAGCTGTGATTTGGTATTGATCACCCTGCTCGGTGGAGCTGCGATCCGGTGTTGATCACCCTGCTCGGTGAAGCTGTGATCCGGTATTGATCACCGTGCTCGGTGAAGCTGTGATCCGGTATTGATCACCGTGCTCGGAGAAGCTGTGATTTGGTATTGATCACCCTGCTCGGTGGAGCTATGATCTGGTGTTGATCACCCTGCTCGGTGAAGCTGTGATCCGGTATTGATCACCGTGCTCGGAGAAGCTGTGATTTGGTATTGATCACCCTGCTCGGTGGAGCTGTGATCCGGTGTTGATCACCCTGCTCGGTAAAGCTGTGATCCGGTATTGATCACCATGCTCGGTGAAGCTGTGATCCGGTATTGATCACTCTGCTCGGTGAACCTGTGATCCGGTATTGATCACCCTGCTCGGAGAAGCTGTGATCCGGTATTGATCACCCTGCTCGGTGAAGCTGTGATCCGGTGTTGATCGCCCTGCTCGGTGAAGCTGTGATCCGGGGTTGATCACTCTACTCGGTGAAGCTGTGATCCGGTATTGATCACCCTGCTCGGTGAAGCTGTGATCCGGTATTGATCACCCTGCTCGGTGAAGCTGTGATCCGGTATTGATCACCGTGCTCGGTGAAGCTGTGATCCGGTATTGATCACCGTGCTCGGTGAAGCTGTGATCCGGTGTTGATCACTCTGCTCGGGGAAGCTGTGATTCGGTGTTGATCACCGTGCTCGGTGAAGCTGTGATCCGGTATTGATCACCCTGCTCGGTGAAGCTGTGATCCGGTATTGATCACCATGTTCGGTGAAGCTGTGATCCGGTATTGGTCACCATGCTCGGTGAAGCTGTGATCCGGTGTTGATCGCCCTGCTCGGTGAAGCTGTGATCCGGTATTGATCACCGTGCTCGGTGAAGCTGTGATCCGGTATTGATCACCGTGCTCGGTGAAGCTGTGATCCGGTGTTGATCGCCCTACTCGGTGAAACTGTGATCCGGTATTGATCACCATGCTCGGTGAAGCTGTGATCCGGTGTTGATCGCCCTACTCGGTGAAACTGTGATCCGGTGTTGATCACCGTGCTCGGTGAAGCTGTGATCCGGTATTGATCACCGTGCTCGGTGAAGCTGTGATCCGGTGTTGATCACTCTGCTCGGTGAAGCTGTGATCCGGTGTTGATCACTCTGCTCGGTGAAGCTGTGATCCGGTGTTGATCACCCTACTCGGTGAAACTGTGATCCGGTGTTGATCACCGTGCTCGGTGAAGCTGTGATCCGGTATTGATCACCGTGCTCGGTGAAGCTGTGATCCGGTGTTGATCACTCTGCTCGGTGAAGCTGTGATCCGGTGTTGATCACCGTGCTTGGTGAAGCTGTGATCCGGTGTTGATCACCGTGCTCGGTGAAGGTGTGATCCGTGTTGATCACCGTGCTCGGTGAAGCTGTGATCCGGAGTTGTTCACCCTGCTCGGTGAAACTGTGATCCGGTATTGATCACCCTGCTCGGTGAAGCTGTGATCCGGTATTGATCACCATGCTCGATGAAGCTGTGATCCGTTATTGATCACCGTGCTCGGTGAAGCTGTGATCCGGTGTTGATCGCCCTACTCGGTGAAACTGTGGTCCGGTGTTGATCACCGTGCTCGGTGAAGCTGTGATCCGGTGTTGATCGCCCTACTCGGTGAAACTGTGGTCCGGTGTTGATCACCCTGCTCGGTGAAGCTGTGATCCGGTATTGATCACCGTGCTCGGTGAAGCTGTGATCCGGTATTGATCACCATGCTCGGTGAAGCTTTGATCCGGTGTTGATCGCCCTACTCGGTGAAACTGTGGTCCGGTATTGATCACCGTGCTCGGTGAAGCTTTGATCCGGTGTTGATCACCGTGCTCGGTGAAGCTGTGATCTGGTATTGATCACCGTGCTCGGTGAAGCTGTGATCAGGTGTTGATCACCGTGTTCGGTTAAGCTGTGATCCGGTGTTGATCACCGTGCTCGGTGAAGCTGTGATCCGGTGTTGATCACCGTGCTCGGTGAAGCTGTGATCCGGTATTGATCACCGTGCTCGGTGAAGCTGTGATCCGGTATTGATCACCGTGCTTGGTGAAGCTGTGATCTTGTATTGATCACCGTGCCTAATGAAGCCTCCTCTAGTGGAGCGGTTAAAATCGGGAAACTTATGCCCAAAACCTGGAGATACTAGTCCCCGGTCGGTTGCCATGGGAACACCTCCAGGCTTTGGGCCTCGGTTTGTAACCAGGTACTCCGTACTGAAGATGGCGCTGTAAGTGGCGAATTGTGAACTCTTCACTGTACCCATTTGCGTACATGTGACAATGACGCTAATCCAAATAACAGGCCAGATTCCTCATTCGTGTGTTTGCCACCTCTCGATCCCCTATTCACACCACTCACTGGTCTCCTCAACTCCACCCTCAGTCGATGAACTGCTCGTGTGTCTTAATTTGTTCCCAATCCCCTCGCCCTACATAACGTTGGCTCACAGTCCAACAATGTCTTGATATTAAAACACTTATTCTTCGTCTCGAATCCCCTGAGGCTGCCCCTCTCCCAAACGATGAAATCTCCACTAAACGCACACCAACCGAGGGATTCAGACTCGTGTGTCTGATCTCTCGAGTGCAGTGGGAACGGGATAGTGGTAATGTGGCCGGAATAGTGACCCGCAACCCCAGGCCAATGTCCTGGGGATGTCGGTTTGAATCCTGCTTTAGCAGGTGCTGGGGAACTTTTCCGTGTCATTAAAAATAGGGAATTTTAAGAAAGCTGGCAATCACAAAACCATTGGCCATTTTCATAAAGCCCATCTGATTCACTGGGGCGGCACGGTGGCTCAGTGGTTAGCGCTGCTCCCTCACAGCGCCAGGGACCCAGGTTCAATTCCGGACCTGGGTTCGATTCCAGCCTTGGGTGACTGTCTGTGTGGAGTTTGCACATTCTCCCCGTGTCTGCGCGGGTTTCCTCTGGATGCTCCAGTTTCCTTCCGCAGTCCAAAGATGGGTGGATTGGCCATTGGAAATACAGGATTACAGGTGTAGGGTGAGTCTGGGTGGTATGCCCTTTGGAGGGTCAGTAGGGACTCCATGGGCCAAACGGCCTGATTCCACACTGTAGGGATTGGATGCCCTTTAGTGAGGGAATATTTACCTGCTCTGACTTACACGTGACTCCAGACCCACGGCGATGGGCAATAAATCCTGGCCTAGCTGGTGACGACCAGATTCGATGGACGCGTTTTTTAAAAGGTGGCTCCACCATATGAGGCGTCAGTTACCTCAAGCTGTGGAGCTCTCTCTCTGCCTCAACACTGTCCCCTTCAGGATACTGCTTCAAGCCACCCCTTTGACTAAATCTTTGGGCATTTCACCTAACATCTCTTTGCGAGTTGAAAGCACACACATAGAACCCTGATAGTGCATCAAGTCTATGGTGACCCCCTTAAGAGTATCCAAAACCCACCCCCCCAGCCCATGCCCGTAACCTCACGTCTAACCCAGCTCACCTACACATTGCTGGACACTACATGCAATTTAGCACAGCCAATCCCACCTAACCTACACATCTTTGGACTGTGGGAGGAAACCGGAGCACCCAGAGCAGACACGGGGAGAATGTGCAAACTCCACACAGTTGCCTGAGGCTGGAATCGAACCCTGGTCCCTGGCGCTGCAAGGCAGCAGTGCTAACCACTGTGCCACCGCATCACCTGTATATTGCTACTCCCCAACTCCCTCAGCTCCCTCACCCTCAGGGCTGTCCACCTCTTGCAGCCCCTCTTCCACTTCAGTTCATTATCTTTCCTCAGGATGAGACAAACAGAAAACAACCCAGTTTAGTTTTGTCTCAAATGGATGCAGGCAAAAGACAGGAGAAGTTAAAGAGGAAACCAATCACAGATTCAGCTCTGACGGCGAGACGTGGAGTTAATGACAACTGACAGCCAGCGAGCACAGAGAAAAAATGAGGAGTTTATCCTGTCACAAATCCCAGTGGAGACTTCCATCACAATTTCAACAACAAGGTCAAGGGTCAACCTGCATTCACGTACAATGGTTCCATGGTGTGTGTGTCTGTGAGTGAGAGAGAGAGTGTGTGTGTGAGGGACAGAGAGTGTGTGTGAGTGAGAAAGAGAGAGAGTGTGTGTGTGTGTGTGTGTGTGTGTGGCGTGTGTGAGAGTCTG
>NC_057746.1:19567202-19570989 GCF_004010195.1 Chiloscyllium plagiosum | reverse complement strand
GTGTCTGTGAATCTGTATATGTGTGACTTTGTTTGTATGTATGTGTGTGTGTGTGTGGGAGAGAGTGTGTCTGTATGTGTATGTGTGTCTGAGAGAGAGAGTGTCTGTATGTGTGTCTGTATGTGTGTGTGTGTGTGTGGGAGAGAGAGAGGGAGAGTGTCTCTCAACTCCCCAGTGGAGATTAATGGAGAAATCCTTTCCAATTAACAGCAGGAACAGTCCCTGTTCATTTTTATCGAGGGACCTGGCGTTTATTGATCATGTTGCTGGGATACGACACCTTTATTTTATTTCAACCTGCAGGATCAAGTAGGACAGCCCCTTGGCAAGACAAAGTCAACGGAGTTTGAGAGGACCACATGGTGATTGGTTTAACCTGAGGGTCACTGTGCCTCAGGCAAGGGGAGAGAGGATGACAAGGTGGCACCTTCGATGATAACCGCAGGCAGTTGTGGGGATTGAACCCACGTCGCTGGCGTTGCTCTGGTTACAAACCGGCCATCCAGTCAACTGAACTAACCGATCCCTCGCATTGATATAGCGCCTTCGACGGAGCAACATGCCCGACACCATCAGGCAAATTCAGACACGCGGCCGCACATGGGGACATTTGGAGAAATAACGAAATTCTTGTGCCAAGAGGGGTTGGTTTTACAGGAGTGTTGGAGGAGGATAGTGGGACGGAGAGGGTACTGAGGGGAACTGGAGGTACTGCCTCCGAGTGCGGCTTGGGGCTAGGCAAAGGAGCCAGAACTAGAGGGAGGCAGGGGTCGCAGAGGGTTGGAGCGTTTGGCAGAGGTAGGGAGAGGGGCGAAGCCACAGAGGGAATCAGAAGGCGCTGTTTAACCAGGACAGGGTCAGTGGACTTGCTGCACGTTAGGATGGCGGTGGGTGGAGAGGGTGGGGGCGAAGGGTGCTGGTGGTGAGCTTGCGTTGAAGAACACTTGGAGTATTGCGTACAGTTCTGGTCACCGCATTATAAGACTTGGAGTATTGCACACAGTTCTGGTCACCACATTATAGGAAGGACGTGGAGGCATTGGTAAGGGTGCAGAGGAGATTTATCAGGAAGTTGCCTGCTATGGAGGGAAGGTCTCACGAGGAAAGGCTGAGGAAACTGAGGCTGTTTTCATGACAGAGAAGAAGGTTGAGAGGCAACTTAATTGAGACGTATAAGATAACCAGAGGGTTAGATCGGGTGGACAGGGAGAGCTTTTTTCCTCGGATGGTGATGGCAGGCAGGAGGGGACATAGCTTTAATTGAGGGGTGATAGATATAGGACAGATGTCAGAGGTAGTTTCTTTACTCAGAGAGATGTAGGGGTGTGGAATGCCCTGCCTGCAACAGTAGTAGACTTGTGAACATTAAGGGAATTTACATGGTCATTGGATCCACATACAGATGGAAATGGAATAGTGTAGATAGATGGGCTTCAGATTGGTTCCGCAGGGCGGCACAACATCGAGGGGTGAAAGGCCAGCACTGCGCTGGAATGTTCTATATTCTAAGAGTCAAGAGCTGATGGCACTCCCACAGCACCACTCACAACAGGATGTTAACGGCCAATGTGTAATCCACTGGGAGGGGGCTGGGCGTCCTTCACATTCTTATTTTAAGATCTGGACTGTGACTGCGACTGTCTGGGTGGAGTTTGCACCAACTCCCCCGTGTCTGCATGGGTTTCCCTCGGGTGCTCCGGTTTCCTCCCACAGTCCCGAAGGTGGACTGGTCATGCTAAGTTGTCCCATATTGTCACAGGGATGGGTGGGTTAGCCATGGGCATCGCAGGGTTGATAGGGTAAGGGGTGCGGGGTCAGGGAGAGATGGTCCTTCAGCTTGGACTCAATGGGCCCGCTCTGCGAAAAGTTTACTTCTCAGGCTGAGCGATTCCAGAGTGAGCTGGCCTGACCTCTTTGCTCACCCGCCCGGGGAAAACCAGGCAACTGCGAGTACCATGTGACTCGTTTCGATGTGCTGTCAGGCAGCGTACAAATCAGACATCCGACACAAATCCCTCCTGCTCATGTGGGAGAGTTCAGTTACAGTTCATCATCTCACTACAACCAACCCTCCCGATGATCAAAGATGGCGAGACAGATGGGCACAGAGAAACATGAACACAGAGAGAGAGAGAGAGAGAGAGAGAGACACGGTGAGGTACAATGAAAGAGTGAAAGGAACAGGAGGAGGGATTGGGACAGGGAGAGATAACAGACATGTAGAGAAGGAGAGAGACAGTGAGGCATAATGGAAGAGGAACAGATAGGGACAATAAAGCAGAGAGATTGGGACAGAGAGAAAGGAAATAGAATCATAGAATATCATGGAATCCATCCCTACAGTGTAGAAACAAGGTCACACTGACCCTCCGAACAGTAACCCACCCAGACCCACTCCCCTATTATTCGAAGTTTACCCCTGACTGATGCACTTAACCTACACATCCCTGAACACTATGGGATAATTTAGCACGGCCAATCCACCCTAACCTACACATCTTTAGATTGTAGGAGGAAACCGGAGCACCCGGAGGAAACCCATGCAGACATGGGGAGAACGTGCAAACTCCACCCAGACAGTCTCCCCGAGGCTGGGATCAAACCTGGGTCCCTGGTGCCGTGAGGCAGCAGTGCTAACCCACTGAGTGAAATAGGAAGTGAGAGCAACAGTGCGAGAGAGAGAGAGAGAGAGATGCAGTAAGAGGTACAGAGATAAGAGACAGAGAAAGCCAAGAGAGAAATAGGAACAGGAGATGAAGGCAAGAGGAGAGAGAGAGAGCTGAACAAAAACAGACAGAATGAGATGGAAATGGATTGGGTCAGTGGAGTTGGAGCAAGTCTGAATTGGATCGCATGTCAAAAAGGGATGCAGAGGAGAGAAGGCAGGTAGAGAGCAGGGGGGAGGGGAAAGAGCGAGACACAGACAGAAAGGGGTCTTATTGGCGCCTGAGCCATGTTACTCACCACAATCAGATTCCACATCCGGGCTGCTTCAGCAACCAGGGTAGAGACTCCACTGCAGCCGGGCATGAGGACAATCTTCATGGGCTCGTTGTAGAGCAGCTCGTACAGGTACTTGGTGGACTTCCCAGGGTCACACTGCAAACACAAGCACAACCAATCAGCCAGCGAAGGGAGCCCGGTCCAGGCTACCTGGAGCTTAATCGCCACGTGACAAATATTCGGTACAGGCGAGGGATTGCTACAACGCACAGGCTCCGGCCGGTGACACAGGAGGGGGAGTGCAGCATGAGTTGGCCCAATCATCATGCACATCCAACAGGTGGTTTTGTCAGTCATGGCACAGTGGGTAAGCTCTCACACGTCTGAATCAGAAAAGGGTGGTCTCAGAGACTTGTAAGTAGGGGCGGTGAGATATAATGGATTCAGCGCAGAGGGGGTGCTACACTGGCAGAGGTGCTCCCCAGCGGATCAGGCACACTCACCCTAATCGAGTGGGCCTGATACCTTTATTTTGCTCCCCATCATAGAGGTGTACAGCACGGAAATAGACTCTTCGGTCCAACCTGTCCATGCCGATCAGGCATCCCAACCCAATCTAGTCCCACCTGCCAGCACCCGGCCTATATCCCTCCAAACCCTTCCTATTCATATACCCATCCAAATGCCTCTTAAATATTGTAATTGTACCAGTCTCCACCATATCCTCTGGCAGCTCATTCCATACACGTACCACCCTCTGCGTGAAAAAGTTACCCCTCAGGTCCCTTTTATAACTTTCCCCTCTCACCCTAAACCTATGCCCTCTAGTTCTGGACTCCCCGAC
>NC_057746.1:19554878-19567179 GCF_004010195.1 Chiloscyllium plagiosum | reverse complement strand
TTGTAAATCTTTTCTGAACCCTTTCAAGTGTCACAACATCTTTCTGATAGGAAGGAGACCAGAATTGCACGCAATATTCCAACAGTGATACGGCGGGGGGGGCGGTGCGGTAAGCTCTCACGCGTCTGAATCAGAAAAGGGTGGTATCAGAGACCAATGTCCTGTACAGCCGCAACATGACCTCCCAACTTTTGTACTCAATGCTCTGACCAATAAAGGAAAGCATACCAAACACCTTCTTCACTATCCTATCTACCTGCGACTCCACTTTCAAGGAGCTATGAACCTGCACTCCAAGGTCTCTTTGTTCTGCAACACTCCCTAAGACCTTATCATTAAGTGTATAAGTCCTGCAAAGATTTGCTTTCCCAAAATGCAGCACCTCGCTTTTATCTAAATTAAGCTCCATCTGCCACTTCTCAGTCCATTGGCCCATCTGGTCCAGATCCCAGATGTAATCTGAGGTAACCTTCTTCGCTGACCATTACACCTCCAATTTTGGGATCATTTGCAAACGTCTGTAACTGAGAGATTTTGTGCCCAGGTACTTTGTACCCAAGATGGCGCCATGTGGGTGGTGACATTGTATGCTTTTCACCGTGCTCCTGCCCTTGGGTACACGTGACAGTTGAACGTAAATCTCGTAAAAGGACGCACATTTTCCAAGAAGGGTGGGTGGGGGAAGAGGGAGTTCCCTCACTCGCTCGTTATTTTGCCCTCTGTCTCCTTGTGGGATCTTGCTATGCACAAGCCAGCACTGAGTACGTCCAAATTGCACTCCGTCGTCTGCATGGTGCATTGGTACATTTGGAAAGGGGGGGAGAAGGGGGCGGTGGGGGACGGGAGGGTTATTATGTAAGGGTCGTTTTCTCTCTCTCTCTGCGCAAGTGAATAGGGGAAATCTGTACTCAAGAGCTGACTATGCCACCTCTCATAGACAATAGGTGCAGGAGTAGGCCATTCTGCCCTTCGAGCCTGTTCACGGTGTCTTTTTGAGCAGGGCAATCTCATAACTCGCTGTGTTAAAAATAAACTCCTCCACCCCTCCCCCTCCCTCCCATCCCAGCGACACCCCCCCCACCCCCAACCCCCTCAGCTCTGGCTTTCCAGCCAATTTTCTTGACCCTGTGTTATCGAAACTTCTGGCTGTGGAAGCGGTCTCTTTTCACTTATTCTATCGGAATCCCCTGGGGATTTGCAAGGCCACAATTCACACCTCCCTTTCACTGAAGGAACGTCACCGGCCTGGTGGCACTATCACCAGATTGTCCACCTCGAGACCCAGCTAATGTTCTGGGGGACCTGGGTTCAAATCCAGTCAGGGCGGATGGTGAAACGTGAGACGCCTGGAATTAATCAATGACAACTCTTTGGCCAAAAAAAAGAAAGACTTGGTCCTTTCAAGACAGAAACTGCCACCCTTGCCCGGTCTGATTGATATATGACACCCGACCCACAGCAGCAATGCGGGCGACCCTCGACCTGCCACTGGGTGACTAGGGACGGCCTAGTCCATGTAGTAATTCCCACATCCTGTGAACGTAATTCTTAAAAATGCAGCTTTAGTGAAGTCTCCACGACCGCTCGTCTTGTCTGCTGACCAGATGGGTTTGCCACATTCCCAACGTCCCCCGGCCATTCGCGGAGAGGGAATTCCTTTGCCATCGCCCCACTCCCCCTAAACGATCTGCCGCTTCTGACACGGAGACCTGCCCACAGCGAGGAGAAGACCCAAGCGGGGAGTGAAGGGTTAAAACATAAAGAGCGACGTTCCGAAAGGAAGGCGAGAGGAATCCATTAAAGTCAGTTGGCAAGTTCCCAGGAGGCTGGTTGATGAATGTGCTGTTTTCATGTCATTGGCAAAGTCATCAGCCAAGCTGCAGGGTCTGAGATTACACTCGCACCTTGAATCTGCTCACAACCAGCAGCTCCTCAGGAGCTCACGGTGAGTGAGTAAAGCACACGTCACCTTCCCCCACCCTCACCAACCGCTTCCCCTCCATCTCGATCCCCAGTCCCCACTCTACCCTACATCATGCTCATGTCCCTCACCGGCACCCAGGCTGGTGAGACTCTCAGACAACGGCGTGCTGTCTCTGCATCGACCAGTCTCACCCCACATCCTAGTGAAGGTGGCTCAGAGCGGGAATCGCCTGGAGATGGACCTCTGCCCCAGACGTTCGGCCTCTGTCCGATAACCCTCCCTAGTGTTCGTGTTCCCTCAGCGTCTTCACCTTGAGCTGTCTCAGCTTCCGCCAGATCAGGTCCACGTTTCTCAACAGCGTGACCCAGTCCTGCTCACCTATAACCTCTGACACATGTGGCCTCCCATCTTAACCCGTTCATTTACAACCATTGACCCATGTGGCTTCCCATCTTAACCTGTTTCCAGTCCTAATCCCCTGTAACCTCTTACTCAACTGGTCTCCCATCTTAACCCGTTCAGATATAACCTCTTACCCACCTGGTCTCCCATCTTAACCCGTTCATATATAACCTCTTACCCTCCTGGTCTCCCATCTTAACCCGTTCAGATATAACCTCTTACCCACCTGGTCTCCCATCTTAACCTGTTCAGATATAACCTCTTACCCTCCTGGTCTCCCATCTTAACCTGTTCATATATAACCTCTTACCCACCTGGTCTCCCATCTTAACCTGTTCAGATATAACCTTACCCACCTGGTCTCCCATCTTAACCCGTTCATATATAAACACTGACCCACCTGGTCTCCCATCTTAACCTGTTCATATATAAACACTGACCCACCTGGTCTCCCATCTTAACCCGTTCATATCTAACCTCTTACCCACCTGGTCTCCCATCTTAACCCGTTCATATATAAACACTGACCCACCTAGTCTCCCATCTTAACCCGTTCATATATAACCTCTTACCCACCTGGTTTCCCATCTTAACCTGTTCAGATATAACCTCTTACCCATGTGGCCTCCCATCTTAAGCTGTTCCCAAGCCCATTCACCTTCCTCCCACTTTATCTTGTTCCCATCCTAATGGCCTATAGTCTCTGAGCAGACTGCCCTCCCTCGCAATTCCAGTTTGTATCAGATTGCCACCACTCCCTAACCCTGCAATATGAACCCTCAGTCATTCTACTATCACAGGACCAGCCTGGCAAATCTCTGGGATAATAGTTTCAAATCACACCCATATTCCTTGATTCCTCTAAGGCTTCAAATCTATTAATCATAGAGATAGATTGACTTAACTATGTCTTAAAAATACCCGGTGACTGACCACAGCCCTCTGGGCTAAAGAACGCCAATGATTCATAACTCATCTCGTTACTAAATGGCAGGCCCTGTATTCTGAGATTATGGCGTCTAGTCTAGATCGTCCCTCTGGGGGAAACAACCTAACAGTGTCAAAACTGTCAAGCCCTTTGGGAATTTCTTACCTTTGAACGAGATCGTTTCTCATTCTCCTAAACACCACCAAAAATGGGGGTCATCCTCCTCCATGTTCCCTCGTAAGACAACCCTCTCATCCCCTGGGATCAATCCAGTAAATCCTTGTTGTCCCCCCATCTAAGGCGGTGTGACCTTCCTTTGCTACAGAGACGCTGTACTGCTTATAACTGTGGCCATCACCCCCTCCCCCACCTGGTAATAACGGGGTGATTTGCCTGCCGGATGGTTGGCTGCACTTGCTAACTTTCTCTGATTCGTTGACAAGGACCATTGGAAAGAATCCTCTGCATTCCTCTCTCGTTGCTCACCTTTTCGAACGTTATTCTGTGTTTCCGACCAAACTGCATCGTTTCACGACACCTCGCCTGCCGTCTTCTTACCCCATCCAGCGCTGTATCAACAATATTGGATGCATTGTGCTGCGCCAGGGCAGACATGATGGGCCGAATGGCCTTCTTCCATGCCATAACAATTCTGCGACACCACCCCCACTTCCCCCCCCCCCACCCCCCGCTTCACCTGAGTCATTGATAGTGATTATGTAATAGCTGAGGCCCAATTGAATATGGCAACCCACATGCAACCTTTTCCCCCTTCAGGGAACGATGGTGAAAAAAAAACATGGAGGCCAAACACTGCACTACAACCAGTCCTGGTGGGGACCTGAACCAGGAGGCCCTAACCCAGAGGTAGGGACACTACCACAAGACCTCCACGCCCAAGAACTGAGTCTTGTAGCATCCCTGCCACCCCTAAAGTGACCATTTTATTCCAACTCTTGGTTTTCTCTGCCCCAAACAGTCCGGAATGCATGCTAACGCATTCCACCCAAAATCAACAAGATGGGAGGCAGCGGTAACATCACTTGGCGAGCAGCCCAGCAGGTAAAGGCTAATGCTCAAGAGGGATGGGGGTGCGGTGGGGTTCAAATCTCTACCTGTGGAGATAGCTAGTTTCAGCATCTGGTTCACCAACATTCCTTCAGACAAGGGAATCTGTGTCTTTGCCTGGTCTGGCCTACACGTGACTCCAGACCCACTGCCCCCTGGACGATCGAGCGAGCCATTCAGTTCAAAGCCAACGGGTAGGAAACGCTGCCCTTCTGAAAATCCAAACCTGCTCCCTCCCAGCCGAATGTTTGAAGGGCTCAAGCTGCTGAATAATCTGCTCCTGCTCTGATGGTGCTAACAGAATGCCCACCCATTGCAGAACATCCTCAACGCTGCCCAATTAGCAGACAGACGGCGTTTAGCAGAGGACACTCTAACCCCGGAATCAGAAAGCTGTGCGTCCAGTCCCACTTCTGAGACAGTCATAGACCCATCCAGCATGGAAACAGACCCTTCGGTCCAAACAGCCCATGCCGACCATAAACCCAAACTGAACTATTTCCAACTCCCTGCTCCTGGCCCATATCCCTCCAAAGCTTTCCTATTCGTGGATGTATCCAAATCTTTTTTAAATGTTGTGACTGTACCCGAATCCACCCTTACACCCTCCAGGCTAATTCAACCCCCACCATGGGCAGACCTCAGTACAGATACTGCAATGAAGTTCTAAGTATCTGTCGAGGAATCCGGTATTTTGAAAAAAAAATTTAAAAACTCATTCACTTACATTTGAATTCTACCAAATATTTATTCCTTACAAAGTGAAGCACATGTATTAGTTGTCGCTTTTGAAGCACTTGGTCTGTCAAATTGTGAACTGACAGGAATGCCACTGTAACAATGAGAGGTTGTGAAAGGAGCCATGCAGCATTGGCTTTTTAATGTTAGCCCTCAGGCTTCTGTCAACAGACAGAGTGAAACAGTAAACACTGACCCCTTTTTTTGTGAAACACTGCAGGCAGCTATTTTCAAATATTTAAAGGGAAGGATGTTTAAATGCTTTGAAAGCTTGGCATATCTCTTGGCATCTCACTTGATAGCTCCAATGAACTGGATATTTGGAGTCCCAAACAATGCTTGACCACACCCAAAATGCACATTGCCTCTCACTAAGGGCACCTGATTCTGTCAAAAGTATCCTGGGACCATATAGACTCATAGAGATGTACAGCATGGAAGCAAACCCTTTGGTCCAACTTGCCCAGATACCCTAACCTAATCTAGTCCCATTTGCCAGCACCCGGCCCATATCCCTCCAAACCCTTCCTATTCATTTACCCATCCAGATGCCTTTTAAATGTTGTAATTGTACCAGCCTCAACCACTTCCTCTGGCAGCTCATTCCGTACACGTACCACTTTCTGCTTGAAAAAGGTGCCCCTTAGGTCCCTTTTATATCTTTCCCCTCTCACCCTAAACCTATGCCCTCTAGTTCTGGACTTCTAAAAGAGTACTTCACCAGGCAAACGGACTTTGGAATGGTTGGACCTTTCCCAACCAGGTCGAAAAAGTTTTATTTCGAATGCCCCCGTTAATGAAAATCAGATCTGACTGAAGGCATTTGCCCCGTAACATGTGCACTTGCCCTCTAAACCAAATGATAACCGCCTCCGTTTCCAACACCAAGCCCCATCTCTGTGAGAATGGTGGGTTCCAGGATTCAGGGGTTCCGAATTCACCAATATTTTTTTTTTCCCCCCAAGATATTTAAGGCAGAGATGAGGAGGAATTCCTTCTCCCAGAAGGTGGTGAATCTGTGGAATTTTCTTTAACCACAGAAGGCTGCTGAGGCTGGGTCATTGGTTATATTCGAGCCTGAGATAGGCAGATTTTCTTTTTTTAATCAGTAAGGGAATCAAAGGCCAAGGGGGAAAGGCAGGAGAGTGCAGGGGAGGATGATCAGATCAGTCATGACCTCACTGAATGGCAGAGCACGCTCAATGGGCTGGATGGCCTACCTCTACCTCCTACACCTTCAGGTTACCTAAGACGAAGAACAACTCTGAGCAAAGTTTTGGGCAATGCCCGTTTTGCACAAGGTGCCACAGTTACCGTCACTTATAACATTGCTGTCGAAGATACAATGTTCTTCTGGGATTCTGACCGACTGCGTGTGGAACGTCACATTACAAGTTGCTTGCCACGTTGATTTGTGGAGCGAACGTTGACTTTGTGGAAATGAAGCTAACGGGGACATCCTGGGAAGGTCAAAGACGCTGTTCAACTCCAGAGTCTGGAGACAGAAATGGAACGCAAACACTATGGTCGTTCAAGAGCCCACAACACTGGCACAAATACAGCAAAGGGGATAAACCTGAGAGCAGAGCGAAATCGAGGCTTTGGCACCGAGTGTTAAAGGAGATGTCAAACCTCCAGGCGTTGCTATGGAAACTGTTGTCTCTGAAGATTTTTGCCATGTTAACAATCCACTGAAAGACTCGACAGACCTCAGAGGACGAAAACATGGACAGAAAGTATTGAGGAAAGGATGGGCGGGGGGGGTGGCCTGGGGTTTAGGAAGCTGGGAACGTTTCAGTTTACGAAACATTGTCGCTAATTGCTGAAATCATTCCAAAATCAGGTATCCATCCCGAGGGGGGACATTCACTTGGAGATGATCCGATTGCAGCTCCCAGTTAATGTCTGACCTGCCCATCGAGGCTGTCGGGCTGGCCTTTTGGATGTGGGCATCGTTGGATCTGCCCCTCATTATCTTTCACAAGGTCTTGGCGAGGTTGACCTCCCGGAACCTGCTGCAGTCTTTGGGAGATGGGTACACCCACGGTGCCGTTGGGAAGGCACCTCCAAAACTTTCACCCAGCTGCAACGATGGGGATATTGATACAGCTCTGAGTCAGGGAGGTGTGTGTGTCTGTGTGTGTGTGTGCGTCTGTGTGTGTGTCTGTCTGTGTGTGTCTGTTTGTGTGTATTTGTGTGTGTATGTGTTGTGTCTCTGTGTGTTTGTGTGTGTGTGTTGTGTGAGTGTGTCTATTGTGTATGTGTGCGTGTTTGTGTGTGTCTCTGTGTGTGTGTTGTGTATGTGTGCATGTTTGTGTGTCTGGTCTGTGTGTATATGTGTGTCTATGCTTGTGTGTGTGTCTGTGTGTGTCTGTGTGTATGTGTGTGTCTGTGTGTGGCGTATGTGTGTGTCTGTGTGTGTTGTGTATGTGTCTGTGTGTGTGTGTCTGTGTGTGTGTGGGGCTTGGAGCGGTATTTGCAGGTGGCTCCTGTGTATCTGCTGCCCTTGCCCTTCTTAGACTGTGTGGTCAAAGGAGCATTACCGAGTTACGGCAGTGCATCTTGTAGGGAGTACACGCTACTGGGCATCACCCCATGTAGGTAGTGAAAACGGGGAAGCTTGAAGGTGGTGGATGGGGTGCCGGTGAAGCAGCTGCTCTTCCCTCGGATGGTGTGAAACTTCTTGGATAGAGCAATTTTCCACTTTGCTGAGTAGATGCCAGTGTTGTAGCTGTACGGGTGATGTGGCTAGTGCTAGAGCACAAGTCTTCAGGACTACTGCCAGAACGTTGCCAGGGCCCATAGCCTTTGCAATATTCAGTGCCTTCAATAATTCCCTGAGGTGACATGGAGTGAACCGAGTTGGCTGAAGACGGGATGCGTCTGATGCTGGGGACTTGAGGAGGAGGCTGAGGTGGACCATCCACGCCTCCCTTCTGGCTGATGGTGGATGCAAATACCTTAGCCTTGCTGACGTCCTGGGATCAGATCAGGTGGGAATAAGGAATGGGAAGGGAAGGCAGTTAACGTGTGGGTGTTGTCTTTGGACTCCCTGGAGGAGGCCGAGACGGATCATCCATTCGGCGCGTCTGTCTGGAGGTGGGTGCAAATACTCCTTGCTCTGATCTTCTCTGTCATTGAAGATGGAAACATTTGTGGAGCTTCCTCTTCCCGTTAGCTGTTTAAATGACCACCCCCACTATTCACTTCTGGCAAGACTGCAGAACTTCGATACGATCTGCGGATTGTGGGAGCGTTTTGCTCTGCCAATTACTTACTGCTTATGCTGTTGGGCGTACAGCTCGCACTTTGTTGCCGCTCTACCAGGTTGAGACTTCACCTTGAGGCACGCCTGGCGTTGCTCCTCTCTCGTCCTCGTCATTAAACCCCTGTCTTCACCACAATGGTAGAATGGGGCGATATGAGTTTACAGACTGTGGCTGGACGCAATTCAGCCTGCCGGTGGCCCGCAGCTCCTCGGTGGTTGCCCAGTTTTGAGCTTGGAAGTCTGCCCTCCATTTAGCACAGTGGTGGCATCACACGACAACGGTGGTGGTAATTTGGTGGAAGATGAGGGTACATCTGGAGAGCTCACTCGAAGAACTGGCGCCAGCACGTTGGACTGAATGGGTTCCTTCTGTGCTGCCGTATTCAGGGACTCACTAACAGGATTCTTGGCACGAGGTGGGGAGACACCGGCTTTTTATTCAGGGAGGGCTGGTACAATCACACATTCGGGTAGGGTTAGCATCGATTTAGAAAGCGCCCATCCAGTGCTACAAGGTGAAACTGGAAGGCCAATGGTTGCCACCTCTGAGTGGATGTCTGGAGATTACAAACGTACGTGTGAGTGAGGAGCAGGAGGACCCCACCGTTGGACCCTCGGGCTGCTCTAGCATTCATCTACATCTTGGCTGATCTGGTTACAACCTGCCCATGATAAGCTTTCATGGTTTTGCTTATCAAGAACCTCTCAGCCTCTGCTTTCAATAAATTCAGAGACTTGAACTTCACCAACTTTTGAGGAAGAGAATTCCTAACACTCTCATTCATAGAGTCTTAGAGATGTGCAGTACGGAAGCAGACCCTTCGGTTCATCCATATCGACCAGATATCCTAACCCAATCTCGTCCCATTTGCCAGCACACGGCCCATATCCCTCCAAACCCTTCCTATTCATATACCCATCCAGATGCCTTTTAAATGTTGCAATTGTACCAGCCTCCACCACTTCCTCTGGCAGCTCAGTCCATGCACGTACCATCCTCTGTGTGAAAAAGTTGCCCCTCAGCTCCCTTTTATATCTTTCCCCTCTCACCCTAAACCTATGCCCTCCAGTTCTGGACTCCCCTACCCTGAGGAAAAGACTTTGCCTATTTATCCTATCCATGCCCCTCATGATCTTATAAACCTCGATAAGGTCACCCCTCAGTCTCCAACACTCCAGGGGAAACAGCCCCAGCCTATCCCAATAGCTCAAACCCTCCAATCCTGGTAACATCCTTGTCAATGTTTCCTGACCCCTTTCAAGTTTCACATTTTTCCTACAGCTGGGAGAACAATCCTTTTCTCAGATTCCATCACTGGAAGTGCAAACTCCGACAGCCTTTTCCCCGATGCTTTCAGATGAATAAATTAAGCTTGCACTTTTTTTTTTCGAGCACCTATGAATGTTTCTTTTTCCCAAATTGGCTTGCTGCAGTGCCATGGAGATTACAGTGTTATTTCTGGGAGATTCGAGGGCCACTGTTCGGAGAACTAACAAGTGCCTGAGTGAAATCTGAATTTAAAATAAGGCAGCCTGGTGTGTGACATAAAGGCCTTGTACCATTCGGATTAAAAACAGGAAGGACTTTGTGACTAATTGAAAAGGTCTTGCAATCCAACAGCCTTTACAGTTTTTTCTTGCACATGTTCGCTGAGATCTCTGCACGAAAGCTGTCAATTGTGCAGTGTCTTCACAGTTCCTCATTGCTCTTATTCAGAAGACACTTTGTTCTATCTTTCTTAAGTCTGCAGTGAGGACCTCTCTCACACACACACACATGGACCATTTTCCCCACTTCTGGAATAAACATTGCTACCTGCACATTTTATCTGTCAAGACCTCACTACAGCTACCTGCTCTCATTTGTACAATTTACTGCACACCTTTAGTGCCGAAGGCAAATCTGGATCCACACGCTTTTGGTCACAGCGTTGAGTGTAGGAGTTGGGAGGTCATGTTGTAGCTGTAAAGGACCTTAATAAGGCCATTTCTGGAATTGTAATTCTGGTTTCCCTGCTGTAGACAAGATGTTGTTCAGAAAAGATTTACAAGGATGTGGCCAGGGTTGGAGGGTTTGAGCTACAGGGAGAGGCTGAACAGGCTGGGGCTGTTTTCCCTGGAGCGTCGGAGGCTGAGGGGCGACCTCATAGAAGTTTACAAAATTATGAGGGGCATTGATAGGGTAAATAGGCAAAGTCTTTTCCCTGGGGTCAAGGAGTCCAGAACTAGAGGGCATAGGTTTAGGGTGAGAGGGGAAAGATTTAAAAGGGAGCTAAAGTGCAACTTTTTCCCCCAGAGGGTGGTACGTGTGTGGAACGAGCTGCCAGAGGAAGTGGTGGAGGCTGGTACAATTACAACATTTAAGATGCATCTGGATGGGTATATGAATAGGAATGGTCTAGAGGGAAATTGGTCAAATGCTGGCAAATATTTCAAGCCTAATTTAGGATATCTGGTCGACATGGATGCGTTGGACTGAAGGGTCTGTTTTTGTGATCCACCATTTGAGTCCTTGGCCTGAGTAATAAGCCCTTACAGCACACCAACTGTCCCATTTGCATACATTACCCTTGCTTTCCAGTCTCTATCTCTTCTGTAATTTGCCGACATTACGATGCGCTGCCTCCCATTTATATGCATTATTAAGTCTGTCAACATTCTGTCTTGTGTGATACCTTGTTAGGTGCCTTCTGGAGTCCATGTAAACTAACTGACTAATTTCCCACCTTCAGTGAGTTACAGGCTGGGGGCTTCCCCCGCAGCTAGGAACCCACAGACCCCGCACACTTGCTGCAGCTAGTTGTTCACCAGCTCGACGTCTCTCAGGCCCTCGAACCTGTTCTGCCAGTCGATACCCGGACCGCTTGCCTCTGTTTTCAATACGCCTCGTGGCCTGGAGTGGCACCTGAGGCCGGAGTTGCGTGTTCAGAGGCAAGGACGCTACCCGCTGCAACACAAGAGCTCGTTCCAGAGGCTGCTTGCCAAAAAGAAAATTCTGTCAGATTCAGTGGAGCAAACTCTCTCTGTCTCTCCCTCTCTGATCAATTCACATTAATCTGTGTGCTCAATCATTCGGTCCCTCAGAAGAGATTGCTTTGTGTCTCTCTGGACCACAGCTCCTTCCCTTCACTTAATCACTAGGAGAGGGATTAGTGCCTTTTTACATAATGTATGCGCTGAGTACACTCACATGGCCTTCCTCCCAATCTCTCAGCTCAGTGTGATGTCAGCACCCAGGGAAACCTTTTTCTCTCTCTCTCTCTCTCCTCCCCTTACAGTCTGCTCCCATATGAGTTTCCCTTATCCCACTGCACAGACTGCCTCCAGTCAGTGTGACACCAAGCTCTCACGGCTGTGGGAAGAACTCCATGGTCTCCTCAGACTCAGGTGGTTTAGCCACAAGGACCAGGAATGTGCCCAGTTTGACCTGCCTCATGCCACTTAGATTAAAGTGGTGCATCTGGCACCCCACCCTCAGAGGCAAAAACGTTGTGGGATCACACCCTGATCCAAAAGACCTGGGTGTCAAGACCTGGGCAAAAACCCGCAGGCAAACATGGAGCCTGGAGGTGGAGGGGAATGGACTCACTGGTAAGCTTAGGACAGACATTATTCCTGAGTTGTGTTGTCACATCCAAGTCAGGATGGTATGAGACTCAGAGATTGCTTGTAGTTATGTGTGAGAGAGAGTGTAGATCAGAGTGTGTGTGAGAGTGTGTTTATATGTGAGTGTGTGTGCGTCTGTGTGTGTGTTTATATGGGAGTGTGTGCCTGTATATGTGCGTGGTATGTGTGTGTGTGTGAGAGTGTATGTGAGACTGTGTGTGCATGTGCGTGAGTGTGTGTCAGAGTGAATGTGTGTATGAGTGAATGTGTGTGTGTGAGTGACTCTGTACGAGTGTGAGAATGCATGTGCATGTGTGAGAGTTTGTGAGGGGTGGGTGCGTGTGTGTGAATATGTATGTGGGAGGGA
>NC_057746.1:19553280-19554589 GCF_004010195.1 Chiloscyllium plagiosum | reverse complement strand
TCTGTGCGTGTGTGAGAGTGTGCGTGTCTGTCTGTGTGTGTGTGTGAGTGTGTGTGTGAGTGTGCGTGTGTGTGTGAGAGAGTGTGTGTGCGTGTGTGTGTGAGAGTGTGTGTGTGTGTGTGTGTGTGTGAGAGAGTGTGTGAGCCTGCTCCTCCTTGTTCGTTTAGATGGGCGATCGGAAGAGGCTGCCAAGGGGGGAGCAATGGTGAGCTGCTGTAGTGCATCCAACAGATGATGCCCACTGCTGCCCGGGGCACTGGGAGTGAACAGCGAGGGTGGTCAGTGGGCTGTCAGTCAAGTGGGCTAATCCGGCATCGAGTATTGTGGGTGCTGCACCGATCTGGGTAAGTGCAGACTGTTCCATTAAACCCCTGATTTGGCACAGGCTCACCAGGACATCTCGCATGGTGAGGGGACGAGTATTGGGCAGCATCTCATGTTTCCCCTACCTCTCGGTTACAAGCGGGAAGGTGAGTAAAGTCCCAGACTAGAGCCTCACAGCAAATTTACCAGAGAGGGTCCAGGGGCATTTAACACATCCTCGGATCAACAGAGGCCCTCTGGGGGCTGCCTCCTGTCAGATCATTCTGCCTCAGCCTCAGCTCGGAAAGGGGTCAGCTGGGCATCCATTACTGGTCTGCCTTTAGGATTGGCACAACCAGCCCCCACCCCCAAGTTTGCCCACCTTCTTAGATGCTCCTTGCTTACCTGCCATTGCCATCACTATTCTCCCCCTCCCCACCGGCCACAGGCTCCACCTCCCACCCCCCCGATCTGCAACATGCCTGGGGTCCACAACCAAGGAATGGGGACTGCTTGCAGTCCCAGCGGTGGACACCACTGCTGGTGGCGCTGCTGGGCATTTCTGGGCAGCCAATCGGATTAGCCGATAGTTAGACAATAGACAATAGGTGCAGGAGTAGGCCATTCAGCCCTTTGAGCCTGCACCGCCATTCAATATGATCATGGCTGATCATTCCTAATCAGTATCCTGTTCCTGCCTTATCTGCATAATCCTTGATTCCACAATCCTTGAGAGCTCTATCCAACTCTTTCTTAAATGAATCCAGAGACTGGGCCTCCACTGCCCTCTGGGGCAGAGCATTCCACACAGCCACCACTCTCTGGGTGAAGAAGTTTCTCCTCATCTCTGTCCTAAATGGTCTACCCCGTATTTTTAAGCTGTGTCCTCTGGTTCAGCACTCACCCATCAGCAGAAACATGTTTCCTGCCTCCAGAGTGTCCAATCCTTTAATAATCAGATCCCTTCTCAGCCTTCTAAACTCAAGGGTATACAAGCCAAGTCGCT
>NC_057746.1:19546847-19553057 GCF_004010195.1 Chiloscyllium plagiosum | reverse complement strand
CCACTCACCTAACTTGTCCAGGTCACCCTGTAATCTCCTAACATCCTCATCACATTTCACCCTGCCACCCAGCTTAGTATCATCAGCAAATTTGCTAATGTTATTGCTGATACCATCTTCTATATCATTAACATATATTGTAAAAAGCTGCGGTACCCCACTGGTCACTGCCTGCCATTCCGAAATGGAGACGTTTATCACTACCCTTTGTTTCCTATCAGCCAACCAATTTTCAATCCAATCTAGTACTTTACCCCCAATACCATGCGCCCTAATTTTACTCACTAACCTCCTGTGTGGGAATTTATCAAAAGCTTTCTGAAAGTCCAGGTACACTCCATCTACTGGATCTCCTTCGTCCATCTTCAGAGTTACACCGAGATGGACTCCCCTCCCCAAGTGAGGGGTAGGAATCCCACCAAAACCCTCAGAGTTTTAACCGAGTGTGTGCGTGGTTGGGGTGTGGGGAGAGAAATGAGAGGGTTTGTGAACGGCACAAAGCAGGACAGGGAGAGACATGACCAGCCAGAACACGGTGAAGTCATCATGAGGGAGCAGACTGATGGTGGATTTAACCTGAAGGACAGCATGCCTCAGGTGAGGGGAGAGGCTGAGAAGGAGAGTTCTTCACAGTGACCTTAGGCAGTGGTAGGAATTGAACCCACTGTGTCACTCTGCATCACAGACCAAGTGACTGAGCTAACTGACTTCCCCCCAGGAACCACAGCTGGAGTGTAGCGTTGGAGACTGAGGGGTGACCTTATCGAGGTTTATAAAATCATGAGGGGCATGGATAGGGTAAATAGACAAAGTTTTTTGCCTGGGGTCAGGGAGTCCACAACTAGAGGGCATAGGTTTAGGGTGAGAGGGGAAAGGTATAAAAGAGACCTAAGGGGCAACTTTTTCACACAGAGGGTGGTGTGCGTAAGGAATGAGCTGCCAGAGGATGTGGTGGAGGCTGGTACAATCGCAACATCTAAAATGCATCAGGATGGGTATATGAATAGGAAGGGTTTGGAGGGATATGGACCAAGTGCTGGGGAATGGGACTAGACTGGGTTGGGATATCTGCTCAGCATTGATGAGTTGGACTGAAGGGACCATTTCCGTGCTGTACATCTCTCTGACTCTGGGAAGCTGTCTCAGTTAACGTTGCTGATGTAGTTAGCAATTCCCAGGGGCGGGAGCATACCCGAGAAAAGTATGCATTGAACAGTGCAGCACAGGAAGCAGGCATTCAGCCCATCATGGCTAGGTCAGCTCTTTGAAGGAGCTGCTTAATTAGTCCCATGTTCCCCAAAAGCCCAGCGATTGTGCGAAACACCTTGGGAACAGTGCGGCACATTAACAGCACTGACATAAATTACTGTATCACTTGAGTGAGTGTCTCAAGGGCCGGTTTAGAATAGACCCACATGACGATGGGCTGTGATTATTAACCTGACCTGAATAGTTGAAGGAGGTGAAGGGGGAAATGAAGAACAAACGGCGAGAAACTGGCCTCGCAGCATCTGAGCTCGGTAATGGGCTGGACGGATATACCCAGGAGGAGGTGGCTGCGCTCTGTGAGCGGCCCAGAGGTCTTGTCAGTGGGTCAGGGAAGGGATCTTACCAGCTCATGTAACGCACCCGCCTCCCCTCATGGTATGTTTACCGTACTTAACTGTGAATGGGGGATGGGGAGAGAGGTAGGTGAGAGGGTTAATCCCCTCCACTGGGAACAGGTTGCCCGGTGTCTGACTGGGGAGGGAGGGGTTTGGAGGAAGTGATGGGAGGATAAAGCGTATTCAGAGAATTCTTGCTTTCTGGCACAGCACTGCTTCGAGAGAAATGATTCTCCGCTGGGAGCAGGTTGTTGTGTAATTGTGAGGCGGTCGGTGGAAGTGTACCACTGTCTGAAGTCCTGACCAGAGGCTGTTTTCTTATTACATTTGACATTTTCTTGTCTTCATTTTCATGTCCTATTATAAACGTTTTCATCCATTTGTTAACATCAGACAGGTAACATCAGCTGATGCGTCCAATTCAATTGCACAATAGCCATTCAGCCTGTGGTCTGCGTATTCACTGGAAAAGTCTGGGCTCGCTGGACTGACCTTCGGAAAGGGGTCAAGGGACCAGCCCTCCTGCTTCTTGTTCGCTGGCCGTGAGAATGATTGTAAGACCCTCAAGATCGGAGATGGTTACAGAGAGTGGTGAACTCGGCCCAGACAGTCACAAAGGCCAACCTCCCATCTATAGAATCCATCTCCCAGGCCCGCTGTCAAGGAAAGGCCACCAGCATTGTCAAAGATCCATCCCTGGATGCTGCCTGACCTGCTGTGCTGTTCCAGCAATAAAGTTTCAACTTTGATCTCCAGCATCTGCAGACCTCACTTTCTCCTCAAAGATCCATCCCACCCTGGCAATGTTTTTCTACAACCTCTACCATCGGGGAGAAGGTACAGAAGCCTGAACACACACACACACACACACACACACCAGCCGGTTTCGAAACAGTTCCTACCCCACTGTTGTTACAATACTGAAGGGACTCACAAACACTTAACATTCGCCTGTACCTCTGGTTTTGTTATTGCCGCTGTTTACCTATTAACTATCGACGCTATTTAACTCTGTGACCTGCCTGTATTGCTCGCAGGACAAAGCTTTTCACCGTGCCTCGGTACACGTGACAATAAACTCAATTCAATTCAATTTGCTGCCCACTGTGAATTGCTGTGGAGATAGTGGTGTTGAGCAGTCTGCTTGAATCGCTGTGCCCAGAGTCATGTTACAAAGGGAGCTTGACACGTGACAATAAATTCAATTCAATTCCATTTGCTGCCCCACTGTGAATTGCTGTGGAGATAGTGGTGTTGAGCAGTCTGCTTGAATCGCTGTGCCCAGAGTCATGTTACAAAGGGAGCTTGAGAATATTGTCCGAGCAGCACTGAAAGGACAGTACCACTGTTCCATACCTGCAATATGCATAGCTTGGGAGGGGAACTTGTCGATGGTAACCATGCAGGCAGGAAGAAACATCACCTGTGCCACAACGTCTTTTGGAACTCAATAGAGATATACTGAACTTTTTTACAGGTGCTGACCTCGGAGTGTTTGACGGGATGGTGTAGAAGAAGGCTTTATTTTGTGTCCAGGCAAAGCTGGAGTGTAGATGGTAATACCTAACCCATGGTGTACCTGCCCTAGGAGTGTCTCTTAGGTACACCGTAGGACTCATTGTGTCAAAGAGTTATACAGCACAGAAACAAACCCTTTGGTCCAACTCGTACATGCCAACCAGATATCCTAAATTAACCTAGTCCCATTTTCCAGCACTTGGCCCGTATCCCTCTTAAACCCTTCCTATTCACATTCCCATCCAGATGCCTTTTAAATGTTGCAGTTGGACCAGCCTCCACCACTTCCTCTGGCAGCGCATTCCATACAAGCACCACCCTCTGTGTGAAAACATTGTCCTGCTTAAATCTTTCCCCTCTCACCTAAAATGTATGCTCTTCAGTTTTGGGCTGACCTACCCTCGGGAAAACACCTTGACTATTTACCCTATCCATACCCCCTCACGATTTTACAAACCTCTATAAGGTCACCCCTCAGCCTCCAACGCTCCAGGGAAAACAGCTCCAGCCTGTTCAGCCTTTCCCTGTAGCTTGAATCCTCCAACCCTGGCCACATCCTTGTAAATCTTTTCTGAATCCTTTCAAGTTTTTCAATATCCTTCCATATAGCAGAGAGACCAAAACTGATTGCAGCATTCCAAAAGTAGCCTAAGCAACGTCCTGCACAGCCGCAACATGACCTCCCAACTCCTGTACTCAATGCATTCTGTATCTAACCTTCCTTGGGAGTGTTTGATGGGACAGATAAAAGGAAGCTTTACTCCATATCTAAACTGTGCTGTAGCCTGTACTAGAAGAATTTAAATGAGAGCATGTAGAGGGAGCTTTACTCTGTATCTAACCCCGTGCTGTCCCTGTCCTGGGAGTGTTTCATGAGGACAGTGTAGAGAAAGCTTTACTCTGTATCTAACCCCGTGCTGTCCCTGTCCTGGGAGTGTGTGATGGGGACAGTGTAGAGGGAGCTTTACTCTGTATCTAACGGCGTGCTCTCTCTGTCCTGGGAGTGTTTGATGGGGCACAGTGTAGAGGGAGCTTTACTCTGTATCTAACGGCGTGCTGTCTCTGTCCTGGGAGTGTTTGATGGGGCACAGTGTAGAGGGACTTTTACTCTGTATCTAACCCCGTGCTGTCCCTGTCCTGGGAGTGTTTGATGGGGGACAGTGTAGAGAGAGCTTTACTCTGTATCTAACCGCGTGCTGACCCTGTCCTGGGAGTGTTTGATGAGGACAGTGTAGAGAAAGCTTTACTCTGTATCTAACCACGTGCTGACCCTGTCCTGGGAGTGTTTGATGGGGGACAGTGTAGAGGGAGCTTTACTCTGTATCTAACCCCGTGCTGTCCCTGTCCTGGGACAGTTTGATGGGAGTGGGTAGAGGGAACACCATGCTTTCTGAAGGAAAGCAAGTTTTTGTGGTTTGATATTAACCTCTCAAAGCTTTCTACAGACACCAAGAACCAAGTATTTAATGGAGCTATAAATTCTGTGTCTTATGATCTGCTCCACAACCACCTGACGAAGGAGCAGCGCTCTGAAAGCTAGTGCTTCCAAACAAACCTGTTGGACTGCAACCTGCTGTTGGGTGATTTTTAACTTAATGGAGAGAATTCAACTGAAACTCTATTGATTGTGACTGTTATGATTTTGCATCAAGTAGCCTGGATGCCTGTTCCTAAAAGCATTGTGGGTTTACAGCAGATGGACTGTTGGAATTCTAGAAGGCAGCTCACCATCCGCATTCCAGCGACATTAAAAACTTGGACGACAAATTCTCCTCTTGCCAGTGAGACCCACATCGTGTAAACAAGTAAAAGGGAATGATGAAGAATTATTGAGCATACAGCACTCTCCAGCTCAGCACTCTGTAATTTCATTGGATTGCTCCTCTGAGTGCAGCTGGTTTGAATATGTAAATTATTAATACCCCCGCCCCTGGGGCCCACCATACATTATTCACGGCATCGCGTCCATCATCATTCTGCAGCCATTGTTATTACACCTCCCTGGACCCACTGTGATGTACCTTACAGCACAATGTGTCTCAGGTGGTATGCATCTCCTGTAATGTTGGGGAAAGACCACTGCCTGGGGTCTTCCTGAAGTTAAATGGGGGTCTGCTCGGTTACCGGACCCTCCTGGTGTCTCTAACGCATGTCAATGTAATCTGGTTCAAGTAAAAGATGCTTTTGGTTTATTTGGCTAGAGTCAAACTGCAATGTTTCCCTGATATGCTACTGTACAGAACCGAATTGCATTTGTGACTATGTATATATGAAGGGTTTTTTTTATTAATAAAGTAAATTTTGAAATTTAAAAAAATTGTATTTCAATCTCAGAGTGGATAGAGTCAAACGCGAATGTTTGTTTCTTTGATATGCTACTGTACAGATCCAAACTGCGTGAGGGACCTTGCATGCACATAAAGATACTTTTATAAATGAAGCATATTTTTGAAATAAATAGATAAAATTCAATCTCTGACTCTGGGGTTCGGCCCTAGCAGCTCCGTGACTCCGTGCTCTACGGGCTGTTCCCCAACACACACACCGAGACAAACATCGACTGCGCCTGGAGGACCGTCACCTCGGTGAAAGACGCTCTTTGTTCTGCCTGAAACCTGTCGGTCTTCCAGGGCAAGGAGTTGACCCTGGCCGAGTGTTGCAGACTGGCCCATCCCAAGGTCCAGGACTAAGTGCTGAGGGACACGCCAAAGCTTGGGGCAGCTGCTACCGAGGGGCAAAGGGGAAAGACCACTGTCTGGGCTCTTCCTACTGAAGGTAAATGGGGTCCATTCAGTTATCGGACCCTCCCATTGCCTCAAGTACATGTAAATAGTCTCCTGAATAAGAAATGTATTGGGTTTGTTTGTTTTACTCATGTAAAGACTGTATAGAATCGAACTGCTCTGATGTCCATGTACGTATATTATTATTTTTATGAATAAAGTATTTTTTTGAAATAAAAATTAATTTCGGTCTCTGTATGTGGTTTTTTGGGTAGCTAGTTGTACCCAGTGTGATATTTATTATAGCTTACTGCACCTGTACATTGTAGTTTTCTGAATTCTGTGTGCTTTACTGTGTATTACAG
>NC_057746.1:19539246-19546347 GCF_004010195.1 Chiloscyllium plagiosum | reverse complement strand
TGGATTGATTTACTGTCACATGTACCTTAGTACAGTGAAAAGCTTTGTTTACGAGCAGATTATAGTAAGTCAGGACATACAGATCATAGGGTGAAAGAAAAAGTACACTAAATATCAAGACGTAATCATTCACACAGAGGGGCACAGGGAGAGGAGGAATCAATATAGACCCAGGGGATGTATGTAAAGGGATACACATGCAGAAGGAGCCACACACAGTCAGACTGAGATAATTACACCCAGAGGAAAGACTGTACAGAGACACAGACACAGATGAAGAGAGACTTACAGGCAGACAAACATTTCGTTAGAAGAACAGACACAGAATATCGGACACAAGGACATAGACACAGAATACACAGACAGATAATTTACATCCATACAGTGACATACACGCAGAGACACACAGGTTGAAAGGGAAAATGGCAGGCAGAAATATAAACACAGCAACAGACAGAAAGTCACACCTACACAGACAATGATAACAATGCAGAGAGATAGAGATGTAGATGGAGAGAGGGTTGCATGCACATCCCATCAGACAGAGATAATCACAGACATACAAAGAAATACAGAGATTAATGAGTTGAACAGATAAGGACATATTCACGGACTCAAACACAAAAATCGAGGCTGATACTTGAGCACTCTGAGGAATTGCTGTACAGTCAGAGGTGCTGCCTTTTGGGTGAGATGTTGAAACTGATTCCCCAACTACCCTTCCAGGTGGATGGAAAAGATCCAAAGGCACTATTTCTAGGAATCGCAGGCACGTTAACACCAGGGCAATATTCATGCCATAGTCAGCAGTGCAAAACCAGATTGTCTGCTCATTAACACATAGTTCCTTGCAGGAAGTTGCTGTCTGAAAATCTAATCTATCAAGTTTCCTACATAAACCCCACCCCGCAATTAATTTGCTGTGAAGCCCTCCTGAGTCTGTAACTGCAAGTCTTTCTTTTTGTTGTAAGCAGAGTAAAAGATTTTAACACGCATACCGACACACACTGGGACATGTACAGGGATACAGACAGGAGTACAGGTGCAGAGAGAACAGACACAAATAGAGAGAACTATACTTTCGCTGACTGGGATAGCAAAACAGAGATATAGAATCTCTACAGTGTGGAAGCAGGCCCTTTGGACCAGTAAACCCTCACCAACCCTCCGAAGAGCATCACTCCCTGACCCACCCCATACCCTGTCCCTGTAACCCTGCAGTCCCCATGGCTAACCCACCTAGCCAGCACCTCCCTGGACACTGTGGACAATTTACCATGACCAACCCACCTAGCCTGCACATCTGTGGACTGAGAGAGGAAACCACAGCACCCGGAGGAAACCCATACAGACCGGGGGAGAAAGTGCAAAGTCCACACAGTCACCCTGAGACTGGGACTGAACCCTGGCTCTGTGAGGCAGCAGTGCTAACCACTGAGCCATTGTGCCAGATAGACTTTCATGGGGCAGTAGCTACACTAGAACCAAGAGCAAGACAGACAGATAAAGATAAATCATTGATCAAATGATTGATTAAATGCGGGTGCTGGAAATCAACAACAAAGACAGAAATTGCTGGAAAAGCTCAGCAGGTCTGTGAAAAGAAAGGATTGCTGGACCCGAAACATTAACTCTGACCTCTCTCTCTATCGACGCTGCCAGAGCTTTTCCAAGATAAATAATCATATGGCAGGAACATGCAAACACAAAAGTATAGATGTAAGTAAGAGCTATAACACCATTAGACGAATGTCTAATTTGTTATATTCAAACATGTTAGTATTTCAGTTACAAAAGATAGTAGAATCCATACACATTAGACACATGTCTCAATTGTTCATACATGTTCGCATTTCAGTTAGCAAGATGGCAGTATTCCATGCACACACTGTGTTAAGTGTTTGGATGTGCGTTGTCAGCTGGGGTTAAGTGGGGAGTTCTCTCACCTCTGACTCAGCAGCACCGCGCAGAAGACTTCAGCACAAAATCTGAGTGATGTGCCAGTGTCTGTCCCAATGGCACGCTGCACCGTCTTGGGCTGTCGTCTCTTGGACGAGCTGTTAAATCGAGGCCCCCCCCCCAGCTGTAGCTCAGTTGGGTAGAAACGCACGCCACTCTCAGCCTCCAGGTCAAAGTCCCCAAACCCCTGGAGCTGAGCTACAAAAATCAAGCCTGGTGTCCTCGGAGCTAACTGAGGGAACGTCGCACTTTTGAAGGTGGCATAATTCAGATGGGATACCAAGACCCCACCTGTCTGTTTGGAATGCTTTAAAAGATCCCTTGGCAGTACTTTGAAAGGTAACAGGGGTGTCGTGGTCAATATTTTTTCCCCACAGTCAACATTGTCAGGAATAATGGGAAAACGTTAAAGAGTACAGAGATGTGGCTACATGAAACACAGAGTGGAGGTTCAGCATTCATTCATGTCACTGGCCTGACTGACATTTATTGCCTGTCCCTAGTTGTACTGGACTGGCTAGTGTTGAGAAGCCCCTTGAATTGCTGCAGTCTCTGAGGTTTAGGGAGGCGCACGGGAGGTGGTGCATTCCAGGATTTTGAGTCCGTGACCATGAAGGAATGGCCATATATTTCCCAAGTCAGAATGGTCTGTGGCTTACAGGGGAAGTCGGCGGGGAAAGGGGCGGGGAGGGTGATGGTATTGTGGTGTCCCCACATCCCTGTCCTCCTGGCTTATCGCGGCCGTGGCTTTGGAAGGAGGCTGGGTGGGTCACTGCGGTGCGGTTTGCAAACGGCACACACCGCTGCCACGGCGCATCAGTGGTGAAGGGGTGGGGGGGTGGTGGTGGTGAAGGATGAACGTGGCAGATGGGGGTGCCAAATGAGACGGCTGCTTTGTCCGAGATGGTGCCAAAAGGAGCAGCATATTGGCATGAGAAGACTTCTGATTGGCTAACAGGAAGCTGAGAGTAAGCATAAATGGAGGGTTGCTGGGGTTGGTAAGGTGGAATGAGTTTGCCAAAGGAGTCAGTGCTGGGACTTCAACTGTTTGCAATTTATATGTGGTGAAGGGACTGATGGTGACACAAAGATAATGAGGAAAATACGAAGTGGCTATAAGGAGATTACAGAAAGATATTGCATTGGTTGAGTGAGTGGGCAAAGCTGTGGCAAATGGAATATAATGTTGCAAAACGTGTAGGAAGAGTAAATAAGAAGCATGTTATCTAAATGGTGAGAGGTCGCAGAGGTCTGACACGCAGAGGGATTCATGAATCACAAAAGGTGCAGGTGAGCCAATGACCTTGTAGACCCAGGTAACGTTCTGGGCACCCAAGTTCAAATCTTACAATAGCTAAATTTGAATTCAATAGAATCTTGTATTTATGGCCTCATGGTTGATGAGAAAACCCCATGTGATTCACCACTGTCCTTTAGGGAAGGGAGATACCATCTTTGCCTGACCGACATGAGATTTCAGAGCCAAAGCAGTGGGGTTGACTCTTAACCATCCTGTGAAATTGCCTAACAAGTCACTCAGTTGTAATAATTGCCAGAAAGTCTCCAAAAAGAAATGAGATGAAATGGACCACCTAACACTGACCTAGGCACTGGAAACACCAACAGCAAAAACGGCCTTGCCGATCCTGAGCAGTCTTCCTTACTAAGTTTTGGGAGCTACAGCCAACATTGGGACAGCTATTTCAAAGAGAAGTCAAGCAATAGCTTGACATGATCATATTCATGGAATCATACTTCACGGACAATGTCCCAAACACCGCTAGCATTAACTCTGGCTACGTCCTGTTCCACTGGCAGGACAGAGCCAGCAGAGGTGGTGGCACAGTTGTTACATGTTGGGACAGAGTTACCCTGGGAATCCCATAAAGCCTCATTGACTGCCATGCATTGCTGCTAGACTGGGTTTATGGACCAACAACTCTAAGTGAACCAACAACAAATCCTCATCAATCTGCCAGCCGCAAATGCATCTGTCCATGACAGTATCGGTCAGAGTGACCACTGCACCGTCCTCGTGGAGATGAAGTCCTCCTTTCACATTGAGAATACCCTCCATCGTGTTGTGTGGCACCATCACCGTGCTAAATAGAACAGACTTCAAACCGATCTATCAACTCAAGACTGGGTATCCATGAGGCACTGTGGGCCCTCAACAGTGGCAGAACTGTCCTCCAGCACAATCTGTAACCTCATGGCCTGGCATATCACCCAATCAACCATTACCATCAAACCACAGGATCAACCCTGGTTCAATGGAGATTGCGGGAGAGTATGCCAGGAGTAGCACCTGAAAATGCGATATCAACCTGGTGAAGCTACCAAACAGGAATACTTGCGTGCCAAACAGCATAAACAGCAAGTGACAGGCAAATCTGAGTGATCTAAGTTCTGCTGTCCTATCACTTGCAATTGTGAATGGTAGTGAACAATTAAACAACTCAATGGAGGGGCTGGGTCCACAATTATCTCCGTCAATGATGGGGAGCACAGCGCATCAGTGCAAAAGGCACGACTGAAGCATTCTGAACAATCTTCAGCCAGAAGTGATGAGTAATGATAATCCATCCCAACCTCCCTCACAGCCAATTTGATTCACTCCACGTCACAGCAAGAAATGGGATGAAGCCATTGGATGCTGCAAAGGCTAAGTGACCTGGCAACATTCTGGTAATAAAATTGAAGACGTGTGTTCCAGGACTGGCCGCTCCCCCAGTCCAACCTGTTCCAGTACAGTTACAACACTGGCATCTACCCGACAATGTGGAAAATTGCCCGGGTACGTCCTGTACATAACAGGTGGGACCAATCCAACCCAGCAAATGACCGCCCCACCAGTCTACTCTCCACCATCAGTAGAGTGATGGAAGGTGTCATTAACAGTGCTATTGAGCAGCACCTGCTCAGCAATAACCTGCTCAGTGACGCCCAGTTTGGGTTCCGTCAGGGCCACCCAGCTCCTGACCTCATTACAGCCCTGGTTCAAACATGGACAAAAGAGCTGAATCCCAGAGGGGAGGGGAGAGGGACCGCCCTTGACATTAAGGCTGTATTCGACAGAGTATGGCATCGAGGAGCCCTCGCAGAATTAGAATCAGTGGGTATTTGGGGGGGGGTAAACTCTCTGCTGTTTGGAGTCATATCTGGGACATAGGAAGATGATCATTACTGTTGGAGATCAGTCATCTCAGCTCCAGGATATCTCTGCAGGAGTTCCTCAGGATAGTATCCCAGGTCCAACCATCTTCAGCTGCTTCACCAATGACGTTCCCTCCATCATAAGGTCAGAAGTGGGGATGTTTGCCAATGATTACACAATGTTCAGCACCATTTGCGACTCCTTAGATACTGAAGTGGTGCATTTCCAAATACAACAAGATCTAGACAACATCCAGGTTGGGGCTGACAAGTGGCAAGTAACGTTTACACCACACACTATGACCATCTCCAACAAGAGAGAATCTAACCATTGCCCCCTAACATCACTGAATCCTCCACTATCAACATCCTGGGGATTACCAAGGATCAGAAATTTAACTGGTCTATATTTTACATACTAGAGCTAGGTCAAAGGTTAGGAATCCTGCAGCAAGTAACTCACTTCCTGACTCCCCAAAGTCTGTGCACCTTCGTCAAGGCTAAAGTCAGGACTGTGACACGGAGCCCCATTCTGGCAGCTTTCTCTGTTAGCACTTGGCCAGCCTTATCAGATTAGATTAAATTAGATAACTTACAGTGTGGAAACAGGTCCTTCGGCCCAACAAGTCCACACCGACCCGCCGAAGCGCAACCCACCCAGACCCATTCCCCTACATTTACCCCTTTACCTAACACTACGGGCAATTGAGCACAGCCAATTCACCTGACCTGCACATCTTTGGACTGTGGGAGGAAACCGGAGCACCCGGAGGAAACCCACGCAGACACGGGGAGAATGTGCAAACTCCACACAGTCAGTCGCCCCGAGGCGGGAACTGAACCTGGGTCTCTAGCGCTGTGAGGCAGCAGTGCTAACCACTGTTCCACCGTGCCGCCCATCAGCTGTGGTCTTGCCAAGCCACTCCTGGTGATGGATATCAACGTACCCCTGCCAGAGTGTGTGCCCATGCCTCTTTTGAGCGCTTCCTCCAAATGATGTTTGACGTGGAAGAAAACTATTCCTCAGCTGAGGCTGAGAGGGAGTTTAACTGATAGAGTTCATAATTAGCTAGGGGTTTCATTGACCATGTCTGACCCAATGCCATGTGACTTCATGGGTTCCGGGATCAATGTTGAGGACTCCCAGTATAACTGTCTCCTGATTGGTGGGACAAGACCTATCCAGGGATGGTGGTGTCTTGGACATTGCCTGGAAGGTATGACTCCATGAATATGCCGACATCAGGCTGATGCATGATCTGATTATGGGACAGCTCTTCCATTTTCGACACAAACACCCCCCCCCCGCAGATGTTCAGAACAATGACTTGGCAGTGTCGACAGGACAGGGTTAGCCATTATTCTTTCCATGGCTGAGGTCGATTCTAGGTGGTCCATCCAGAAGAATTCCTTTATTTAGACTTTGTTGTGGTTTTGTGGCTCACTAGGCCAATCCTGAGGGATATTAGAGTCAACCACATTCCTGTAATTTTGGAGTCATGTGTGGGCCAGATCAAATGAAGATGACAGATTACCTTCCCAAGATGAAGGCAGAAATAATTTTAGTTTTTAGTGCAAGGAAGGTGCAGTTTAGATGTAGGTAAGTCATGTGACTAATGTAAAGGACATCTGTGAGACCAGGGTGACAGTACTGTGTACAATTCTATCAAGTGACCTCAGGAGGGACATATTTGTATTGGGAGCAAGTCATAGGTGGTTCAATAAACTGATACCTTGGATGGGCAAATGTCGAGCAGTTTGCTTCTTGAACTCTGCATCGTGTCCCTCTTGAATTCTGTGCCTGAGCCAGCTGCTCTCTGTATCTGACTCCCCCTGCTCCCTGTATCTGACTCCCCCTGCTCTCTGTATCTGACTCCCCTGCTCTCTGTATCTGACTCCCCTGCTCCCTGTATCTGACTCCCCCTGCTCTCTGTATCTGACCCCTTGCTCTCTGTATCTGATCAGCCTGCTCTCTGTATCTGACCC
>NC_057746.1:19535971-19538949 GCF_004010195.1 Chiloscyllium plagiosum | reverse complement strand
CCCCCCCCCCCCTCACACTCTCTGCTCACCCCATCTGCAGTCTATTGTTATTCCTCTTCGTTCCCTGACCCTCAGCCCATCTTAACGCCAACATGGGAGGACATTGAAACGTGCCTCGGGGACAATCAGCGGGAAGAAATGACCTTCCCACTTCCCTGAGCTTCTCCGAGTGGAGGCTCATCCCCGCAGTCCAGGCACTCTGGACTGATTTAAATGAATTAAAGTGTCCATCATGTTCACCAGAAGAATAGATGATAGAAAGATGGGAGTATTGATCTTAATTAAATATCAGCCAGCAGGCTTGGAATCACAAAGAATCACTTCAATACTTCTGCTTTTGAGTAAACACAACAATGCTATAAATATTGATGCAGTAGCAATTGGTATTGACCCACTTACGTAACTTTATGTAACTGCGCTGTTACAAGAACAGGCAGAAATATATTAAAATAGAAGCGAAATAGTGTGAATGCTGGAAGTCTGAAAAACACCCCTGAAAGGCTGAGGGGGTCTGGTGACAGCAATAGGGAGAGGGAAGAATCAGTGATTACACCACTGCAAATGTGACCAGCAGAAAAATATTAAACTTCTACCAAGCACAGGTAACAATCACTTCCGAACACTGTGTACCCCTGTCCGGACTGAGTGCTGAAATATTCCTGTGATAACGCATTTTGCCAGTAAGACCATAAGCCGTGGGGACAGGGGTAGGCCATTCAGCCCGTCGTATCGGCTCCGCCATTCAACGAGATCCTTCCTGCCTTTACCCCGCCACCCTCGCTGATTTAAAACCTCTCTCTCTCTTCGCCTTGAATATACTTAATGGCCCTGCCCCGACTAGCCCTCTGTGAGAAAGAATTCCACAGCTTCACTACCCTCTGAGAGAAGATGTGACCCCCCCTTTATTCTGAGATTATGCCCAAAACTCTCCCACGAGGGGAACAACATTTCTCCATCGACCCTGAAGAATATTACATATTTCAGTAAGGTCACCTTTTGTTCTTTCTACATTACCATGATTATAGGCCCAACGTTAAAAATCACACAACACCAGGTTATAGTCCAACAGGTTTAATTGGAAGCACTAGCTTTCGGAGCGCCGCTCCTCCATCAGGTGGTTGTCTAGGAGCAGCGCTCCGAAAGCTAGTGATTCCAATTGGACTACAACCCGGAGTTGTGGGATTTTTAATTTTGTACATACTGGCCCGACCTACTCAATGAGACAGTCCCTCCTGACCCCAGTATCAGCCTAGCAAACTTAACATGCACTGCCTCCAATGCCAGTATATCTGCCCTTAGGTAACGGGCCCAAAACGGTTCACGGTATTCCAGCTAACTAGTGCTGGGTACAGTTTTAGCGCAGAGAAACCTCCCCGCTTTCATCTTCCATTCCCTTTGAATTCAAGGTCAACATTGCAAATGGCTGACTCAACCACCATTTTACCCTTGAGAACAGAGCGCTACTGCGCCAGAAGGTGTACTGAGGAAGGCTGGCCGGAACCGAAACATTAACTTTGATTTCTCTGCACAGGTGCTGCCAGTCCTGCTGAGCTTTTCCAGCAACTTCTGTTTTCGTTACCTCAGCCGAAGGTTTTGCAGTGTCCAACACTTGCCTTTAGTCTATCAGTGTGGAAGCAAATTACTGCAGGAGCTGGAATGCACAATAACGAAACCGCTAATGCACTGAAGATCAGCTGCATGATAATATTGAAAGTGGTGAAAACAAAACATGCTGGAGATCACGGAGGGTCAGGCAGCATCCATGTGACAGATTAGACAGGCAGGAGGCTGGAAGAACACAGCAAGCCAGGCAGCGTCAGGAGGTGGGGAAGTCAACGTTTCGGTTATAATCCTCCTTCAGCTCGCAGATCTCAGCTCTGATAAAGCTCTGATCCAGACTCGAATTGTCAGCTTGCTTTCTCATGCTGCCTGACCCTCCGTGATCTCCAGCGTGTTTTGTTTGCACCACTTTCAATATTATCATGCCGCTGATTTTCAGTGCATTAGCAGCATTCATCATAGTGAGGTTCAACACAGCAGAGGTTGTGTGTTTTGCAATGCGAGAAGGTTCGCAATATCGAGTGTTACTGGGTCAAAAGGTTTTCTGAAATTGTGTTTCAGCTGAGTAGTTGTTTGACAGTCTTAAGTGTTACAGCACCGTGAGTTAAGTTGCATTGACTTTCACTACATCAGGAATTTCACTGTACCAAGAAATTATGATATGAGGTTTTAATATCACTCCGCCAGGAACAAGTTTCATCACACCAGGCAGACAAGACTATTTTAATAGCATTACAATGTCGAGTTTGAGTGTAACCTAACTTTCAGAATATTGAGGTTCAATATTGGTAGGTCTTGCACAATGTTGACACTTGTATTTCACCGCATTAGGGTCCTCCTATACTAATAAACTCCATTAGGAGTTCAAGATATTTGATGCGGCACTGAAATCAGGATTTCATTGTATTGGAGAGTCATTGTAATGAGGGGTTTCACTGTAATGTTCTTTACTCAATAATGGTTTCCCTGTAAAGGGATGTCACTGTATAAGGGACCTCACTACATTAGGAATTCACTAAGGTATCAGAGGTTTCACTGTCATGGAAGGTGGGGGGGTTCACTGAAATAGGATTTCCCCAGTGATAGGTGGATTAGTGGGTGCACTGTTTTCATTCACTGTAATTGGGATGGGCAGTGGTTGGAATCAAGTGGATCTTGTTCACTGTGAGATCCTTGATTAGGCTGGTTAACCCTGGGCCAATCAGGGAGCCCTGGCTGACCAATATAAATGGGCGATGTCCGCGGTTACGTTAGGGCCCGGGTGTCCTTGGAGAAGGAGCACGTGGTGTCGACCAACACCCTGGAGTTGTTCAGGGAGAGGTGGGCGCCGCAGGGAGTGGAGTGCATCATTTCTCCCTCCAACTCTATTTTGATTTAGTCCCTACCCACCCCTTCACTGTTTTGATCACACAGCACTG
>NC_057746.1:19521703-19535296 GCF_004010195.1 Chiloscyllium plagiosum | reverse complement strand
TGGTAATTGAATAAAGATTCGTGCAGTTTGTGTCTTTCACTGTGTCTCACACCTGCACACACACACCATGGGTGCTGGGGATAAAATAAGCACTACCGCACTTAGGTGGTAGTGTGGGGGCTAAAATTAAAAAAAAATAATAAAAATAAAAAAAAAATAAATAAATAGGGATTCACACAGCACTGACCAAAAAAAAAGAAAAAAAAAGAAAAAAAGAAAGAAAAAAAAATAAACAGGAGATTTGATAGAAAAAGAAAAAAAAAATAAATGGGCGATGTCCGCGGTTACGTTAGAGCCCGGGTGTCCTTGGAGAAGGAGCACGCGGTGTCGACCAACACCCTGGAGTTGTTCAGGGAGAGGTGGGCGCCGCAGGGAGTGGAGTGCATCATTTCTCCCTCCAATTCTATTTTGATTTAGTCCCTACCCTCCCCTTCACTGTTTTGATCACACAGCACTGCCCTTTGATGTGAAGGGCAGTGCTTGTCACTGGCCACCCGGGTGTTTTCCTATCTTCCTGGTGGTGGAAATTGAATAAAGATTCGTGCAGTTTGTGTCTTTCACTGTGTCTCCCACCTGCACACACACACCATGGGTGCTGGGGATGAAATAAGCACTACCGCACTTAGGTGGTAGTGTCGGGGTTGAAAGAAAATTTAAAAAAAATAAACAGGAGATCTCCCCCTTCACTGTTTTGATCACACAAAAAAAAAAAAAATTAATGGGCGATGTCCGCGGTTACGTTAGAGCCCGGGTGTCCTTGGAGAAGGAGCACACGGTGTCGACCAACACCCTGGAGTTGTTCAGGGAGAGGTGGGCGCCGCAGGGAGTGGAGTGCATCACTTCTCCCTCCAATTCTATTTTGATTTAGTCCCTACCCTCCCCTTCACTGTTTTGATCACACAGCACTGCCCTTTGATGTGAAGGGCAGTGCTTGTCACTGGCCACCCGGGTGTTTTCCTATCTTTCTGGTGGTGGAATTTGAATAAAGATTCGTGCACTTTGTGTCTTTCACTGTGTCTCACACCTGCACACACACACACCATGGGTGCTGGGGAAAGAAAAGCACTACCGCAGTTAGGCAGTAGTGTGAGGGTTAAATAAAAAAAAAATCAATGGGCGATAGATAAGCACTACTGCAGTTTACACAGGAGATTAGATTTAGAGTCTTGAAAAATATATATATAAATGGGTGATATACATAGGTAGCCACTGCCACTTCCACTGGGGCCTGTATTACAACTGAGGCCTGCCTGTGGTGGTGGTGGTGGTGCTGCCTGGGGACTGTGTTACAACTGGGGCCTGCCTCTGGTGCTGCTGCCTGGGGACTGTATTACAACTGGGGCCTGCCTCTGGTGCTGCTGTTGCCTGGGGTCTGTATTACAACTGGGGCCTGCCTCTGGTGCTGCTGCTGCCTGGGGACTGTGTTACAACTGGGGCCTGCCTCTGGTGCTGCTGCTGCCTGGGGCCTGAATTACAACTGGGGCCTGCCTCTGGTGCTGCCATCTGGTGCCTGTATTACAATTGGAGCCTGACTCTGGTACTGCTGCCTGGGGCCTGTCTTTGCCACTACTGCCTGGGACTTGCCTTGGGTTTCCCCCAGGGCATAAGACTGCCACTCCTGCCTGGGGCCTGCCTCCATGGCTGCTGTCTGGGACTCGCCTCGCCACCAGCCCCCAGACAAAAAAAAATGGGGGATAATCCTGTCTGTGCACACCCCTGCCTGTACAGAATTTCACATTGGCCCCAGGGTCCCGTATGCCCCATGGGAGACTCTACCCCACAATCTGAGCCTCCTCTGGAGTTTTTCTTTCGTCCCTTTCAGGGATGTATCACAACGGGCCCTGCATAGACTGCTGCTGCACACCATCAACCTCTTCTCTCTCATCCACTCTCTGGACACACCTTGGCGTGTCCATTTGCCACATGGTGGGTATCCCCAGTGGAGGGCTCTCTATGCGGGAGTCCTCCCCTTTCTCTTGGGGATCTGGGGTGGAGGGTGCTGCACGCAGCGGTCCCCTGCAACCGCAGATTGCGGTGGTTCACGGACTCCCAGCTTGTTCTGTGGCGCTGTGGAGTCCGTGGACCATTTATATATTGGGTGTGGCCGTTTGCACTCCCTTTTTTAGTTTTCTGAGAAACCTTCTCCTCTGCTTTTGGTTGCACCTTCAGCCCTACGCTCCTGATCTTTGGGCACCCGGTGTGGAGGAGGGAGGGCAGGTCTGAAGACCTCCTCGTGGATCTGCTCCTGGGCCTGGCCAAACTGGCCATTAACAGGTCCAAGCAGCAGGCCCTGGAGGGGATCGTTAGGGCCGACTGCCTGCCCCTCTTCCGCGGTTACGTTAGGGCCCGGGTGTCCTTGGAGAAGGAGCACGCGGTGTTGACCAACACCCTGGAGTTGTTCAGGGAGAGGTGGGCGCCGCAGGGAGTGGAGTGCATTATTTCCCCCGCCAACTCTATTTTGATTTAACCTCTGCCCTCCCCTTCACTTTTTCACTCTCAACAAAAAATATATAAAGGGACAATTTGGAATCTCTTCAGTTCAGGGACTGAGTCCGAGCTGGCTGGCTACAGCCAGTGTAGCTGTGCACATGTACATAAAAGGTTACTTGGTGACTGGATACCAGCCTCTGTGCAATTTCAGGGTGTCACTGAATTAGAAATTCACTGGAACACAGGATTTATCACCATAAGCTGCATTAGTCAGGGTTAAATGTAGGGGAATGGGTTTGGGTTTGGGTGGGTTGCTCTTCGGAGGGTCGGTGTGGACTTGTTGGGTCGAAGGTAAAAACAATGACTGCAGATGCTGGAAACCAGATTCTGGATCAGTGGTGCTGGAAGAGCACAGCAGTTCAGGCAGCATCCAAGGAGCTTCGAAATCAACGTTTCGGGCAAAAGCCCTTCATCAGGCCGAAGGGCCAGTTTCCATACTGTAGGGAATCTAATCTAATCTAATAAATTGTAGAAGTGATTCCACTGTATGAGGATATTCACTGTATTAGCGGTTTCCCTGGATTATGGGATTTGTTGTGAGAGATGTTCCAAGGTAATAGGGATTTATGTATAAGAAGCATTTCACTGCAATACAGTTTTCACTTTAATAAAGGTTACATTTAATAAGAGTCTCAATTAATTATGGGAATCACCAAATTAAGACCTTTTAACTGTAATACAGAAATTCACGAAAGATCCTTAGGCAGTGCTTTTTAAATCTATGACCACTTCCATCCAGAACGACAGGGGCAGCAGATAGATGGGAACATCAGCCCCTGCATCTTCCCCTCCAAGCCACTCACCCACCTGACTTGGAAATATATCGGCCGTTCCTTTGGGTCAAAATCCTGGAATTCCCTCCCTAAGGGCATTGTGGGTCAACCCACAGCAGGTGGACTCCAGAGGTTCAAGAAGGCAGCTCAGCCCCCCCCACCTTCTCAAGGGGTCAACTAGGGACGGGTAATAAATGCTGGGCCCAGCCAATGACGCCCACATCCCACAAGTGAATTAACAAACAATATGGCAACCATTGCACCAGGAACTTCATTTCATGAAGGGTTTCACCATCACAAGTGTTTCACTGCACCATTCCTTTAGCAGAGGAGGTTCCACTGGAAATGGAGTACATTTGGAACACAAATTTCACTGTATTAAATACTTCACAGTATTATGTGTTTCACTGTATTAATGATTTCACGGGAAGATTAGTTTAATTGTAATAGGGGTTTCACCTGTGACAATACTACGGCTTTAAGAGGTGTATTATGTCTGTTTTTTTTCTTATGAAGACAGGTGGAGACAGAGGCGTCACACAGTCTGCTCAAAGCCAATAAACAACTTGTGAGGCCTTCATGTTTTTTAAAAGTTGGAACAATAGAAGCAGTCTGAGTGGGTGTGGTACAGAACCAAAATTTTAAGTCTAGCTTACAGCAGTAGTTACTGGGTCGGTGAAATTGGATGTGGAAGCCTTTATTCCTCTCTAAGAGCTGGAGTTCTCTCCCTGCTGCTAGAATTGCATGCGAGGCAATCTATTTTATTGAATTTGCCTGCATCAAGGGTGTGCTTATGGGATGTTACTATCTTGGAACATGAGTAAATGATTGGTTTATTATTTTGTTAAGTATTTTGATAGACTTACAATTAAGTCAATTACAGAGTCATACAGTCATATATACATCACGGAAACATAACCCCAAACTAAATTAGCTCCACCTGCTTGAGCCCAGCCCATATCTCTCCAAACATTTTCTATTCATGTACTTATGCAAATATCTTTTAAATGTCGTAACTGTACCCGCATCCATCACCTCCTCAGGAAGCTCATTCCACACGCGAACCACTCTCTGCGTAAAACAAAAATTGCTCATGTCTTTTATAAATCTCTCTCCTCTCACCTTAAACATGTGCCCCTTAACCTTGAAACTCACCCACCTTCAGCAAAAGACAACTACCATTAACTGTATCTAAACCGCTCATTATTTTACAAACTTAAATAATTCTTTTATTTTGCCTGTATTTTAAGTATAGTGTTTGAATAAAGCATATCTTGCTTCAAGCCTGGTAGTTTGACCAATTGAATTGCACCAGGAGCACAACACCTGGCACTTGCCTCTTAAAACAGTCAGGTCTTGGCTTTTCCTTGACATGGTTTGAGACGGTTTGGTCTGGTCTATAACATGGTAACATGGGTTTTCCTGTGATAGAAGTTTTACTGTAATAGGGATTTAACTATAACATGGGTTTTCCTGTTATAGACGTTTTACTGTAACAGGAGCTTTACTGTAATAGGGGTTTAACTGTAATAGGTGTATTACTATGATGGGAGTTTGACTGTAATAGGGGTGTGTATTACTATGATGGGAGTTTGACTGTAATAGGGGTTTAACTGTAATAGATGTATTACTATGATGGGAGTTTGACTGTAATAGGGGTTTAACTGTAATAGGTGTATTACTATGATGGGAGTTTGACTGTAATAGGGGTTTAACTATAACAGGGGTTTTACTGTAATAGGTGTATTACTATTATGGGAGTTTGACTGTAACGGGTTTTACGTGATAGGGGTTTGACTGTAATAGGGGTTTCATTGTAATATGGGTTTCACTGTAATAGACGTATTACTATGATGGGAGTTTGACTGTAACAGGGGTTTTTCTGTAATATGGGTTTCACTGTAATAGGTGTTTTACTATGATGGGAGTTTGACTGTAACAGGTAATTTTCTGTAATAGGTGTTTTTCTGTAATAGGTGTTTTACTATGATTGGAGTTTGACTGTAATAGGGGTTTCACTGTAATAGGCGTATTATTATGATGGGAGTTTGACTGTAACAGGGGTTTTACTGTAGTATGGGTTGCACTGTAATAGGCGTATTACTATGATGGGAGTTTGACTGTAACAGGGGTTTCACTGTAATAGGTGTATTACTATGATGGGAGTTTGACTGTAACAGGTGTTTTTTCTGTAATAGGTGTACTACTATGATTGGAGTTTGACTGTAATAGGGGTTTCACTATAACAGGGGCTTTACTGTAACAGGGGTTTCACTGTAATAGGGGCTTTACTATAACAGGGGTTTTACTATAATATTTGTTTTACTGTAATAGGTGTATTACTGTGCTGGGAGTTTGACTGTAACAGGAGTTTTTCTGTAATATGGGTTTCACTATAATAGGTGTATTACTATGATGGGAGTTTCACTGTAATGAGAGTTTGACTGTAACAGGGGTTTGACTGTAACAGGGGTTTGACTGTATTATTTGTTTCACTGTAATAGGTGTATTACTGTACTGGGAGTTTGACTATAACGGGTTTTACTGTGATAGGGGTTTTACTGTAATAGGTGTATTACTATGATGGGAGTTTGACTGTAACAGGAGCGTTACTGTAATAGGGGTTTCAGTGTAATTGGGATTTTACTATGATAAGGGTTTAAATGAAATAGGGATTCCACTTAGTGAGGTTTTACTGGAATAAGGATTTCACCGTAACGGGAGTTTTACTACAATAGGGGTTTTACTGTCACTAGGTTTTTGTCGTAATTTTCACTGTGACAGGGATTTCACTGTAAATAGGACTTTAATTATCCTGCTTGTTGGTATTGCAGGAGTTTCACCACATCTAATTTCACTTGGCAGCTGAAATCCTTGGCACGCTGACTTCTTAGAAAAGATCCCCTCAGCATATCGGTTGCCAGTCACTGTCACACAATATTGCATCTAGCAGATCTCCTGGCATTGCTTCAGAGTAAAACAGCGAGAGTGAATTCTGCCCGGTGTTCTCCTCAACCAATAACCAACAGACTGTGTAGTGCTGTTGGCTGTGTCTGAAAGGTGCTGGGTGCTCTGTCTGCAATGCTCCGAATACTCTTAGATGCAAAAACAACTGTATCGCGTCCAGAGCAGCTCTGTTGCCTGATGTGCAGTGAGTTGGCTGGTCTGCGGTAGCTGGGATACCAGAATTCCTGGTAGTATAAATAGAAGATCCATGATATTTCCTCCACAGCTCAGCGTTAACCAGGACATCACCGTCTGCACCGTCAACCTTGAATGTGATGCAGGAGTTCAGGAAAGGATCTGTCCCAGCCATAATGAAGTCCTGGCTGCCCCGGAAAGGAAGAAGAGGACATCTTTCTGAGGGCCTTTAATGCTCAGGGGCGGGGTGTGTCTCCGATGTCTACAGAGGGAACCATTGGGAGAAACAGTGGGGGAGAAACCAGAGCAAATGGTATTCTCCTGTTCACAACTTTGAGCTACTGAGCCTGGGCTCATTATAACACACAGCTCGGAGAAAGTGAGGACTGGAGACGCTGGGGATCAGAGTCGAGAGTGCGGTGCTGCAAAAGCACGGCAGGTCAGGCAGCATCTGTGGAGCAGGAGAATCGACGTTTCGGGCAAAAGCTTTTCATCAGGAATAACAAATGGTTCTCCCAGCCTGAAGGACAAGGATAAAAACACATGGGAGCATCCTAGATCAGACCACTGGAACCTCTTGGATCCTGACACTGTTGGAGTCAAAAGTCCAAGTGACATCTGCATCACTCAGTCCGTGAGGAATAGCCGTTTGACACGTCATTCACTTGTTCAATCAGAGATGAATATTCACCTGAGTACCAAGACATCGCAAGGCTAAAAAAGTCCAAGAGGAAGAGGATCAATGTCTGGGCACTAAGGCAGCCCAACTGAGGACAGGATTTCCAAATGCAGCTCACAACTAATGTGGGAAATCCTCACGTACCCAATCAATGTCAGTCAGTCTAACCTGCCAACAATGTTGAAGGAAAGACTCTGAAATGTGGAGAGTGCCTGTCGTACCTTGGTAGACCACTTGCAAAAAAGGCTAGGTCTACCTTGTACAATGACTGAGGTGTGATTACGGTGAGCGAGGAGTGATTACGGTGAGCGAGGAGTGATTACGGTGAGCGAGGAGTGATTACGGTGAGCGAGGTGTGATTACGGTGAGCGAGGAGTGATTACGGTGAGCGAGGAGTGATTACGGTGAGCGAGGAGTGATTACGGTGTGATTATGATGAATGAGGTTTGATTACGGTGAGTGAGGTGTGACTGCAATGACTGACCACTTTCTACGTGATGATGAGCGTACGACAACAAAAACCACTAAGTCAACAAAGGTCCTGGTGTGGAGAAGAGCTGCTGTCACCACACTCCTATATTGCAGTGACAACTTGAGTTGTGTATTAGCACTGGAGAAATTCCACCAGCAATGTCCAACGCTCTCCCCAGACTCCATGGGGCAACTCTCAAACAAACACAAGTGTCCTGCTTGAACCCAGCTCCACAAGTATTCAGGTGAATCTGCTGAAAAGCCAGCTGTGACGGGCTGGGTGCTGTGACGGGCTGGGTGCTGTGATGGGCTGGGTGCTGTGACTGGAGGGCTGAAGGTGCCCTCATCTCAACTGTTCCGAAGAAGGACAGAGAAAACACTGCACAGACACTCTGAAGTTCCCGGTGAAATATAACAGCATTGACACTAATGACCGGGAGGGGGTTGCTACCAATTGTTCAAGATGGCGACAGTCTAGCTGTTGAGCTACATTGCTTTTTGAGACAGCAGGGGAGGAATGAAGAGAAAGCTCCAGATACCACCACCTCTTGGGATGTCCTGCCCCTTGTGCTCAAAGAGGTGTGAGTTGCAAACTGATAATCTCACAAAGACACGTGGCGTAAACGCATGACCTCCTGAGTACACGCCATCCCCATACTGAGGAACACATTGAGCTAGGAACAAGAGAAGGCCATCTGGCCCTTCAAACATGCTTCAGCACCCAATAAGATCATGGTTTGTCTTCCAAATTCCTCGATCCCCACCTACTCTCCATAGTTAACCTGGGATTCACCTGTCAAATGAGAATCCACCTACCTCCATCTCAAAAATACTCAATGATCCCTCTTCAACCCCCTTCTGAGGCAGAGGGCTCTGAAGTCACACAACCCTGAGAGTGCAAGACCTCCCACGCTTGTCTGTCCTGAAAGGACAATCCCTCATTGTAAAAGTGTTTCCCAGTTCTGGATTCACCCACGAGAGTAAACATGCTTTCCATGTCTCCCTGTCAAGACCATTCATCACGTCACAAACTTCAGTCAAATCAACTATTGCTCTTCTAAAATCTACTGAAAACCAAGGCCAACCTTTCGTCAGAAGACGGGTTTTCTCTCTCTATTGACTGGGCTAAATTCTCTGTATGGACCGGGGTCACTTGTCCTTGTTAACAAGGCTAACCTGTCTGCAATGACTCTGTTTATTGGTCCATACTGACTGGGCTAACCTGTCTGCAATGACTCTGTTTATTGGTCCATATTGACTGGGCTAACCTGTCTGCAATGACTCTGCTTATTGGTCCATACTGACTGGGCTAACCTGTCTGCAATGACTCTGTTTATTGGTCCATATTGACTGGGCTAACCTGTCTGCAATGACTCTGTTTATTGGTCCATACTGACTGGGCTAACCTGTCTGCAGTGACTCTGTTTATTGGTCCATATTGACTGGGCTAACCTGTCTGCAATGACTCTGTTTATTGGTCCATATTGACTGGGCTAACCTGTCTGCAATGACTCTGCTTATTGGTCCATATTGTCTGGGCTAACATGCCTGTACTGATTGAGTTAACCTGTCTGTATTGATTGGGATCATCTGGCCCTATTGACTCGGCTAACCTGTCTGAACTGGCAATGCTAACCTGACCGTATTTACTGAACGAAGGCAAAAGTGAGGACTGCAGGTGCTGGAGATCAGAGTCAAGATTAGAGTGGTGCTGGAAAAGCACAGCAGGTCAGGAAGCATCCGAGGAGCAGGAAAAACCCTTCATCAGGAATGAGGCAGGGAGCCTCTGGGGTGGAGAGATAAAAAGTCAGTTGCCTATAATGGCTGGGCTAGCACATCTGTACTGAAAGCATTAAACTGTCCATATGTGACAGTGTTGACTGAAGTTACTCATCTGCATTGACACAGCTGACTTGATTTTACAGATCGGGGTAACCTATCCACATTGGGCTGGGCTAACTTCTCTGGCTTGACTGGGATAAGCTGTTTGTATTGACTGGGTAAATTGACCAGGATAACATATCCATTCTGACTGGGGTAACCTATCTCCATTGACTAGGATAACCTGCAGAGTTAGGAACACTACCACTACACCACAAGAGAGCTCATAACGAATGGGGTAACTTGCGAGGACCTGGGTGATCATTTGGAGTAATTGGAGTGGTTTATAATTGGTGTTGTTTATAATTGGAGTGGTTTTTAATTGATGTGGCTTGTATTGATGCGGTTCGTGACTGATGTAGCTTGTAATTGGCTTCTTGCGCCCCTGCAGTGCACTATATGGCATGTGTGACGGCCACTGTATCTCCTCCCTAACTCATTCAAGCACCCCCCCCCCTCGAAACGTGTGCCCAGTTACGCCTCTAAATGATCCTGTTCAGCATCTTAAGATACAGCTCCCTGGCCGCTGAGCACCACCCTGTTGCTCTCAGTCAACAGAACAGCAAACAGGATAAAAAAGCAGCATCGACTGCGCCAGTCTCATTAAAAAAGGAGAGATGGAGACAGCAAGCGAGAGACAGAGTGAGAAAGTGCAGCAGCAATTCACAGGCTCCAAGTAACTGAGAAGATGAGCAGGAAGAGCTGTACTTTTCAATCTAGGTTACTGCAAACCTGGAGGCGATCTGTTCCAACAAGACAGATCTCTGTGTGATTGAAGGGCTGGTGAAGGATTAAAAATAATCAGCATAACCAAAAATAATATGGGGAGAGTGAGGACTTAAAGCACTATCCCCAGCCTCTCCAACCCTGGCAACGTCCTTGTAAATCTTTTCTGAATCTTTTTCTCTCGGGTTGCACTCGGAAAAGACTGACTGCTGACCTTTTCTCTCCCTGACGGGGCCTGACAGCATGATTCAGGCCCATGGATACAGGTGAAAGGCGCTGGAGATTTGGGCAGATGTGTTTTGCCCACGCCAAATTCATGGCGGTGTGGACCCGCTCTTTTGTGCTGGGTCAATTGCCCTGAAGAAGTGACAAAGAGGATTGATGAGGGCAGAGCGGTGGATGTGGTCCACATGGACGCAGTAAGGTGTTCGACAGGGTTCCTCATGGTAGGCTGGTTAGCAAGGTTAGATCTCATAGAGTACAGGGAGAACATTTCGATACAGAACTGGCTCAAAGGTAGGAGACAGAGGGTGGTGATGGAGGGTTGCTTTTTGGGCTGGTGTCCCAAGACCAGTGGAGTGCCACAAGGATCGGTGCTGGGTCCACTGCTTTTTGTCATTTATATAAATGATTTAGCTGTGTGCATAAGAGGTAATGGTTAGTAAGTTTAGGTGGTGTGGTGGACAGCGAAGAGGGTTACCTCAGAGTACAATGGGATCTGGACCAGATGGGCCAATGAGCTGAGAAGTGGCAGATGGAGTTTAATTTAGATAATGTGATGTGCTGCATTTGGAAAGGCTAATCAGGGCAGGACTTATACACTTAATGGTAAGGTCCTAGGGAGTGTTGCTGAACAAAGAGACTTTGGAGTACAGGTTTATAGCTCCCTGAAAGTGGAGTCGCAGGTAGATAGGCTAGTGAAGAAGGCGTTTGGTATGCTTTATTTTATCGGTCAGAGTATTGAGCACAGGAGTTGGGAGGTCGTTGCGGCTGTACAGGACATTGGTTAAGTTACTTATGGAATACTGCGCTCAATTCTGGTCTCCCTGTTATAGGAAAAATGTTGTGAAACTTGAAAGGGTTCAGAAAAGATTTACAAGGATGTTGCCAGGGTTGGAGGATTTGAGCTATAGGGAGAGGCTGAATAGGCTGGGGCTGTTTTCCCTCGAGCGTCGGAGGCTGAGGGGTGACCTTATAGAGGTTTATAAAATCATGAGGGGCATGGATAGAATAAATAGTCAAGGTCGTTTCCCCAATTTGGGGAGTCCAAAACTAGAGGGCATAGGTTTAGGGTGAGAGGGGAAAGATATAAAAGAGACCTAAGGGGCAACTTTTTCACACAGGGTGGTATGGAATGAGCTGCCACAGGCTGGTACAATTACAGCATTTAAAAGGAATTTGGATGGGTATACGAATAGGAAGGGTTTGGAGGGATATGGGCCGTGTGCTGGCAAATAGGATTGGATTAATTTCGGATATCTGGTCGGCATGGACGGCTGTACTGAAGGGACTGTTTCCGTGCTGTATAACTGACTCCTCTGACATGAGCAGATCACTTCTTACAAACCTGGCTAAGTTCCCTGGTTGATATGGCAAATTTCTGCCAACTGCAACCAGTCGGGGCATGGTCACTGCATTGCATGATTGAAAAGAATAATGAGGAATTACATATATCCTCCTGAGGGAACTTATTGACTTGGAAATACCTTCTTGAGCTGAAGACAAAACTCAAAGGTGACTTGACCTTGGCAAAAACTGCAAGGCTATTCCAGTGTGTCTAACACATTTCAATAATTACACGCCCAGGGGAAATACCAGACTATAGGCAAACCTGGAGAGAAGATTAACATTGTGGATTTATCTGAGATTTCACACCTTGTGGTTGAGTAAGGTGCAATTATTTCACAAACTGCCAATCACCCACTCATCAAACACTCCCAGGTCAGATACAGCACAGGGTTAGATACAGATTAATATTTACTTTATCGATTTAAACTTAAAGAGAGATCCTTTCACTCTTTTAAACTGGAAGTAAAGCTTCCTCTACACTGTTCACCATCAAACACACCCAGGACAGGGACAGCACGGGGTTAGATACAGAGTAAAGCTCTCTCTACACTGTTCACCATCAAACACACCCAGGACAGGGACAGCACGGGGTTAGATACAGAGTAAAGCTCCCTCTACACTGTCCTCATCAAACACTCCCAGGACAGGGACAGCACGAGGTTAGGTACAGAGTAAAGCTCCTTCTACAATGCCCCCATCACACACTCCCAGGACAGGGACAGCATGGGGTTAGATACAATGTTTGTAGGGTGGTTGGACAGAGTGAGGAATACAAAGTTACGGCTTCAAAGAAGGTGCACAGAAAACCAGACCACCATTGGATTTAAAATTTGAGAGGTCCATTCAGCAGTCAAATAACAGGACGGGAGAAGTCGTTCTTGAATCTGTTCGTATGTGTTTAAGTTTTTGTATCTGCTGCCTGACGGAAGAGGTTGGAAGGTGGGGTGGGGTGGGAGGGATCTTTGATGATGCTGCCTGCCTTCCTGAGGAGGTGAGAAGTGTAGATGGAGCCAATGGATTGAAGGTTGGTTTGGGTGATGGACTGGGCTGTGTTGACAACTCTCTGCAGTTTATTACGGTCCTGGGCAGAGCAGTTGCTGCCGCACCAAGCCGGGACGCACCCAGGTAGGATGCTTTCTGTGGTGCATCTGTGAGACAGTCTCCTACACTGTCCCATCAAACACTCGAAAAAGAGGGATAGTGCGAATTAAATACAAAGTAAAGCCAACTCTGTTCTGGTCCCACAAAATTCCTCAATGCTAACCTCGGGAAGATTATCTGAAGTTGAAATGTCACATCACACCATCGGCCCGTGTGGGTCGAGTGAACTTTGTGCCATTTGGGGAGGGGTCAGTTGTCTGGGGTTAGCCTACACCCTCAATGTTGGAGCCTAACAACGGTCTGAAGTTCAGCCAGGTCACCCCCCTCCCTCCACCCCCCCCCCCACTCCACCATCTGTGTGTCTTGGTTACAAGCGGTCGTAATGAGTGGCCTAATTTCAGAAGTCCTCAGAATCCCCTCTGCGATCTACAACGTGCAAAGCAGAGTGGGATCTGCCAGCCAGAGCAGAATAGAGGTGTCCACTTGACCAGGGATTGCCCAAGTCTCTCGATCCTCAGCCTCTCGCGACAAAGACCCAGCCTGGGTTCACTTCACACCAGTTGCTCACCCAGACCCGCTTCCCCCACTGGAGGTGAGGGCTTGGGGACAGTAAAGGTTCTCCCGTCGCCTTGACATTGACCCGTGAGGACTGGACTTGAAGGCCCAAGAGGCGACCTACTTGAGGAGAATGAAACAATCTCCTTACTGTTCCGTCCTCCCCCCCCCCCCCCCCACACACACACACACACAGACACACACACA
>NC_057746.1:19516195-19517427 GCF_004010195.1 Chiloscyllium plagiosum | reverse complement strand
ATTTAAGCACAGTGGCAAAGGGGCAGAAATAAGCTTCACTCTGTACTATTGGGAACAATACCATTCCGTTCACAGTGTATCGAACAGTGGTAAACACACACTATTGTCTGTTCCTAATGGACACTGATCATTCCAACCTCTTCATTCACGGATGACCAATAACGACATTCAAATCAGCAGCATCCATCATCCCAGTTTCAGACTAAAAAGAGAAATGGAGGAACGGGGAATTGGAGCAACGGGGGAGTGATGTGACATACAGTGGGAATGGCAGATGAGGAGTGTGAAGGGAAATGGTCAATAGAAGGTTTTGTAGCAGCAGAAGTGACAGTGCAAGGGAAATAGGAGTGCAAAAAGTAGGAAGAAGGAGGAGGATTGACAATTGGAGTGTGAGTGACAGGGAAACGAGAGTACTTGGAGAAGAGTGATTGCTAGGCGATCAAACATCAAAGTCGTTCTGCGTCTCCATCAACTGCAGTTGCCAGTGTTTCACCCCTTAAATGCATGGTGTCATTTTTTTCACTTCTTTTTAATATGAACAACAATGGTCAATTTTTCTAACAATTTGCTCCCAACTCGAAGTAGGCATTAGATTTTAATTTGACCGCCTTCAGTGTATCTATAAAGTATAATTATTTTGAATATTTATTCTTATCTCTCTATTTCATGCAAACAAACTTAATGAATGAGTCCATGTCCATCCTGCAGATAAAAACTTCCTTAATCTCTGACTATTGCAGGGAATGTTGCTCACAACATCCTCCATTTCAAGTAAAATGCCAAATGCCAAAACCTAATCCAGTATTAATGACATATAAGCGTTATGAACAAGGCATGCAGATGGGTCCTTAATCTCTGACTATTGCAGGGAATGTTGCTCACAACATTTTCCAGTTCAAGTAAAATGCCAAATGCCAAAATCTAATCCAGTATTAATGACATATAAGCGTTATGAACAAGGCATGCAGATGGGGCAGAGTACAAAACGAGAATTCATCTTCATGTCCAAAGTACTATTTGTGGTTCTCTCATAAAAAAGAGACTGGACTTCTCTATTCTTCTTCAGGAAATAACGTCTGGAGAACAGGAAGAAAATTGAGGTTTGTGTGTGATATTCATAAATTAGAATTATAATCAGCTTTATTGTCACATGCCCTTGTATAAGTGCAGTGAAAATCTACAATGCCGCTGCTTATAGCGCCATTATTGGTCCAGGATACCGAGGTGAAGAT
>NC_057746.1:19508409-19515695 GCF_004010195.1 Chiloscyllium plagiosum | reverse complement strand
GCTGACTCTCCCCAAGGGGACACTCACCCTCTCTCTCTCCCACTCCACAGCCCCGCTGACTCTCCCCAAGGGGACACTCCCTCTCTCTTCCCCCTGAAGGTGCTGACTCTCCCCAAGGGGACACTCCCCCTCTCTGACTCAGGAACAACACCAGCACTCACACAGATCTGTCAATCAGGGGTACAAGCCTGGGGATAGGGAAATAGTTCGACAACCCCTACCCCACCTTTAGTATTCTGTATGTTTTAATCAGATACCCTCCCCCTCATCCTCCTAGCAGGTACAGACTCAGAGTCTTCAACTACTCCTCATACGACAAGCTCTTCATCTCTGGGATCACTGTTGCAGACCTCCTCTGGACCCCCCCATTCCAACAGCCAGCACATCCTTCCTTAGATACGGGGCCCAAAACTGCTCACGACATTCCAAATGCGGCCTCATACAGCCCTGGCAGTACATCCCTGCTCTTGTATTCCAGCCCACTTGAAATGAATTGAATTGAATTTATTGTCACGTGTACTGAGGCACAGTGAAAAGCTTTGTCTTGCGAGCAATACAGGCAGGTCATGGAGTTAAATAGCGTAGATAAGTAAATAATAGGTAAAAACCAGAACAAAGGAATGCTAACATTGCGTTTGCCGTCCTAACTGCCAGCTGAACCTGCACATTAACCTGAAGAGAGCCCTGAACGAGTTAGTCCCCCTGCGCTTCAGATTTCCAAAGCCTTTCCCCATTTAGGAAAGAGTCTAACGCCTTGAATCTTCCTTCCCAGGTGCATAATCTCACACTCTCCCATATTGTGTTCGACCGTTGCCCATTCCCCGAGCACGGTGGCTCAGTGGTTAGCACTGCTGCCTCACAGCACCAGGGTCCCAGGTTCAATTCCAGCCTCGGGGCAACTGTCTGTGTGGAGTTTGCACATTCTCCCTGTGTCTGCGTGGGTTTCCTCCGGGTGCTCCGGTTTCCTCCCACAGTCCAAAAATGTGTAGGTTAGGGTGGATTGGCCGTGCTAAATTGCCCGCAGTGTTTAGGGATGTATAGGTTAGGGTGGATTGGCCGTGATAAATTGTCCCATGGTGTTCAGGGATGTGTAGGTTAGGGTGGATTGGCCGTGATAAATTGTCCCATAGTGTTCAGGGATGTGTAGGTTAGGGTGGATTGGCCGTGCTAAATTGTCCCATAGTGTTCAGGGATGTGTAGGTGAGGTACATTAGTCAGGGGTAAATGTAGAGCAATAGGGGAATGGGCCTGGGTGGGATACTCCTCGGAGGGTCGGTGTGGACTTGTTGAGCCGAATGGCCTGTTTCCACACTGTAGGGATTCTATCCTATTCTATTCTACCTTGTCAAAGGCCTTCTGGAAATCCACATAGGTCACATCCACTGGTTCTCCTCTGTCTAACTTGCTCATTACCTCCTGAAAGTATTCCAACAGATTTGTCGGGCCTGACCTCCCAATGACGTGCTGCCTCTGCCCTACATTACCACACCTTTCCCAATACACTGCAAACTCATCCTTAATAACAGTCTCTAAAACCTCACCAACGACCGGCCTATAGTTTCCCATCTTCTGCCCCTGTCCTTCTTAATTTGGGGGGGGGGGGGGAAGATTACACTGGCCGTGTTCTGAGACCCACCCAGTGATTCCTGAAAGACCACCACCAATATCTCTACAATCTCCTCAGCTACCCCCTCCAGAACCCAAGGGTATAGTCCACAGTGATTTATCCACCTTCAGACCTTTCAGCTTCCCCTGCACCTTCTCCTTACACTCTGGGACCCTGACTCTCGTGAACTTATGGTTTGCTACTGGAGTCTTCCACCATGAAGACTGAAGCCAAGTACCTATTCAGCTCGTCCGCCATTTTGTTGCGCCCCCTTACTACTCCTCCAGCCTCATTTTCTGCCTGCCCCATGCCCATCTTGGCTTCTTACCCTTCAGAAACCTTTACCAAAAGCCTTGCAATCATCTGTTATATTACTAGCTAGGAACAGGTAGACCGACCCGAGGAACTGGCAGATTAATTTCATGACAGGACGCGTTTATCAGACTGATCTCTTTCCCATCCACTCAGATTTTACAGAGTCCCAATGGATCACGTTTCCTGTTCATTACCGTCCGATGTGTCCTGACCTATTGGAGAAATCACTCCGACTCCCAGCTTCCGGGTCAGTCGAAGAACAAAGAACCTTACAGCACAGGAACAGACCCTTCGGCCCTCCAAGACTGCGTCGATCCAGCTCCTCTATCTAAACCTGCTGGCTATTTTCTAAGGATCTGTATCCCTCTGCTCCCTTCCCATTCATGTATCTAGATACACCTTACATGACTGTATCGTTCCCACACCTCCCACCTCCACTGGCAACGCATTCCAGGCCCCCTACCACCCTCTGCGTGAAGAACCTTCAACGTATATCTCCCCTCAACCTTTCCCCTCTCACCTTGAACTCGTGACCCCAGTAATTGAATTGAGTCCCTGCTCATTATGGGTCCTTTCCTGAAGAAGGGCTAATGCCCGAAACGTCGATTCTCCTGTTCCCTAGATGCTGCCTGACCTGCTGCGCTTTTCCAGCAACACATTTCCATCCCTGCTCATTATGTATTGATTACCTCCCGGTGTGTCCTGACCTATTGGAGAAATCACTCCCACCCCCGGGCTTCCAGGTCAGTCTCCCTTCATTAGCTCACTCACCTCCTTGGCCTGTCGACGTGCCTCATAGTAAGGCCGCGCCTTCTCGATGCAGTTGCCGAGTTGAGAACCCTGAGTGTTCAACTTCCTCGCAGACTCCGACAGTATTTTCCGGTAGGTATTCCTTGCCTCCTGTGGAAGAAGCAGGTCTGTACTCAAAAATATAACAAAGCTCCACGCCCAGAAACTAATTATCTGGAACGCCGTTCATATTAACCAGCCAACCACGCGAAGGGTCCTCTACACTTTTAAGCTGGAAGTAAAGCTCCCTCTACGCCATCCTCATTCAGCGCTCCCAGGTCAGGTACAGCACAAGGGGTTAGCTACAGAGTAAAGCTCCCCCTACACCGTCCCCATTCAGCGCTCCCAGGTCAGGTACAGCAAAAGGGGTTAGCTACAGAGTAAAGCTCCCCTACACCGTCCCCATTCAGCGCTCCCAGGCCAGGTACAGCACAAGGGGTTAGCTACAGAGAAAAGCTCCCTCTACACCGTCTCCATTCAGCGCTCCCAGGACAGGGACAGCACGGGGTTAGATAGAGGGTAAAGCTCCCTGAATATTGATGGGTTGACGAAAGTATGAGAATCACATAATCCCTACAGTGTGGATACAGGCCATTTGGCCCAACAAGTCCACACCAACCCTCCGAAGAGCAACCCACCCAGACCTGTTCCCCTACATTTACCCCTTCACTGAACACTATGGATAATTGAGCATGGCCCATTCACCCTGACCTGCACATCTTTGGACTGTGGGAGGAAACCAGAGCACCCGGAGGAAACCCACGCAGACATGGGGATGATGTGCAAACTCCACACAGAGAGTCGCCCGAGGCTGGAATCGAACCTGGGACCCTGGTGCTGTGAGGCAGCCGTGCTAACCACTGAGCCACCGCCTCTTCTTAGCTTTGCTGATGTGCAAATTTGTTTTAAAAAAAAAAGCGATGCTTTTTCATTCACTACCCATTTAAATCATCAGTTTATTGTTCTGCTTTTTAAAAAAAAAATAATTTGTGGTCACTGTCCCCGTCAAACTCACCTTTCTGATATCACACTGTATGGGACATCACCCTAACCCTAGAATCAGACAGGCTTGTTCCATCCCCCTTCTTTCACCCCAAACTCCATTCCCCTTCACCTGCCCTTCCGCCACTCCACATTGGTCTCCCTCCTTGCCAAATGAGAGTAAATTTGACATGTGTACCCCTCCCTGCACAAACACTGTTCAAACCTGAGCTAGCAGAATGGCAGACGCAACTTATATTAGCCAAGTGGCAAGGGATGGACTGCGGCTGAAGGGAGAGGGAGAGGACGTGCTGGACTAAACCGCGTGCAGGGAGAGAGGGGCCTGCTGGTTCAGCTGCGCAAATCTGTGTCAGAGCGGCCAGCAAAGGCCGCAGTGTTTAGCCGGTCAAAAACACAGACACGGAATACACCAGCAGGAATGTGATGCTGAACATTTGCAAAACTCCGATCGGACCACGGCCCTTAAAGGTTCAGAGTCCTGCACAGGATATCGAATAGGTTTGACAGAATGGCTGTAAGGATAAGGGATTTGAGTAGGAAGATGGGGGTTGGAAGAGGTTGGCTGCTGTCCTTGGAACAAAGAGGTACAGCAGAAGCTGTGTTCAAGGACGTTTCACACTTGCATAAGATGGAGGAAGACAGGGCTTTGTGTTTGAGGCTTAGGAGCACGCAGATTTAAGGTTTTTGACAGGGCATGCAGCGGGAACACAAGTAGGGACTTTAGGCAATGACTTGGTTGCCCATGACGGTGTTGTAAATGGAAACAATCAGGCTTTCAATAACTACACTCACTGGGGACCAGGGATTTGGCGGGTGCACGGGGGTAACTTACACAGATTCACACACACTACGGGACCCAACGTAGATGCTTTCGGGAGACAGCATGACAGACCTCTGCAGGAGATGCGACTTGAGCCTGGGTCACCTGGCCTGCAGGTAGGGACACTACCACTTCACCGCAGCAGCCTCTTGGTTCCCATGGTCACCTTGTGTGTGTTAACCTATTGTGATTAATTCTAAGCCAGTCGAATTGGGTTGACACTTGGGGGACGTACGAAGAGACATTTATTGACACAGTTGAGTTAGGGGGCTCGTAATGTTTAACTCTGTCGAATAAAATATATGGAAGAGGGGTTACGCTTTATAGTGACTCCTTCTGGCATTCCCCTCTTCCTCTTGTGCCTGCAGAGCCCAGTTCCATTGGTCTGAGGTGATGGGTGAATACTCACCACGTTCTTGCTGTGTGGCCTGGAAAGGGTCCGACAAACAAGACTTTAGAAAATACTTATTCACCGGCTGTGGGCATTCTTGGCGAGGCCACCAGTTATTATTTATCCCCAGCTGCCTTTGAGAAGGAGATAGTGAGGTGCCAGGGATGGACAATAAACACTTGGACCAGCCAGTGATGTCCACGTCCTGTGCACGAATATACATACAAGTATGTATTTTAAAAAGTGATATCGCACTGTACGGGACATCACCCTAACCCTAGAATCAGAGAGGCCTGTGTGTTCACAGACAGACCCATCTTCTCCTTTCACCCCAAACTCCATTCCCCTTTCCCAACACATTCAAGGTGAAGGAAAACTGCTCAGACCTCAAGCTAACATAGCCGTTCAGAAAGTTGTTGCCGTTTGTCAGTCTAAATGGCTCACTCTGCATTTGGACCGTTTGCCGTTATCGGTCAGTGCACTGAGTATGGGAGCTGGGAGTTCATGTTGCCACTGTACAGGCCATTGGTTAGGCCGCTTTTGGAATACTGTGTTCAGTTCTGGTCTCCCTGCTATAGGAAGGATGACGTCAAACTTGAAAGGGTGCAGAAAAGATTTACAAGGATGTGGCCAGGATTGGAGAGCTTGAGCTACAGGGAGGGGCTGTTTTCCCAGGAGCGTCAGAGGCCGAGGGGTGACCATGTAGAGATTGATAAAATCACGAGGGGTATGGAGAGGGTAAATAGTCAAGGTGTTATCCATGGGGTGGGCGAGTCCACAACTAGGTGCGTGTAAGGAATGAGCTGCCAGAGGAAGTGGTGGAGTCTGGTACAATTATAACATTTAAAAGGCATCTGGCTGGGTACATGAATAGGAAGGGTTTAGGGGAATATGTGCCAAGTGCTGGCAAACAGGACTAGATTGGGTTGGGATATCTAGTTGGCATGGACGGGTTGGAGGGAAGGGTGTGTTTCCGTGCTGTATGACTCTATAACTCTACATAGGGCAGTGGGAAAGAGGGTGAAACACTCACATTCAGCTGCAGTTCCAGCTTGTTGATCTCCTCACTGGCCTGGTTAAGGTGTTCAAGTTCCTCCTGGGGAAAAGAAGGGGTAGTTTTGGTTAGCTGAGAGGATCAGTGTATAAACATGAGAAATATGAGGCAGTTCATGCCTTTGAACCCACTCCACCATCCAACAAGACCAAGGCTAATCATCATCTTCAGCACCATTCCCCTTCAAGATCCACGTACCCTTCAGTGTTTTTAATATGCACAAATTATACATTGGAGCCCTCAGGACACACAATATGAAAACCGCAAAGCCGCCTGGGTCGCAGAAATTCAGAAGGCTCCTCCATGTTAAGAAATCATTCCTCACTCAATCCTATATGGCCTATCCCTAATCCGAATGTGTTCTCGCAGCTCCATTGTAGACAACTTGTTTACAATGTCCCATACAGGGACACCCCGACACTGTAACTCACACACACCCAGACTGCACCCATACAGGGACACCCCAACACTGTAACTCACACACACCCAGACTGCACCCATACAGGGACACCACGACACTGTAACCCACACACACCCAGACTGCACCCATACAGGGACACCACGACACTGTAACCCACACACACCCAGACTGCACCCATACAGGGACACCACGACACTGTAACCCACACACACCCAGACTGCACCCATACAGGGACACCACGACACTGTAACCCACACACACCCAGACTGCACCCATACAGGGACACCACGACACTGTAACCCACACACACCCAGACTGCACCCATACAGGGACACCACGACACTGTAACCCACACACACCCAGACTGCACCCATACAGGGACACCACGACACTGTAACCCACACACACCCAGACTGCACCCATACAGGGACACCACGACACTGTAACCCACACACACCCAGACTGCACCCATACAGGGACACCACGACACTGTAACCCACACACACCCAGACTGCACCCATACAGGGACACCACGACACTGTAACCCACACACACCCAGACTGCACCCATACAGGGACACCACGACACTGTAACCCACACACACCCAGACTGCACCCATACAGGGACACCCCGACACTGTAACTCACACACACCCAGACTGCACCCACACAGGGACACCCCGACACTGTAACTCACACACACCCAGACTGCACCCATACAGGGACACCACGACACTGTAACCCACACACACCCAGACTGCACCCATACAGGGACACCACGACACTGTAACCCACACACACCCAGACTGCACCCATACAGGGACACCACGACACTGTAACCCACACACACCCAGACTGCACCCATACAGGGACACCACGACACTGTAAC
>NC_057746.1:19485615-19504829 GCF_004010195.1 Chiloscyllium plagiosum | reverse complement strand
GTACCCAATCGCTCACACCCACACAGTGAGACACCCCCGTACCCAATCGCTCACACCCACACAGTGAGACACCCCTGTACCCAATCGCTCACACCCACACAGTGAGACACCCCCATACCCAATCGCTCACACCCACACAGTGAGACACCCCCGTACCCAATCGCTCACACCCAGACTGCACCCATACAGGGACACCCTGACACTGTAACCCACACACACCCAGACTGCATCCATACAGGGACACCTCGACACTGTAACTCACACACACCCAGACTGCACCCATACAGGGACACCCTGACACTGTAACCCACACACACCCAGACTGCATCCATACAGGGACACCTCGACACTGTAACTCACACACACCCAGACTGCACCCATACAGGGACACCCTGACACTGTAACCCACACACACCCAGACTGCACCCATACAGGGACACCCCGACACTGTAACTCACACACACCCTGACTGCACCCATGTCAAAGAACAGAGAGGATTTACAGCCCAGGAACATGCCCTTCGGCCCTCCAAGCCTGAGCCGATCCAAATCTACTGTCTAAACCCATCGGTCAATTCCTGAGCATCTGTATCCCTCTGTTCCCCACCTACTCATGCATCTGTCCAGATGCATCTTAAATGAATCTATCATGCCTGCCTCTTCCACCTCTGCTGGCAACGCTTTCCAAACGCCCACCACCCTCTGTGTGAAGTACATGCCACGTGTATCCCCCTTAAACTTTCCACCTCTCACCTTGAAAGCGTCACCTCTCGGTATTGAATCCCTCACCCTGGGGAAAAGCTTATCTCTATCCACCCTGTCTATACCCTTCATGATTTTGTTGACCTCAATCAGGTCCCCCCTCAATCTCCTTTTTTCTAATGAAAACAATCCTAACCTACTCAACCTCTCTTCATAGCAAGCACCTTTCACCCCAGGCAACATCCTGGTAGACTTTCTCTGCACCTTCTCCAAAGCGTCCACATCCTTTTGGTAATGTGGCGAGCAGAACTGTAAACAGTATTCTATATGCGGCTGAACCAACATCATGTACGATTTTAACATGACCTGCCAGCTCTTATACTCAGTACCCCGCCCGATGAAGGCAAGGATACCATATGCCTTCTTGACCACTCTATCCACCTGTGCAGCAACCTTCAGGGTACAATGGACCTGCACTCCCAGATCTCTCTGCCCATCAACTTTTCCCAAGGCTCTTCCATTCACTGTATAATTCGCTCTAGAATTAGACTTGCCTAAATGCATCACCTCACATTTGTCTGGATTGAACTCCATCAGCCACATTTCCGTCCAACTCTCCAGTCTATCTATATCCTCCTGTATTCTCTGACAGTCCACTATGCTTTCTGCTACTCCACCAATCTTCGTGTCATCTGCAAACTTGATCATACCAGCAGTGCCCACTTCCACATCATTTAAGTATATTACAAACAACAGTGGCCCCAACACTGACCCCTGTGGAACACCACTGGTCACCTTTCTCCATTTCGAGAAACTCCCTTCAACTACTACTCTCGTCTCCTGTTGCTCAACAAGTTCTTTATCCACCAAGCTAGAACACCCTGCACACCATGTGACTTCACTTTCTCCACTAGTCTACCATGGGGAACCTTATCAAATGCCTTACCACAGTCCATTTATATCAACATTTATTTATTTACAGTGCATTTATTTACATCAACAGCCCTTCCTTCATCTATCAACTTGTTCACTTCCTCTTTTAGTGGACCAATCCTTTCTCTGGTTACCCGCTTGCTTCTTATATAAGAATAAAATGCTTTGTGATTTTCCTTAATTTTGCTCGCTGAAGCTATTTCATGACCCCTTTTAGCCCACTTGATTCCTCGTTTAAGACTAATCCTACTCTTTCGGTATTCTTCCAGGGTTTGTTCTGTTCTTAGCTGCCTAGGCCTTATGTACGCTTCCCTTTTCCTCTTGGCTAATTGTACAATTTCTCCTGTCATCCACGGTTCACGAATCTTGCCCTTCCTATCTTTGCCTATCCTGCACCATCTTTAACCGATCTTAGAAAGCCTCCCACCCTTCAAATAGCTGTGTCTAATCCACATTTCCTAGCTCCTGCCTAATTTTGTTACAGCTTAGATTAGATTATTAGATTAGATCAGATTACTTACAGTGTGGAAACAGGCCCTTCGGCCCAACAAGTCCACACTGACCCACCGAAGAGCAACCCACCCAGACCCATTCCCCTACATTTACCCCTTCACCTAACACTACGGGCAATTTAGCATGGCCAATTCACCTAACCTGCACATTTTTGGACTGTGGGAGGAAACCGGAGCACCCAGAGGAAACCCACGCAGTCACAGGGAGAATGTGCAAATTCCACACAGACAGTCGCCTGAGGCAGGAACTGAACCCGGGTCTCTGGCGCTGTGAGGCAGCAGTGCTAACCACTGAGCCGCCCATATAATTGGCCTTGGCCCAGTTTAGTACTCTTCCCTTAGGACCACTCTCTTCTTTATTTATGAATATTCTAAAACTTACAGAATTGTGGTCACTGTTCCCAAAGAAATCCCCCACTGCAACTTCTGCCACCTGTACCCGGCTCGTTCCCCAGTACCAGGTCCAATATGGCCCCTTCCCTCATCAGACTATTGACATACTGCTCTAGAAAACTCTCCTGGAAGCTTTATACAAATTCTACCCCATCCAGACCTCTGACACTAAGTGTATCCCAGTCAATGTTGGGAAAGTTAAAATCTCCCATCACCACTACCCTGTTGCCTCTACATCTTTCCATAATCTGTTTACCGATTTGTTCTTCAGAATTGTGGTCACTGTTCCCAAAGAAATCCCCCACTGCAACTTCTACCACCTGTACCCGGCTCATTCCCCAGTACCAGGTCCAATATAGCCCCTTCCCTCATCAGACTATTGGCATACTGCTCCAGAAAACTCTCCTGGACGCTTTGTACAAATTCTACCCCATCCAGACCTCTGACACTAAGTGTATCCCAGTCAATGTTGGGAAAATTAAAATCTCCCATCACCACTACCCTGTTGCCTCTACATCTTTCCATAATCTGTTTACCGATTTGTTCTTCTACCTCACGCTCACTGTTGGGAGGCCTGTAATACAGCCCCAATAGTGTGACTGCACCATTCTTACTTCTCAGCTCCACCCATAATGCCTCACTATCCAAGACTGCCTCCTTTAGCACAGCCATGATATCGTCCCTGACCAGCAATGTAACTCCACCCCCTCTTTTACTTCCCTCCCTGTCCTGTCTGAAGCGTCTATATCCTGGAACATTTAGTTGCCAATCATCATGCCCTTCCTTCAACCAAGTCTCTGTGATGGCAATAACGTCATACGCCCAGGCACCAATCCAAGCCCTACGTTCATCTGCCTTACACACTATACTCCTTGCATTAAAGTCATTGCATTGCAGGCCAGCAGTCTTTTTGCGCTTCACTGACACTGTCAGATACTTTGGATCACTTGTCAGACAGGTCTTCGAGACTCCACCCAGGCCATTTGTACCATCTTTGATCTCCCTGCCTATAAATTCTCTGCCTGTCTGCTTCCCATCCTTTCACCTGATGAAGGAGCAGCGCTCCGAAAGCCTGTGATTTCAAATGAACCAGTGTGCAGCGCGACATCTGACCTTGTTCACCCCAGTCCAACCCTGGCACCGCCACATCATCACTGAAGGGGGGGTCACAACTGCAGTGGAAGGAGGTCAGAGAGGGCGGAGGGAGTCGCCCTCACACGTGGCGATGGCGACCAACTAACAAGACCATACAAGACCTGGGAACAGAGCTAGGCCATTCGGCCCATCGACTCGGCTCTCCCTTTCGATCAGATCACGGCCAACCTGATAAAAACTCAACTCCACTCTCCTGCCTTTTCCCTGTAACCCTCGATTCCCTCACTGAGGGATCGACCCTCATCGGGGTTTGGAAGAGTGGGAGGCCATCTTGTCAGAGGATTTAAAATTCTGAAGGGTTGGGGGGGGGGGGTTTCACAGTGCAGATGCTGAAGGCTGATTCCCCTCGTTGAGGGGAGGGTCGAGGATCGGGAGGCACAGTTTAAAGATGCCTCACTTAAGAGGGCCGGAGGAGGAAATTCTCCTCACAAGAGGGGCACTAGACTTTGCAATCCTCGTTCCCAGAGAGTCAGGCCATTGGATAGATTTTCTCAAACCCTCCCTGACATTTCCTGATTTTTATTGGGTTATGAATTTTGGTTTGGAGCTGTGAACAGTGAGCAGGTGAAGGGCAAAGTATAGGCTTTGGATTGACAAGGGAGTCATGGTTTGGGGGGGGGTGGGGTGGGTGCAGACTGGAACCAGATGAATTATGGGTGGGCATCGAGGGGCCAAATGGCCTGTGCCCAACTGTTTCGCACTCTCAGATGAGAGAATCATGGAATGACGCAGCACGGGAGATGACTAATCCTGCTCGTCATTCGTTCAATCAGTCACACGTACTGATTATTTTGTTTCCCCTAAAAATGCTGCGGTTTCTGCCTACTGTTAAATCAGGATGTACGGTCCAGCTAGCAGCAACCCGCTGTGCAAAAATATGCCCCACTCACGCATTCTCCCCTTCTTTTACAATCACCTCGGATCCAGGATTCATCTTCAGCGCCTGGAGGGGCGGATGAACGTCCCCCTGCGCTGAAGGAGAAATGCATGATGGGAGCTCCAATTGCTGAGCAATTCTGCCAACTTAGCCACAGATCTCACTGCTGGTTTAACAACCCCAGAGCTCCGAGCGACTGGCCGAACGGATTGTTCCTCTGAGCGCTCGCAACAGGTGGGCTGCAGCCTGTACGTTGTCCTGCACTGGTAAGACCCAAAATCTTCTCCCCCCCCTTCACAGTCAGACACCGGGGCAGCCTGTTCCCAGTCAGGGGGAGATTAACCATCTCCCTCTCCCCCCCTTCACAGTCAGACACAGGGGGGCAGCCTGTTCCCAGTCAGGGGGAGATTCACCATCTCCCTCTCCCCCCCCTCACAGTCAGACAAAAGGGGGCAGCCTGTTCCCAGTCAGGGGGAGATTAACCATCTCCCTCTCCCCCCCCTCACAGTCAGACACAAGGGGGCAGCCTGTTCCCAGTCAGGGGGAGATTAACCATCTCCCTCTACCCCCTTCACAGTCAGACAGGGGGTCAGCCTGTTCCCAGTCAGGGGGAGATTAACCATCTCCCTCTACCCCCTTCACAGTCAGACAGGGGGGCAACCTGTTCCCAGTCAGGGGGAGATTAACCATCTCCCTCTCCCCCCCGTCATAGTCAGACACAGGGGGGCAGACTGTTCCCAGTCAGGGGGAGATTAACCATCTCCCTCTCCCCCCCTTCACAGTCAGACACAGGGGCAGCCTGTTCCCAGTCAGGGGGAGATTAACCATCTCCCTCTCCCCCCCTCACAGTCAGACACAGGGGCAGCCTGTTCCCAGTTGGGGGGAGATTAACCATCTCCCTCTCTCCCCCTTCACAGTCAGACACAGGGGGACAGCCTGTTCCCAGTCAGAGGGAGATTAACCATCTCCCTCTCCCCCCTTCACAGTCAGACACAGGGGGGCAGCCTGTTCCCAGTCAGGGGGACATTAACCATCTCCCTCTCCCCCCTTCACAGTCAGACACAGGGGGGCAGTCTGTTCCCAGTCAGGGGGAGATTAACCATCTCCCCCGCCCCCCTCACAGTCAGACACAGGGGCAGACTGTTCCCAGTCAGGGGGAGATTAACCATCTCCCCCTCCCCAGTCAGACAGGGGGTCAGCCTGTTCCCAGTCAGGGGCAGATTAACCATCTCCCTCTCCCCCCCTCACAGTCAGACACAGGGAGGGCAGCCTGTTCCCAGTCAGGGGGAGATTAACCATCTCCCTCTCCCCCCCCTCACAGTCAGACACAGGGGGGCAGCCTGTTCCCAGTCAGGGGGAGATTAACCATGTCCCTCTCCCCCCCTTCACAGTCAGACACTGGGTCAGCCTGTTCCCAGTCGGGGTGGTGGAATTAACATCTCCCTCTCCCCCCTTCACAGTCAGACACAGGGGCAGCTTGTTCCCAGTCGGGATGGAGGGGTGTGGAATTAACCCTCTCCCCCCTTACCCTCACAGTCTGACACAGGGAGATGGGGGAGGGAGGTGGATTAACCCTGATTTGCAGTACTTGTGCACTGTACTCTCACACCCCGCAGGCCTGTGCTGCTGTCTGTGTCAATGCTGACGTTAATGTCCTTCTGTCGCTGACTCAGCCCTCCTCCGGCCAGCACACTGAGCTGCGGAACTCCGTTTACCCAGCCAGGGAGCCTCCTGCGTGGTAAGGTCTTTACCGCCTCCATAAATCCTGCGACCCGTCCCAACGGCTGACTGCTAATTCGGTGAGACGACCCAGATCGCTGAGCCTCTCTGTAAACGACACATCGAGAGTGGACCATCCAGTCTATACTGAGCACCGTACAGCTGACAAAGGCACAGCAGCTCATCCGTTCCTGTGCTGGGGAAACCCAATGGGTCTAGCCATTCCAAACCAGAGTCAAACCGTCCCATATACAGGACACTCTGGACCAGATTGATAGTATTCCGCACGCTATCTTGTACTATTACCCAACACACACCCGTACGGTCAGGCTTGGGATTACGTTATTACATACGAGACCAAAATTGTAACTGACTGTGTGGAGTTTGCACATTCCCCCCCAGTGTCTGCGTGGGTTTCCACCGGGTCCCCCGGTTTAGTCCTGCAGGTTAGGGTGGATTGGCCATGCTAAATTGTCCCATAGTGCCCAGGGATGTGCAGGTTAGGGTGGATTGGCCATGGGAAATGATGGGATAGGGTGGGGCGGGTCTCGGTGGGATCCTGTTCAGAGGGTCGGGGTGGACGGAATGGACCGAATGGCCAGCTCCCACACTGCGGGGATTCTATGGTCACCATCGAACAGAGGGACCTGGAGGCTCAGGGGCATCACTCCTTGGAAGTGGCGTTATTGGTAGACAGGGTAACGTTCGACATACTTGTCCTTGTCAGTGACAGCACGGAGTACAGGAGGTGGGACGCCATGGAGCAGCTCTACGGGATGGTGCTGAGGCCACTTTTGGAATACTACGGCCAGTTCTGGTCACGTACGTCAGGGTGCAGTGCACCCAAAACAAAGGAGGCTCTTAAAAACTATGGAGGGTGTAGGAAGTTGCTTAAGGCGGCGAAACATAAGAGGCCGAAGAGAGGGCGCGGAATTCTTTGGTGGATCAAGGAATACCCCTGCGGCTTTTCATTTGTAAGTTCAGGGTAAGAAGACTAGCAGGGGAGAGAGTGGGACCTATTAGTGATCAAAGAGGCCAACAGTGGGTGAGGTCCGAAATGAATACTTCCTCACCTGTACTCACGGAGGAGCAAGTCATGGTAACACGGATAACCAGTTGGGATGGGGAGGTTATGGTTAATAAAGAGGAGGGATTAGGTGTTTTTGCAAGGGTACTGAGGCAAAATATCTGAGGGCCTTTTCAGATGTCTCTCAGGCTGCCATGGGAAGTGAGACAGGAGATCGCTGGGACCCCATTGGGTATATTTGATTCTTCGCTGGTCACAGGTCTAGGGCCAGGTGATTGGAGGAGAGCTAACATGGCCCCTTCGTTCAAGACGGGCAGCAGGGAGAGGCCAGGTCATTACAGAGCAGATAGACTATCATCGGTGGGAGAGATATCATTGGAAAGAATCCTTCAGGACGAGATTAATCAATACTTGGGAAGCCAGCCCATTTTTATGAGGGTGAGGGGGGGGTGTGGAGATCCTGTCTGATTAATTGAGTTGAGGTTTTTTTTTGAAAAGGCAATGACGAGGGCAGCGCAAGTCAATATAGTTTGCGTGGACTTCAGGAAGACCCCACCTGGAAGGCAATGGGAGCGCACGGGATCCAAGACAATAGACCCAAAATTGGCTTCCAAAGGGGAAGCCGAGGGAGTCTATTTCTAATTGGAAGCCCAAGGGCCATAGGGATTGATACTGGGACCTCTGCTGCTCCTTTTGTACATTAATAACTTGAATGTGAATGGAGAAGGTATAATTAGCACGTTTGCTCACTGGGGTGAAACCTGGGGGCATGTGCTGCTGGTGAGGAGAGGGGTCTCAGGCGACGAACCCCCATATTGATCACCTGGTAAACTGGGCAGAGCAATGGCAGATGGGTGTTTAATCCAGACACGTTGAGGTGACATTGTCGATGTCCTTTCCTCATGAGGCATCCCAATTTCCAAATTCTCACTTCCTTTGTTAACTTTCTCTCTCTCCCCACAGAAGCTGTTGACCTTCCGCAGAAATCTATCTTTAAGTCGCATGTCATTACTGCGTTGCCTTTTCCTGAGTAAGATTAGTCAGCAGACAGGCTGAGGGGATATTCGCTGCGCTGGGAATTATAGGAGCCCGGGGAAAGGAAGCTTAAAGGCACTTTTAAATCCACCTTTGAAGAAATGTGGGACTGACGTCAATATGTGGGAGGAAACCATCAAAGACACAGTGAACTATGGTAATCGTGTCTCATTTCTGAACACGTTATAAAGATTGCCAAAGGATCAGGGAAATATTGGTCAAGGAATGAACATGGTTCTAGTCTTTCTATCCTTATCCAACTTATCTTTTTTATCCATCTCAAAATGGTGCTGGGTAGTGGTGACAAAACACTTTTCACTATACCTTCAAGATATATATGACCATAAACAAATCATTTCTTCATTCTGTGACTGTATATTAATTGGGTTAAAGATCAGAAGACAGCTTTGGTATGGTGAAATAGCTGTCTCTTGCATTGGTTCCCCAAACCAATAACACACTCTGCTGTAGGGAAGGATGTTGTGAAAGGGTTGAGAAAAGATTTACAAGGACGTTGCCAGGGTTGGAGGGTTTGAGCTACAGGGAGAGGCTGAATAGGCTGGGGCTGTTTTCACTGGAGCGTCGGAGGCTGAGGGGTGACCTTATAGAGGTTTATAAAATCTGGAGGGACAGGTATGGAGTGAATAAGGGAGTCCAGAACTAGAGGGCTGAGGTTTAGGGTGAGAGGGGAAAGATTTAAAAAGGACCTAAGGGGGTGCTGCATGTATGGAATGAGCTGCCAGAGGAAGTGGTGGAGGCTGGTACAATTACAGCATTTAAAAGGCATTTGGATGGGCACATGAATGGGAAGGGTTTGGAGAGTTATGGGCCAAGTGCTGGCAAATGGGACGAGATCAGTTCAGGATATCCGATCGACATGGGTGAGTTGGACCAAAGGACCACATCCTTAAGACTCTGCGACTCAATGAGTACATTGGCAGACATCAAAAAAAAAATATTTTTTTCCTGTTCTGCTAGCGACAAGATATGGTATTGCTGAATTGCAGAGGGACTGCAGAAGGATGCTCTGTGCACCATCATAAATACCATCCAATAATCTCCAAACTTCTGACATCTGAAAGCACGCTTCTCTTTCAAAGTCGAGCTCCAGATCTACAAGGGACTGAGATGAGGAAGGACTGCTTCCCTCAAAGAATGGCAAATCTTTAGAATTCTCCACCTCAAGGGTGCAGCAGAAGCTTAGACACCTACAACTTCCAGGTCAGAGGTCAGCAAGCAGTTGCTAGGTCCTGAAGACGTCTAGGGATAGGCAGGAGCTCACTGTTAGCTTCTGAATGCCAACCAGAAAATGGTTCCCCAATCAGGAGGGAAAAAAACACAAAGCGGGAAAATGCCAACGAACTGTGGACGTCGGAAATCAACTGGCAAGAGCCACACGCAACAAATTAAAAATAGAAAATACAGGAAAACAGCACTGAGGTAGAACAGAAGCAAAAACAGATGACCCATTTAATGTGCCATACACTTATAAAGCTGGTTATCGTGTAAAAGAGTACGCGATAGAATTTAACAACCTGTGCACAAGATTGTAAACACTCAACCCTGGGGGGGATCCCTCATTCAGTGTCCCCCTTTAAACTGTTGCCTAGGTGCCGAACACAGGCAGGTCTGGTGTTAACCGGAACTCGGTTTTCAAAGAGAGCCGTGCTTTCGGGACAGATGTCAGAAACGGGCAGCACGGTGGCACAGTGGGTTAGCACTGCTGCCTCACGGTGCCAGGGACCCAGGTTCGATTCCAGCCTCAGTCGACTGACTGTGTGGAGTTTGCATGTTCTCCCCGTGTCTGCGCGGGTTTCCTCCGGGTGCTCCGGTTTCCTCCCACAGTCCAAAGATGAGCAGGTCAGGGTGGATTGGCCATGGCTAAATTGCCCGTGGTGTATAGGGATGTGTAGGCTCGGTGCATTAGTCTGGAGTAAGTGTAGAGTAGTAGGGGATGGGTCTGGGTGGGTGACTCTTACGTTCTATTATCCCATTCATTGTTTGGAATGGAATTTGAAGAGGAGACATGATACAAATGGGAATACTAAACAGGCAACCCTACTCACCGGACAAAGCTTCAGCTCCGGAATAGATGTTTTAGTCAATTGCACAGCGTTGGACAGTAGACACAAAGATAGGTAGAGGGGACAGGTGGTATTGAGGAGGCAGGGAGGCTGCAGAAGGATTCGGACAGCTGAGGAGAGTGGGCAAAGGAGTGGCAGATGGAGTACAACATGGAGGTCATGTACTTTGGTAGGAAGAATACAGGCATGGACTATTTTCTAAATAGGGGGAAACGATTCAAATCTGAAGTGCAAAGAGACTTGTGAGTTCAGGTAAACATGCAGGTTGAGTCAGTAGTTAGGAAGGCAAATGCGATGATGATTCGGAGATGCTGGTGTTGGACTGGGGTGTACAAAGTTAAAAATCACACAACACCAGGTTATAGCCCAACAGGTTTAATTGGAAGCACTAGCTTTCGGAGCGACGCTCCTTCATCAGGTGGTAGCGGAGAGCTCAATCCTAACACACTATAAATTGTGTGTGTGAGGATCGAGCCCTCCACTATCACCTGATGAAGGAGCATCGCTCCGAAAGCTAGTGCTTCCAATTAAACCTGTTGGACTATAACCTGGTGAAATGCGATGATGGCATTTATTTTTGAGAGGACTTGAATATAAAAGCAGGGGTGTGATTCTGAGGCTCTGTAAGGCTCTGCTCAGACCACATTTGGAGAATTGTGTGCAGTTTTGGGCCCCATACCTCAGGAAGGATGTACTGGCCCTGGGACGTGTTCAGAGGAGGTTTGCGAGAATGGCCCCAGGAATGAAAAGCTTAACGTATGAGGAACGTTTGAGGACTCTGGGTTTATACTCAATAGAGTTTAGAAGGATGAGGGGAGAATCTCATTGAAACGTACAGAACACTGAATGGCCTAGGCAGAGTGGATGTTGGGAAGATGTTTCCATTGGTGGGAGAGACTAGGACCTGAGGGCACAGCCTTCGAGTAAAGGGAAGACATTTTAGAACAGAGGGAGGAAGCGGGAGAATTAGGATGAGAAACTCGTCAGCATGGTTGAACAGCAGAGCAGACTCAATGGGCTGAATGGCCTAATTTCTGCTCCTATGTCTTATGATGATACATGGTAGTGTATGGAGTGGAATGGGGTTCAAATGATACCAAGATTCTTTCAATAATGAGAACCCAAACTAAGATTAAGGAACATTAAAAATTCAACTGGCTTCGGGATTTTTTGGGAAGGAAATGTGTTGAAATAGTGATTGAGTCATCCGGCACAGAAACAGACCCTCCGGCCCAGCCAGCCCATGCCGACCATAATCCCAAACTAACCTAGTCACACTTGCCTGCTCCTGGCCCATATCCCTCCTAAGCCTTTCCTGATTCAAATGTCTCCTAAACACTGTAACTGCATCCATCGCTTCCACTCAAACGTGTGGAGGCGGCACGGTGGCTCCCTGGTTAGCGCTGCTGCCTCACAGCACCAGGGGTCCCCAGGTTCGATCCCCAGCCCTCGGGGCGACTGTCTGTGTGGAGCTTGCACGTTGTCTGCGTGGGTTTCCTCCGGGTGCTCCGGTTTCCTCCCACAGTCCGAAGACGTGCAGGTCAGGGTGGATTGGCCCCATGCTAAATTAGTCAGAGGGAAATGGGTCTGGGTGGGTCAACCCTTCGGAGGGTCGGTGTGGACTGGTTGGGCTGAAGGGCCAGTTTCCACACTGCAGGGAACCTAATCTAAAACCACACTGTGTTTTTAAAAAAAAAAAAATCGCCCCTCGTGTCTTTTCTAAACCTTTCCCCTCTCACCTTAAAAATATGCCTTCAAGTTTTGAACTCCCCACCCTCGGGAAAAGATACCCGCCACTCACCTTACCTATGCTCCTCCCAATTTTATAAACCTCTGTATAAAGGTCACCTCTCGACCTCCTATGTGCTCCAGTGAAAAATGTCCCAGCCCAACCAGCTATAAGTCAAACTCTCCACTCTCGGCAACGTCCTGGTGAATCTCATTTGAACTCTCGCCTGCTTAATAATATCCCTCTTATAACTGGGCGACCTGAACTGTACAACCTCAGCATGACGTCCCAACCCCTGTGCTCAAAAGATCTGAGCAACGAAGGCAAGTGTGCTAAACACCTTCTTAACCGCCCCGTACGCATGTGAACTTCAAAGAATTATGTACCTGAACCCCTAGGTCTCTCTGTTGTACAACAGGATTCTGTTACATTGCAGGGATAAACAGCTTAATCAGCGCAGATGTGGCGTCAAATGAAATACCCTTACTGTTGAGAGTACTGTGTATGAAAAAGATTCAGATGAAGCTGGGTATAGAACACAACAAGGCAACTGTGTTCCAGAAGACAGTGGATTTACAGAATCTGGACACTGATCTTACAGTCTACATATTGCTCAGGCCTTTACAGGCCTCAGAAGGCTGGAGTTTGAAAAGAACAAAAAAAAAAGACAAATTATCTCAAAATGCCACCGGGTGAAGAGAAAGTGGCGCGGGGGGGGCTGGTGGTGTAAGAGGGCAGAAGGCAGTGAAGAGAGAAGGGGACACAAAACAAAGCGGCTGCAGGCACAAAAAACCGAAGGTCCTGGAAAAAGCCTCAGCAGTCTGGCAGCACCCATGAAGAGGAATCACGTTAACTCTGATTTCCCTTCACAGACGCTGCCAAAACTGCTGAGGCTTTTCCAGCGCCTTCAGTTTTTGTTTCTGATTTTCAGCAGTTCTTTTTTTTTATATATATAAAGCATTCACAGGTATACCTACGTATTAAATGACTAACTTAGCGACAGACTGAATTCCCCGAGCACAGATTAGTTTTGACTATCTGTCTTTTTTTTTAAAGACGCGGGATGCCCTGGAGACCATGAGAAAGGTAGGCTGGAGCCCACTAGATAAACAACGCTAGCGTGCTCGACTCCAATTGCAACATTCGAGTTAATCACTTTTCCTGTTGTGAAATATTCCCAATCTGCGCTGCGCTGAGTTATCACTAATTCCAGTTCGCGATGGAAGCAACAATGCTGTGGTAATTTAGCGCTGAAGAATGAAACAAACAGATCATTTAAATTAAACAACTCAATTAAACTGAGTCAGCTGCATTCAGGAGAGTCGACTCCTTTGTGAAGCCAAGCTCAACAGTGTGACAAGGCCCAGGTCTTCTCTCCATTGGCACATCGACCTGCACGTGTAACGTTTGGCGTGAGTGCGAGTCAGTGAGTGTGTGAGTGACAATGAGGGTCACTCTGCTTCTCTCTCTATCTCTCTGTTGCACCTTTCAGCGTGAAGCACCTTTGCAATGCTTTATATTAACAACAACACCAAACTCTACTCATTTATTTATTGCCTCTATCACAGTAACACACAGAGAGGAGCAAGGTGCAGATATTCAGTCCCTTGAGCACGCTCCACAATCAACTAATTTATGACCTGGTTAGGCCACTTTTGGAATACTGTGTTCAATTCTGGTCTCCTTCCTTTCGGAAAGATGTTGTGAAACTTGAAAGGGTTCAGAAAAGATTTACAAGGATGTTGCCAGGTTTGGAGGGTTTGAGCTACAGGGAGAGGCTGAACAGGCTGGGGCTGTTTTCCCTGGAGCATCGGAGGCTGAGGGGTGACCTTATAGAGGTTTATATAATCATGAGGGGCATGGATAGGATAAATAGGCAAAGTCTCTTCCCTGGGGTGGGGGGAGTCCAGAACTAGAGGGCAAAGATTTAAACGAGACCTAAGGGGCAACATTTTCACGCAGAGGGTGGTGTGTGTATGGAATGAGCTGCCAGAGGAAGTGGTGGAGGCCGGTACAATTGCAATATCTAAAAGGCATCTGGATGGGCATATGAATAGGAAGGGTTTGGAGGGATATGGGCTGGGTGCTGGCAGGTGGGACTAGACTAATTTAGGATATGTGGTCGGCATAGACGGGTTGGACTCAAGGGTCTGTTTCCATGCTGCACATAAGACCATAAGGCATAGCAATGGAAGTAAAGCCATTCGGTCCATCGAGTCCACTCCGCCATTCAATCATGGCTGATGGGCATTTCAACATGACTCTAACTCCAACCTATCTAACCTTTCATCATCCTGGTAAATCTATTCTGCACCTTCTCTCCTCTCTCGAACTCTATTTGCCACTGCTTTGCCCACCCAGTCAGTCAATCTTTGTGTGATCTGCAAATCCCTTGAACATAGCCCCACGTTTAATTCCAAGCCATTGAAGTACACCACCAATGCCAAGGAACCCAGCACCAAGCCTCGCAGAACCCCATTGGAAACTGACTTCCAGCCACAGAAACATCCCTCGATGGTCACCCTCCGCTTCCTGCTGCTCAGCCAATTCTGGATCCAATGGGTCACCTTATCTTCAATCCCCTCAGCTTTTACTTTCTTGACCAGTCTGCTATCAGGGGCCTTATTCTTGCTGAAGCCCACGTACAGCACAAATGCATCACCTTCATCAATGCTCCTGGTCACCTCCTCATCTCATTTGTTAAGCGCAACATTCCCTCAGCAAATCCGTGCAGACTATCCCTGATTGATCCCCATGCCTCCGATCTGTCATTCAGAATTCTTTCTTACATTTTCCCCACCATCCTGCGGCTAAACTGACTGGCCTGTAACTTCCTGATCCAACCCTTTTGTTGGATCAGCAGGCTTCTAGATATCTTTCACCTCAACTCCGACCAGAGAGGATTCGAAATTTACTGCTAGGGCCTTCCCACCCCAGACATCTTCTCTCCTGCCTCCCCACCCCAGACATCTTCTCTCCTGCCTCCCTCAACAGTTCAAAGACTAACTGACAAATTTGCATAGAATCCCTAAAGCATGGAAGCAGGCCATTCGGCCCATCGAGTTCCATATTGCCCCTTCGAAGAACATCCCATCCAGACCCAGACCCCTACCCAGTAACCCTGCATTTCCCATGGCTAACCCACCCAGCCTGCACGTTATGGGTAATCTAGCACGGCTGATCCACCCTAGCTTGCACAAGATTGGACTGTGGGAGGAAACCGGAGCACGCGGAGGAAACCCACGCAGACACAGAGGGAACGTACCAACTCCACACAGACAGTCGCCCCAAGGGTGGGATCGAGCCCGGGACCCTGGTGCCATGAGGCAGCAGCGCTAACCACTGAGTCACTGTGCCACCCCAGTGTTTAATAAAGATAGAGAAAAAAAAACAAAGTTTTCTTTTGACGAAGGTGGGCAGATCTTGAGCATGGAATTTTGTTGAAGGAGAGAGGGTGAAATAATGCACTTGTTTTAAGGTTGCCATTGATCGTTTGACTAACAACGCAGTGGGTTGTTTCAGAGTGTTGTGGACTGAATCAGCTGCTGTGGGAGAATTTGTCACAGCTCTATTCATTAAGGACGACATTAGTACAATTGAGAGAGATTACCTTCGCTCTAAAATCCAAAGGAGCTAAGGTTAAGAAATCACTGTATGAGTAGCATCAAGCTCCCTACAATAACTATTTCGTAGGCTTATTGGTCAGAGCATTGAGTATAGGATTTGGGAGGTTACGCTGCAGCTGTACAGGACATTGGTTCAGCCAAAGTGTTGGAATATTGCGTGCAATTCTGGTCTCCTTCCTATCGGAAAGATGTTGTGAAACTTGAAAGGGTTCAGAAAAGATTTACAAGGATGTTGCCAGGGTTGGAGGATTTGAGCTACAGGGAGAGGCTGAACAGGCTGGGGCTGTTTTCCTTGGAGTCTCAGAGGCTATGGGGTTTTAAGAGGTTAGAGGTTTATAAAGTCATGAGGGGCATGGATAGGATAAATAGACAAGGTCTTTCCCTGGGGTTGGGGGTGTCTGGAACTAGAGGGAATAAGTTTAGGGTGAAAAGGGAAAGATTTAAAAGAGACCTATGGGCCAACTTTTTCACGCAGAAGGTGGTACGTGTATGGAATGAGCTGCCAGAGGATGTGGTGGAGGCTGGTACAATTACAACATTTAAGGGGCATTTGGTTGGGTATATGAATAGGAGGGGTTTGGAGGGATATGGGCCGGGTGCTGGCAGGTGGGACTAGATTGGGTTGGGATATCTGGTCGGCATGGACGGGTTGGACCGAAGGGTCTGTTTCCGTGCTGTACATCTCTATGACTGTGTTACGCAAGTGATTTTACAACTGCTGGCAGTGTTCCAGAACCGTGGGAATTCTGAAAGATCACCGTTAATGCATCAACTGCATATGTAGTTTTAGTGTCTTAAAATACATGTTTGCTTGTAAAAGGAAAATCTCTGCGTTGTAATCACTCTCTCAAAGTTTAAAGTGCTCCTTTAAATCTACCTCCTTGAGCTACCCGCTGGTCGTCTAACTTAATATCTCCTGCGGCACGTATGCAAATTTCAGCCCAGAGTTCCAAAGGAGATTGTAGAGTCATTAATGGTGATCTTGCAGAAAGCACTGGAGTCAGGGAGGGTCCCTGAGGACTAGAAAATGACTAATGTGACACACCTGTTTAAGAAGGGAGGGAGGCAGAAGACGGAAAAATACAGGTTGGTTAGCCAGCCCTCAGTATTTGGTAAGATTTCAGAGTCCCTTATTAAGGGGGAGATTGAATTGGATGGTAAAATAGGGCTGAGTCAGCGCGGCTTGGTTAAGGGAAGTTGACGCCCGCCAACATTTGTTAGAATTCTTTGAGGAGGGAAACGAGCAGGTTAGACAAAGGAGAGCCAGTGGACGTGATCTACTTGGATTTCTAGAAGGCCTTTGTCAAGATGCTGCATAAGAGGCTGCTCAATCGTAACAGACCATGGAGCAAGGTATTGGCATGGATAGAGGACAGGCTGTCTGGTAGAAGGCAGAGATTGGGCATAAGAAGGCATCCTTCTCAAGATTAGATTACTTACACTGTGGAAACAGGCCCTTCGGCCCAACAAGTCCACACCGACCCTCCGAAGCGCAACCCACCCAGACCCATTCCCCTACATTTACCCCCTTCACCGAACACTATGGCCAATTCACCTGACCTGCACGTCTTTGGACTGTGGGAGGAAACCGGAGCACCCGGAGGAAACCCGCGCAGACACGGGGAGAATGTGCAAACTCCACACAGTCAGTCGCCTGAGGCGGGAATTGAACCCGGGTCTCTGGCGCTGTGAGGCAGCAGTGCTGACCACTGTGCCACCGTGCCCCCTACAAGATGGCAGCTGGTGACCAGTGGAGCTCCGCAGATCACAACTGTTCATGTCACACATTAACAATCTGGGAACTGAGGGTGTTGTTACTAGGTTTGCAGACGACACAAAGATAGGCAGAGGGACGGGTAGTGTTGAGGAGTCAGGGAGGCTGCAGGAGGACTCGGACATTGCCGAGTGTGAGGGAGCAAAGAGATGGCAGGTGGAATACAAGGTGGGAAAGAGTGCAGAGCACAGACTGTTTTCCAAACAGGCTAAAGGCTTCGGAAATCTGAAGCACAAGGGGACTTCGGCATCCTATTTCAGGATTCTCTGAAGGTTAACGTGCCGGGTTAGCTGGCAGTTAGGAAGTTAAATGCAATGTCAGCATTCATTTCCAGAGGGCTGGAATACAAATGCAGAGGTTCTTCAAGGCTCTGGTCAGACCGCAATTGGAATATCGTGAGCATTTTCAGCCCCTGTATCTCAGGAAGGATTTGCTGGCGTTGGGGCGAGGGGGGTGGGATGCAGAGGAGGTTTACAAGAATGATTCCAGGGACGAAAGGCTTGTCATAGGAGGAGCAGTTGAGGCTGGGTCTGTACGCAACAGAGTTGAGAAGGATGAGAGGGGGGGATCTGACTGAAACTTACAAGGTACTGAGAGAGCTGAATTCAGGAGACGTAGAAAAGATGTTTCCACAGGTAGGACAGACCAGGACACAAGGGCACAGCCTCAGATGTGAAGGGACGACCCTTTAGAACTGAGATAAGGAGGAATTTCTTCAGCCTGAGGGTGGGGAATCTGTGGAAATCATCGCTGCAGAGGGCTACGGAGGACAAGTCATTGAGCGTCTTTAGGACAGAGACAGACAGGTTCTCGATTAGTCAGGGGATCGAGGGTGGCAGGAGAAGGCGGCTGAGAAACGTATCGGCCATGATCGAATGGAGGAGCAGACGTGAATGGGCTGAATGGCCTAATTATGCTCCTATACCCGTGTCCTGAAATATACACAAACACATCTGCTGCTTTTGTTAACAAGTGTCTGGGACGTAGAATTATAACCTCAAAAAGTGTGGAGAGTTACTGCATCTCAAATAGACTTCAGAGGTCGTAAAGCATTTTGGGACGTTCCAAGTGCTACATAAAACCCATATTCTGACAGAGGATCAGTCGTTAGAGACAATTCCCACTACACTTGCTGCGTTAGGGTGGAGTCAAAGTTACAAGAGGGAAAGCAGAGACCACACTCCCAAATCAATGAAAAGTGAAGGAGAAGGGAAGGCTATTCCCAACACTGGGACATTGTTTGAAAAACGCTCTCCCCTTGATCTGATTCTCTTTTGGAAATCACTGATAAATCTGTTTAAGCCACCCCTTTTTCAGGGTCTGCATTCCTGATCATTAACTCAAAAATGCTCTCATCTCCCCTCTGGCACTGTTTGCCAATTAACGACAATTGTGTTCTGGCTCTTGCACAAACAATTAAAAATGTCAGCGACAGTTCAAAACACCAAAGCCTCATACATATTACAAATTAAAAGAGAAAGAGGTTTTTTTTTTCTGATTTAGTGCCAGAATTTTGCAGCCCCCAGCCAATCTACAACCTCCTCCGTTAATATATCATCGTGACCTCCACCTCTGTTCCTTTACATCAATCAGAACCCGTCATTTTGCAGATATTGAGTCGAGGAAAAGCTCAGCAGGTCAGGCAGCAT
>NC_057746.1:19482124-19485115 GCF_004010195.1 Chiloscyllium plagiosum | reverse complement strand
TGGATGGGTATATGACTAGGAAGGGTTTGGAGGGATATGGGCCAAGTGCTGGCAAATGGGACTAGATTAGGTTAGGAGATCTGGTCAGTGTGGACCGAATGGTCTGTTTCTGTGCTGTATGACTCTGATTGAAATTGCTGAACTGAAAACTGAGAAGCATTTGCATTGGGTAAAGGGGTCAAGGGTCACCTGTTAGAGCAACATGTCAAAGGTCAAGGGTGGCAAAGATTCAGAACATGCCCTACTCAAAGTGACAATTGATGTCAGATCAGTTGTTAGTTTCAAAACTGTGATTGGCAATACCTTTGGATTCCTTCGCCCAGCTGTACAAGACATTGGTTCGGCCGCATTTAGAATACTATGTACAGTTCTGGTCGCCACATTACCAAAAGGATGTGGACGCTTTGGAGAGGGCGCAGGGAAGGTTTACGAGGATGTTGCCTGGTATGGAAGGTGCTAGCTATGAAGAAATGTTGTGTAGGTTAGGTTTATTTTCACTAGAAAAAAAGGAGATTGAGGGGGGACCTGATTGAGGTTTATAAAATCATGAAGGGTATAGACAGGGTGGATTGAGATAAGCTTTTTTGCCAGGGTGAGGGGTTCAATAACGAGAGGTCACGCGTTCAAGGTGAGAGGTGGAAAGTTTAAGGGGGAATACACGCGGCAAGTACTTCACACAGAGGGTGGTGGGCATTTGGAACGGGTTGCCAGCAGAGGTGGTAGAGGCAGGCACGGTAAAGTCATTTAAGAAGCATCTGGACAGATGCATGAGTAGGTGGGGAACAGAGGGGTACAGATGCTTAGGAATTGATCGACAGGTTTATACAGTACTTTAGGATCAGCTCAGGCTTGGAGGGCTGAAGGGCCTGTTCCAGGGCTGTAAATTTTCTTTGTTCTTTGTACTTTATAGGAAGGATATTATTAAGCTTGAGAGGGTACAGAAGAGATTTACCAGGATGCTGCCGGCATGGAAGGTTTGAATTATAAGGAAAGGCTGGATAGGTTGGGACATTTTTTCATGGGAGCTTAGGAGTTTGAGAGGCAGCCTGATAAAAGTTTATAAAATCAGGAGGGGTATAAATAGAGTAAATGGTAGTTGTTTTTTACCCTGGGATGGGGGATTTCAAGAGTACGGGGCACATTTTTAAGGTGAGGGGGGAGAGATTTATAAAAAGACACGAGGGGCAAAGGACAGAGGGTGGTTCACGTGTGGAGTGAACTTCCAGAGGAAGTGGTGGATGCAGGTACAGCTACAATGTACAAGAGACATTTGGATAAGTACGTGAACAGGAAAGGTGTGGAGGGATGTGGGCCAGGAGCAGGCAGCTGGGACTAGTTTAATCTGGGATTGGGTTCGGCGTGGGCTGGTCGGACTGAAGGGTCTGCTCTTGTGCTGTATGACGCCACAGGGAGCGGGGTCTCAGACCAGCCATGATCTCATTCAGTGGCAAAACAGGTTTGAGTGCTCCAAGGGACTCACGGAAGACAACATTTTCGATAATTATCACATAAAGAGGCCATTGGGCCCATAATGCCTGTACTGGCTCATGTTTGGAAAGGATATCCCTGTGTGGAATCGCTGCTGCGATGGCCTGGTGGGATTATCGCCAGACTATTATTCTGGATATCCAGCTAATGTTCTGGGGACCCCGGTTCAAATCCCGTCAGTGCAGATGGTGGAATTTGAATTCAATAAAAATCTGGAATTCAGTGTCTAATGATGACCATGGCCGACTGTTGGAAAACTCCATCTGGTTCACTGATGCCCTTCAGGGAAGCAAATCTGCCATCCTTACCTGGTCCGGCCTACATGTGACTCCAGACCCACAGCAATGTGGTTGACTCTTAACTGCCCTCTCGGCCATTAGAGAGGGGCAATAAATACTGGGCCTATCCAGAGAACCCCATGTCCTGTGAACTAAGAAAAAAATCCACTGGGAGGGGACCCAAACCCAGCCGTGAAATCTAAAAAGGACAGAGGACTTTAATAGCTAGAGGAGAGCTGAACCAAGCCTGGTGTGGTACACAGAGGAGGGGAGTGAGGAACCTGGCATTCTTTGTGGCGTCCGAGCGCAGCATTTTCACTGCTACCATGAGGGGGTGCCCTTTGCGGATGCTGAGGGGGAAACCCAGGCTCTCCAAATCCTGAGGGCTGTCCACTTCACACAGGTGAACCTGGAGAAAGAGAGAGAGAGGACCTTGTTGGCTTCAACGCACTCATCCACCACTGACTTCTCGAAGAACCGAGCCCAGCAACATATTCTGCAATCATCTAGACATCTCTATTGGAAAGTTACAGATTCTTACAATACAAAAGGAAGACATTAGCTTTATGGTAGGAGACAGAGTGACGGTGGAGGTGTTCTTTATCGGACTGGAGGTGGTGTTTCACAGGGATCGGTACTGGGTCCACTTTTGTTTGTCATTAATACAAACGGTTTTGAGATGAGGATACAAGAGGCATGGTTAGTAAGCTTGCAGATGACACCAAAATTAGTTATTACAGTGGTCAGTGAAGAAGGTTACCTAAGATTACAAAGAGATCTTGATCAATTGGGTCTATAGGCTGAGGAGTGGCAGATTGAGTTTAATTTGCATAAATTAAGGTACTGTATTTTGGTAAAACAAACAAGGGCAGGATTATACAATGAGAGGGCTCTGGATGGTGTTGTAGAACAGAGAGGATTATACAATGAGAGGGCTCTGGATGGTGTTGTAGAACAGAGAGAGCCAGGGGTTCAGGTACACAATTCCTGGAAGTTTGTGTCACATATAGACAGGGCGGTCAAGAAGGCATTTAGCACACTTACCTTCTTTGCTTAGGCAACTGAGTACAGGAGTTGGGATGTCATATTGAGGTTGTACAAGATGTTAGTGAGGCCAAGAACTGTAATCTGTGCGGAGAGGCGGGCCACATGTACACGGCCTGCCCAAGACGAGGGGCTGCCACCTACGCACAGATGGCCGGAGGTGGCAACACGAGCTGTGGAC
>NC_057746.1:19470625-19478478 GCF_004010195.1 Chiloscyllium plagiosum | reverse complement strand
ACGTGTTGAGGGATGCACTGAAGCTTGGGGCAGCTGCCGCCAAGGCGCGGTGGGGAAAGACCACTGTGTAAAGTCTGCCTGCCTAACGAAGAACAGGGGGCCCATGCAGTCATTTGGGCTCTGCTGACGCCTCAGCTAATTATATGGGCATATGATTGATAAACGTACGACCTGTATAAAAATGATAAATTCTGATCTCTGTATGTAAATGTTTACGTATGTATGGCATGACCAACTGTACAGACCATCAAATTATTTTATGAATAAAGTAATATTTTGAAATAAAAAAAAGTGAAGCCTCTTCTGGAGCACTATATCCAGTTCCGGTCGCCCTGTTACAGGAAGGATATTATTAAGCTGGAGAGGGCTCAGAAAATAGTTCGCAGGATGTTGTTGGGAATGGAGGGTTTAAACTATAAGGAGAGGTTGGATCGACTGGGAGTCTTTTCATTGGAAGGTAGGCGATTGAAGGGTGATATTATCGAGGTTTATTAGATCATGAGGGACATAGATAAGGTGAATAGCAAAGTTCTTTTCCTTAGAGTGGGGGAATTCAAAACTAGGGGGCATATTTTTAAGGTGAGAGGATAAAGATTTAAACAGAAATGTTGAGGGGCAACATTTTTATACAGAGAGTGGTCCGTGTATGGGATGAACCTCCAGAGGAACAGGTGCAGGTAGAGTTGCATTTAAAAGACATTTGGCTAAGTCAATGATTAGGAAAGGTTTAGAGGGATATCAGCCAAATACAAGCAGCTGGGACTAGTTTGATTTGGGATAATGGTCGGCATGGACTGGTTGGACCGAAGAGTCTGTTTCCGTGCTGTTACTCACCTCCTGACTCCACCATCTCAAAGGCACAAGTCAGGAGTGCGATGGAATACTCCCCACTTGCCCTGGATGGGGGCAGCTCCAACAACACTCAAGAAGCTTGACACCATCGAGGTCAAAGCAGCCCCCACTTGATTGGCACCACATCCACAAGCATCCACTCCCTCCACCACCGATGCTCAGTAGCAGCAGTGTGTACCCACTACGAGATGCACTGCAGCAATTCACCAAAGATCCTCAGACAGCACATTCCAAACCCATGATCAATTCCATCTGGAAGGACAAGGGCAGCAGACACACGGGAACACCACCTCCTTCAAGTTCCCCTCCAGACCACTCACCATTCTGACTTGGAAATATATCGGCCGTTCCTTCACTGTCGTTGGGTCAAAATTCTGGAATCCCCTCCCTCAGGGCATTGTGGGTCAACCCACAGCAGGTGGACTGCAGTGATTCAAGATGGCAGCTCACCTTCCCCCCCCCCACCTTCTCAAGGGGTCAACTAGGGACGGGTAATAAATGCTGGGCCCAGCCAGCGATGTTCACGTACCATGGCTGAACTTAAGACAAAAAGAAAAATTCCCTGGGCTTACCTCCCCAAACTGGCCCTCCCCCAGCTTCTCTCGGAACACGAGCCGTTGCCGCGGAAACTCGCCGACAGCGATATCCTTCCCAGCCAGAGCGTCGATGGTGATGGCGGGAACAGCGTAGGTGTTATTCCCCGTGACTCCCTGCAAGTTGATGATGTCAGCCTCGGCGTAGTGCGGAACGCTGTTCGGGAATCCCGTCTGGAAGGCCACCTTGCTCAGGTCGGGCTCTGCGTACTCCCCGTTGCAGGCTGGGATCAAAAGGGCAATGGAGAAGGAGAAGGGGATAGAGTGAGGATTCTGTCTCTGGATAATCGCGTCCCCCGCGCTCCCCCCCACCCTCTCAACCTGCTGCCTCAAGGTGGAGCTGCTTCAATGCAATCCCAATGTCCACCCTGCAGAGCCTCGAGACTGTCCAGAGCTCTGCTGCTTTTCTCCTAACACGCCCATAGCCCCTCCCACCTCGTGCTGGCTGACCCCCTTGGCGAGGGAGGACAGGATTTTGAAATCCTCATCCTGGTTTCCGCCACATTCCCCTCTCCCATTGCTTTGATCTCCTTCAGGCCTCCCCCTGCGTAGAGTCATAGAGCTGTACAGCTCGGAAACAGACCCTTCAGTCCAACCCGTCCATGCCGACCAGATATTCTAATCTAACCTAGTCCCACCCGCCAGCACCCGGCCCATATCCCTCCAAACCCTTCCTATTCATATACCCATCCAGATACCTTTTAAATGTTGCAATTGTACCAGCCTCCACCACTTCCTCTGGCAGCTCAATCCATACACACACCACCCTCTGCGTGAAAATGTTACCCCGTAAGTCCCTTTTAAATCTTTCCCCTCTCAACTTAAACATATGCCCACTAGTTTTGGACTCCCCTATCCTGGGGAAAAGACCTCGACTATTCACCCTACCATGCTCCTCATGATTTTATAAACTTCTATAAAGTCACCCCTCACAGCCTCCGACAGTCCAGGGAAAACAGCCCCGGCCTCTCCCTGTAGCTCAATCCCTGGCAACATCCTTGTAAATCTTTTCTGAACCCTTTCAAGTTTCACAACATCTTTCCGATAGGAGGGAGACCAGAATTGCACACAGTACTCCAAAAGTGGCCATAGGAATGTCCTGTGCAGCCGCAAAATGACCTCCCAACTCCTGTACTCTGACCAATAAAGGAAAGCATACCAAACAACTTCAGACATAAAAATGTGAGTGAGTGCAGGAGCAGGACATCCGCTCCACCATTGGCCAATCTGATTGTGGCCTCTATTCCCACTTTCCCGCAACATGACATTCCAACTCTGACACTCAATGCTCTGGCCAATAAAGGCACGTGTACCAAACGCCTTCTTCACCACCTTGCCTACCTGCAACTCCACTTGCAAGGAGCTATGAACCTGCACCACAAAGTCTCTCTGTTCAGCAACACTCCGCAGCACCTTACCTTTAAATGATTAAGTCCCGCCCTGACTTGACTTCCCAAAATGTTACATTTATCTGGATTAAATTCCATCTGCCACTCCTCGGCAAGAAATTTGAGCTGTTCCTAACTGTGGTCTCTTGAGCGACCCCAGATTTAATCATTGGGCAGTGCACCGTGAGCTCCAAGCTCTGGCATTCCTTCCTGACACCTCCCCACCTTTGTCTCCTCCTTTCAGACGTAGCTACTGGACCAAGCTTTCAACCCTCTGATCCTGATAATCACCTCCTTCTGCAGATGGAGCCAAATCTTATTTGTTAATGTTGTGGCCTTTGGTGGTGGTGGTGGTGGCGGTGGGGGGATATGTAAATGCAAACTGCTGTTGCTATTGTTGGGAGGGAGTTACAAAAACGTAATCGTAGCCGGGGTCTGGGTAGGGTAAGAATGCACTGAAGGACTATTTTCTCTGGGTGGAAGGAATTACCAAAGGCATGTAGAGCTTTGTAGCACAATGACGTTGTCCGGCCCAGCCAAGGCTTCTCCACAACCCATCTTTACCTAAACTGGTCAACGCAGCCCCCGTCACTATCTCTGTCCCCTCCCTTGAAGGGGCATTCTCAAACCTCTAGGCTTTAGCAAGAATACAGGCCGATTTGTCCCGGCACTGAGTCAGAGCATAATGCTATTACAGTGGGACACTTGCAGAAAATGAATTTTCCACCAAATGACACAGTATTTACATGACAGTCAGAGGCCCGTTCATCCTGACAGCTGCACGCTCAGTATTTTAGGTTCCACACTATTCCCTCCTGCCGTCCCTCACCTTATCCGCACAGACTATCGGGTTTTATAACACTCATAGATAATTTGTGAACTTTGGAGCACTGAACCTAGAAACGTACATTCTATGGACTTGAAGACAAAACACAAAACGTGGGTCGACCCGTAATTGCTATTCTGTAAATTAAGGAGAACTGCATTTTGCAACTTACTGTAATTATCCGCAAACTGTAACGTTCCTAATTTTACAACACCTTTTATTACTTTGAATGTTCGTTTTATTTGTTTAGTGTCGGTCTGAGGCCGAGTTGTGAACGGCAATGACTTGATTTCTTTGCAAGGTCAGCCCCCTGGCGACCTTTCACCAAAACCAATCATCTAGCCCTCTATCGATGGGAGTTAAAAATCAGCAGGTTCCAGTCCAACAGGTTTATTTGGAAGCACTAGCTTTCGGAGCGACGCTCCTTCATCAGGTGGTTGTGGATGATAAGATCGTAGGACACAGAATTTATAGCAAAGTTCACAGTGCGATGCAACTGAAATTATATACTGAAAAAGACCTGGATTGTTTGTTAAGTCTCTCATCTTTTAGAAAGGCCATGTTGGTTTCAGCTCTTTCACGGTGGCCCAGTGGTTAGCACTGCTGCCTCACAGCACCAGGGTCCCGGGTTCAATTCCAGTCTCGGGGCGACTGACCGTGTAGAGTTTGCACATTCTCCCCGTGTCTGCGTGGGTTTCCTCCGGGTGCTCCGGTTTCCTCCCACAGTCCAAAGATGTGCAGGTTAGGGGTGAATTGGCCATGGGAAATTGCCCATAGTGTTAGGTGCATTAGTCAGAGGGAAATGGGTCTGGGTGGGTTACTCTTTGAAGGGTCGGTGTGGGCTGGTTGGGCCGAAGGGCCTGTTTCCACACTGTGGGGAACCTAATCGAAATCCCAAAACTTTCTTAAAGTTACATTCTCAAGTGAACTTGAGGGAAATGGGTCTGGGTGGGTTACTCTTTGAAGGGTCGGTGTGGACTGGTTGGGCCGAAGGGCCTGTTTCCACACTGTGGGGAACCTAATCGAAATCCCAGAACTTTCTTAAAGTTACATTCTCAAGTGAACTTTAACAATAGGTGCCATGTCGGCCCACTGAAGGTGTGAGGTGCCCTGTGTGTGATACTGTCTGTGTCCCAGTGTTCAGACTGATTCTAATCTAAAAAAGTGGATTTACAGAATCTTACATGAGTTCATGCAGTTTCTGAGCAAAATAAAGTGTAATTCTACCGATCGGGGTGACACTGTGTGGTGCTAATGTTTCTGGATGAGTGAATACACGGCAGCTTCTGGGTAGGGTTACGTCAGTTCACGCAATAAATAAATCTGGAGTGAACGGTGAATTTGGTTGCCGTGAACCTAACGGATTGTCAGAAAAGTCCATTAGATGCAGGGAATCCGCTGTCACGATCTGGTCTGGCCACTGAGCAAAGTGTCTCACTGGGAAATGGCTCAGCAAGCCTCCCACTGCCCTTGACTCCCACTTCCCCAAGGCAACGAGGGGTGGCCTTGCCGGAGAAGCTCAAGGCCCGTGAATGATAATAGTCATTAAATAAGAATAATTGCATTCTTAAAAACAGCCCTTTATTTCTTTAGCCCTCACCCCCGAATTCCACCCCTCCCCACTATAAACATCCTGGGGGTTATCATTGACCAGAAACTCATCTGGACTTACCACATAAACACAGCGGCTACAAGAGCAAGTCAGAGGCTAGTAACTCACCTCCTGACTTCCCAAAGCCTGTCCCACCATCTACAAGGCACAAGTCAGGAGGGTGATGGAATACTCCCCCCTTGCCCTGGATGGGGACAGCTCCAACAACACTCAAGAAACTTGACACCATCCAGGACAAAGCAGCCCCCGCTTGATTGGCAGCACATCCACTCCCTCCCCCACCAACGCTCAGTAGCAGCAGTGTGTACTAGCTACAAGGTGCACTGCAGCAATTCACTAAAGATCCTCAGACAGCACCTTCCAAACTCACAGCCACTCACATTTCGAAGGAAAGGGGGAGCAGATACATGGGACCATCACCCCATACAAGTTCCCCTCCAGGCCACTCACCATCCTGATTTGGAAATACATTGCTGTACCTTTGCTGTCCCCGGGTCAAAACCCTGGAATTCCCACCCTCAGGGCATTGTGGGTCAACCCACAGCAGGTGGACCGCAGCGGTTCAAGATGGCAGCTCACCCCCCCCACCTTCTCAAGGGGGCACCTAGGAACGGGCAATAAAATGCTGGGCCCAGCCAGCGAAGTGCACATCCCACAGATAAGTAAATTTTAAAAAATACCTTTCCAACTTCCCAATACCAATGGTGAAGAATAAGCTAACATAACTATGAAATGAACACTTGGTCGCTCATGCAGCATGTTCTCGAAGATGGGGGAGCTCAGAACTAGGGTCAGGACCGAGATGTCTTCACCCAGAGAATGGTGAGCATGTGGAATTCCCTACATCAGAAAGCAGTCCACGCCAAAATATTATATGATTTTAAGAAGGTGTCAAAGGATAGTGGGGAGAAGCAGGTACAGCAGCTGGATGATCAGCCACAGTCACGGTGCATGGCTTGAGGGGCTGAATGGCCTACACCTGCTCCTATTTTCACAAGGCATTCTGGGACATTTCTGAGGACAGTTAAGGGTCGACCATCTTGTTGCGGGCCTAGAGTCGCATGTCAGCCGGGCCAGGTCAGGACATTTACTTCTCTAAAGGTAACGGCGATTCTGTCACATTGCTGCCCATGTCCTCTGACATTCAGACACAGTTGGATGACTCAACAAGATGGGGTGGCTCTAGGTATCCCACCAATTTGCTCTTTTAGAGTACAGCAGGAAGAGCAAAGGAGGATTGAGAGACAGAGAGTGACAAGGCCTCACCAGGTCTCGGAATTTCAAAACAATCAAGGAAGGATAAGCAGTTAGGGACTCTTTTATTTGGAAAAGAGGTGGCCGAGGAGTGACTGGATATAGTCTGTGAGAAAATGGAAAGGTCGTGACGGGGCTTATGGGAAGACCTGAATGAAAGGCAATAAATATACAATGGTCTCTAAATATCCAACAAGAAATTCTGGACAAACAGCCTTAGCTGGAGAGCGCTACGGGCAAGAACCGTGGAGGTAAAGACAAACAAAAGGAAGGAATAGAGGGTTAGGTTGGTGGGGTGGCACAAAACTGTGTGGGCGGAGGCTTATATGGAGCAGTAACACTGATAACTGTCAGTTGGGCTGAACGGCTTGATCCCCTGCTGTAAATTCGATGCCATTTATAGGTTTTTGACACAGTGCACGCAGGTTTCCTGCTGCCACGAAGCGAAATGAAAATTAGAACAGAGAACATTGCAGCGCTTCGGCCCTCGATGTTGCGCCAACCTGTCATACCAATCTGAAGCCCGTCCAACCTACACTATTCCATGTACGTCCATATGCTTTCCAATGACGACTTAAATGCACTTAAAGTTGGCGAATCTACTACCATTGCAGGCAAAGCATTCCATACCCTTACTACTCTCTGAGTAAAGAAACTACCTCTGACATCTGTCCTATATCTATCACCCCTCAATTTAAAGCTATGCCCCCTCTTGCTTGCCGTCACCATACTTGGAAAAAGGCTCTCCCTGTCCAACCTATCTAACCCTCTGATTATCTTATATGTCTCTATTAAGTCACCTCTCAACCTTCTTCTCTCCAAACGAAAACAGCCTTAAGTCCCTCAGCCTTTCCTCGTAAGACCTTCCCTCCATACCAGGCAACATCCTAGTAAATCTCCTCTGCACCCTTTCCAAAGCTTCCACATCCTTCCTATAATGCGGTGACCAGAACTGTACACAATACTCCAAGTGCGACCGCACCAGAGTTTTGTACAGCTGTAGCATAACCTCATGGTTCCAGAACTCAATCCCTCTGCTAATAAAAGCTAAAACACTGTAAGCCTTCTTAACAACCCTGTCAACCTGGGTGGCAACTTTCAAGGATCTGTGTACCTGGACACCGAGACCTCTCAGCTTATTTACACTACCAAGAATCTTACCATTAGCCCAGTACTTTGCATTCCAGTTACTCTGACCAAAGTGAATCACCTCATACTTGTCCGCATTAAACTCCATTTGCCACCTCTCAGCCCAGCTCTGCAGCTTATCTATGTCTCTCTGTAACCTACAACATCCTTCGTCACTATCCACAACTCCACCGACCTTA
>NC_057746.1:19454171-19470126 GCF_004010195.1 Chiloscyllium plagiosum | reverse complement strand
CCTAGTCTAGTAGCCTGTATCTCAGTATTCTCCTCGACAACATTGTCGTTTTCTAGAGTGAATACTGTCAAAAAATATTCATTAAGTGCTTCTCCTATCTCCTCTGACTCCACACACAACTTCCCACTACTATCCTTGATTGGCCCTAATCTTACTCTCATCATTCTTTTATTCCTTAAATACCTATAGAAAGCCTTAGGGTTTACTCTGATCCTATCCACCAACAACTTCTCATGTCCCCTCCTGGCTCTTCTGAGCTCTCTCTTTAGGTCTTTCCTGGCTACCTTGTAACCCTCAAACGCCCTAACTGCGCCTTCACATCTCATCCTAACATAAGCAATGTTAGGACCAAGACTGGGTAAGAGTCATTGACACTAGTCCTGGAATCATCGCCTTCAGGAAGGCTGGAAAGAGAGTCGTGTTGCTAAGGTCTTTGGTCTTGACCTCATCAGGACAGAAGCAAGAATGCCACAACAGAGCGGGAAAGTGCGTGCCTGGTTGGCAGAATGACTCAGATTGGCCAAGGTGTTGCCAAATGCAAACAACAAGGCTCCCTCAGCTTCTGGCGTTTGGGCAGAAGTTGCCGTACAATCCTGAGGGCACTAACAGCTCGACCAAATTCAACAAGCAACTTTATAGAAGAAGTCAATCTCATGGCTTGGCTTGCTGCAAGTGACATACATTAGCAGGGGCCTAGACAAACTGAGCAGTTCAAGCCTTTCAGGAAGCCTAGAGTTCTTACGGTTCCCCATTGCTTTCTCCAGTCAATGACATTGCCAACCTTTTCATTCTACAGTATAAAAGTGCTGTGATCTCTTGTGATTTGCCATTCTCGTGTCTTGTCCCGATGAATGAGATGAACAAGAGACAAAAAGCTTTGGCAACGTATCGTCGTTCCCAGCAATATTCCTGAAACATTGCCAGCTCCTAGTTTCTGTACATACAGACAAAGGAGTGTTGACTGGGACAACATACACATCCTAGGACAGGTGAAACAAAGACACGCATGAAAATTCTTAGAGGCCTAGCACTCTAACCTGAACTCCATCAATAAACACACCGATTTAAATCTTACCTTCCTCCCCCTGAAAAAAAGAACCGGAAATGACATCACCCACCTCAAGAAACCAAGGCCTATAAATAGAGAGGCAGGACATACCACCAGTGCTTCACCAGAGACTCTCACTGATGACGTTACCTCATCATGGTGACGAAACGTCTGAAAACAAACCTTCCAGCTCAGCGAGCTGAATTACAGACTTAGCATCAACCTGAGCTACAGATCTTCTCAAAAATTGCTAATTGCTAGCTCCTCCCGTGATAGGTCACCTTGCCCAACAACGGTAGTTCTTTTGAATGTTGGAACCACACACCGTTTTATAGGTTATACCTCAGTAACTTCCATGGCAACAACTATTTACTGGTGGACGTCAGTAGGGAACAGCTTAAACCTATTCTACTTTCTAATGGTTGCTCCCTCCATCTCGAAGTCAACCATATGGCCACTTTCTGGTTTAGGTTTCACTCAATTCATTGGGCAAGCATCCCTGGGGATTCACGGTGGACTAATCCGGTTCAAAGCGCCCACTGCAAATCCAGTGGTGTAGAAATGGTATAGGTACAGCTCTCGCCCAACAGGTAGATGTCTTTGACACCACGTGAAACAAGATAAAGCCAGACTATATTTGATCTCATTGGAGAGAGACGGTGAAGAGGAATGAGAGCAGTGAAAGAGGTATACGCAAGTCACTGCTTCAGCTGGAAGCAGAGTGAGAGTGCAAAGGTCAGCGTGGAAAGGTATTATGGGAAGGGAAGGGCGTATGCAGCAGTGGCTTCAAAAGCAGGCCAGGGTTGCTGCAGAGGGAATGGCCCCTTTGGAATACTCAAAGAGGGGGTGGATAACATACTTTGGCAACTGGGTGCATGAGGCAGTGGGAATGCAGTGGACAACCTATTAAAAGTGGAGGCTGATGGGAAGGGAAGTGAGGCTAAGGGGAACTTCAGTGTCATTCCGGAGAGGAGGACAAGGAATGGGAAGAAAAGTGTGGCAGATACAGTCAAGATCTGTTCAAAGGAGGGTGTGGAGAGGGGGTGGGGAATGGAATTCTCAACTAGGGAGAGAAAAAAAGGCTTCTCATTAACACCAGGGTGTCATCATGAGGGCGGACATGATAGACACAGAGTTACGGAGGTAAACAGCACGGAAACAGGCCCTTCGGCCCAATTCGTCCATGGTGACCAGATTTCTGAACCGGAACGAGTCCCACCTGCCAGCACTTGGCCCATATCCCTCCAAACCCTTCCTATTCATACACCCATCCAGATGCCTTTTAAGTGTTGTAATTGAACCAGCCTCCACCACTTCCTCTCGCAGCTGGTTCCAAACACTCATCACCTCCTACGTGAAAAAGTTGCCCCTTAGGTCCATTTTACATCTTTGCCCTCTCACCTTAACCCTCTAGTTCTGGACTCCTCCACCCCAGGGAAAAGGCCATGGCTATTCATCCTATCTATGCCCCTCATGATTTTATAAACCTCGATGAGGTCACCCCTCGGCCTCCGATGCCCCAGGGAAGAAAATGGAGGAACTAAGAGAATGGAACTGAGTCCTTACAGGGGAACGAGGAATGAGCAAGCTACATAAGCAACCATCCTCACTCAAAAGCCCACTATATCCCTAAGTTGCGATGGAAGGTCAGAAACCTGACATGTTCCCTCTCTTTTCTCTCTCCACAGATACTGCCTGGCCTGCTGAGCATTTTCACTTCCTTATCTCAGGTTTCTAGGTGAAGATGAGGCCTGGACTCATCTGAGTGAACGTGACTGAACCGTTATTGAACATAAGCACCCACAGAGATGGGGATTTTCTGAAATATTTCCATCTCTCTGGTGTCCGACAGACCCAGACACCAGTTCCATCTGACCCATTGTCACTGTCACACACTTTCTTTGGAACACACTCAGTAAATACCCTTTGACTGAAGGTATAATTGACCCCTTCACCCTAGCATGTCCACCAATCAGAGCATTCTGTTTTTGGGCTGCAGCCTGGTTATTTCGAATTTTAAAAAAATTATCTTGCCACCTCAATCCTCAACTAGGTAAAACTGGACCGCTTGTAATGTTATAGAATCCTTTCAGTGTGGAAGCAGACCATTCGGCCCTTTGAGTCCACACTGACCATCTAAAGAGCATCCCACCCAGATGCATGCCCCTCCCCTATCCTTGTAGCCCTGCATTTCCCATGGCCAATCCACCTAGCCCGCAAATCCCTCAATACGGTGGCCAATTTCCCACGGCCAAACCGCCCAACCTGCACATCCGTGGACTGTAGGAAGAAACCGGAGCACCTGGAGGAAACCCACGCAGACATGAGGAGAACGTGCAAACTCCACACAGACAGTCTCACGAGGCCGGAGTTGAGCCGGAGTCCCTGGTGCCGTGGGGGCAGCAGTGCTAACCACTGAGCCACCGTGTCTAAAATATGCCAACTCACATTTGTGCGTGTCGGACTTCATTTGCCAATTGGTTGCCCAGTCTGAGAGGGGGTCACCTGTATTAGCCTCAGTACTTATGTCAATATTTGCCGCATTGATGACTCTCCCACCTCCCCCTTCCATGTCCCCTCATAACCTCAGTTTGGTGTCATCTGCAAAGTTAGAATGTGTATTTTTTGATTCCAAAGGTGAAATGATGAGTGTGCGAACAGTTAGTTGCCACTGCCTCACTGCTAGCCTCTCTTTCTAACAGTAGAGGGAACCCCAACTTACGACCTGATCTTTACTAAGACTGAAATACCACTTGGCCTTCACAGCTTTGCCAATGCTTAAGACAGATTTCACCAGCAAAAAGGCCATCAGTCGTGGCAGATTTGTAGCTGGACATTACATTCAAAGTCTGGGGATGCGACGGGATGGGATAGAACTTCAGTTTGACACCCCTCCATCCAATATCATTCTCTGTTGCTTTCAATGAAGAATAAAATTGGACTGGGTTATTGGGGTAACTTTCCCCATCCAGTCAGCATCATGATGGGTGGCGTGGTTTACAAGAGATGTCTTGATCTGTCAACATGTGATATGAATCAGAGAATCCACTCAGGGGCAGGCAGAGGCCACTTGGCTCATTGTGTCAGCACTGACCCTCCAGAGAACATTTCAGTCAGAGCCAACTCTCTCACCCTATCTCTGTAACCCTGCATTTCTCCATAGCTAATCCACCCAGCCTGCACATCCCTGGATGCTATAGAGCAATTTAGCATAGCTAGTCCACCTAACTTGCACATCTTTGGACTGTGGGAGGAAACCCACACAGACATGGGGAGAGTATGCAAACTCCACACATTGAGTCTCCCGAGAGTGGAATCGAACATGGGTCCCCAGCGCTGTAAGGCAGCAGTGCTAACCACTGAGCCACTGTGCTGCTCTATTACAAAAGTCAGATGTCAAGGGAAATATACCTCAAATGCGTGGGTCATTGCAACCTCCAACGTTTCCCCCTCCTCCCCAACGTAACTACCAGTCAACCACTGTCCTCTCCCGTGCTGGCCCTCCCCCCCCACCCTGCCCCTCACTCAAGCCCCACCCAAGCACCATCCCGACCTGGCGAGGTCCTTACCGTCAGTGTTGATTGGCTTGACCTGGTCCAAAGTGCAGCCAGGGCCTCCAATCAGGTGACGGTTTGCAGAGAGCAAAAGGTGATAGGCTGGGTTGCTTAACAGGAGAGCTGTCGGAGAGGAGGGAAGACAATAGGGCGGAGATGAACAAACTGGATGGATGAGCACAAACAACAGGATGGAGCAGCACAAAACACAGGGAGGGCCGGGGCAGGGGGAGGGAAGGATGAAGGGAAAACGACACAATGATATGGAATTCCCATGGGGGGCATTCCCCTCCCTCCTCCGCCTAACAACATTCCCCTTTCTCACAAAGCCAACTTTTCCACATCTCTCTCCCACAGGCTACGTCGGATCTATCAAGGCCTATAGCCCATCCGATGGATCTGAGGAAAGCAACTAACTGCGAGGTCGTCAGAGAATTAACAGGCCACTGAAGGTTCGGGGAATAGCTGACTCGGCTATTGATACAGAACAGCTATAGCCCCCGGATCTCTGGAGGTGTTCATGCTCCCCCAACCTTCTCTCACTCTCCCCCAGAGGCACGTGGCCTGGCCTAGCGATTGGCTCAGATCATTGACAATTTAGAAGGGTCCAGTTCATCAACGTTTCGATGTAATGTCACTGACAAGTCCAGGTTCGCTGACAAGTCCATGCAGGGTGGGAAAGAAAGCTGTGGGGACGACCAGAGAGGCCAGAAACAGATATGGACAGCGAGTTTTGAGAAGATTTGAAGCTCAGGTTGAGGTTCTGGACATATGGTTTGCTGGCTGAGCTGGAAGGTTCGGTTTCAGATGTTTCGTCACCACACTAATTAACATCATCAGTGAGCCTCCGGTGAAGCGCTGGTGTTACATCCTGCTTTCTACTTGTGTGTTTAGGCTTGACATCACCAACACAGGACATGAAATCACATCACCAACCCATGGAAATCTAAACACATAAATAGAAAGCCGGACATACACTCGTGTTTCGCCGGAGGCTCACTGATGATGTTACCTCGTACGATATCGAAACGTTGGAAAACAAACTTTCCAGCTCAGTGAGCAAACTTACATCCAGATATGGACACCTTCACCAAGTAGGGAGGCAATTAATATTGAGAAATTTGCAGCAGAGATTTGCAAACTAACTCAGTGACATATTAAATTCCCTGTTCCCTGCCCAGCCCGTACATCCAGACCCAATGACGTTTATTCCCTGAGGGAAGGCAATTTCTGACTGGATATCATAACATTGCAACATGAAGGTACTGAGTGTAACAGCGTTTGCGACATCCATCATATCATCCACTTTGCCTCCTGTGTTGTGTAATGAATGGCATCTGGATGGGTAAATATATAGGAAGGGTTTACCCAGAGATGGGCCAAATGCTGGCGAATGGGATTAGACTAATTTAGGATATCCGGTCAGCATGGATGAGTTGGACCAAAGGGTCTGTTTTCGTGCTGTATATCTCTACATGACTTACATCTAAATGACTTAGACACAGGCACAGATGGATGGATTAGTAAATTTACAGATTACACTAAAGTCGGTGGAGTAGTGGACAGTGTGGAAGAGTGTTACAGGTTGCAGGGGGACTTGGATAAACTGCAGAATTGGGCACAGAGGTGGCAAATGGAGTTCAATGCAGCTAAATGTGAGGTGATGCACTTTGGGAAGAATAACAGGAAGGCAGAGTACTGGGTCAATGGAAAGACTCTCGGTAGTGTGGATGTGCAGAGGGATCTTGGAGTCCATGTACATAGATTCCTGAAAGTTGCCACCCAGGGGATAGTGCTGTTAAGAAGGCATACGGTCTGTTAGGTTTCATTTGTAGAGGGATTGAATTCCGGAGCCGCAATATCATGCTACAACTATACAAACCGCTGGTGCGGCCACACTTGGAATAGTGGTACATTTCTGGTCCCCATATTTCGGGAAGGATGTGGAAGCATTGGAAAAGGTGCAGAGGAGATTTACCAGGATGCTGCCTGGTCTGGAGGGAAGGTCTTTTGAGGAAAGGCTGAGAGACTTGAACCTGTTCTCATTGGTAAGAAGAAGGCTGAGGGAATTTGATAGAGACATGATGATCAGAGGATTAGATAGGGTAGACAGTGAAAGTCTTTTTCCCAGGTTGATGATGTCAGCATGTACGAGGGGGCATAACTACAAATTGAGGGGTGATAGATTTAAGACAGATGTCAGAGGCAGGTTCTTTACTCAGAGAGTGGTAAGGATGTGGAATGCCCTACCTGCTAATGTAGTCAACTCAGCCACATTGGGGAGATTTAAACAGTCCTTGGATAAGCACATGGATAGTGCAGGGGGACAAGCTGAGAATAGTTCACAGGTCGGCGCAACATTGAGGGCTGAAGGGCCTGTTCTGAGTTGGAATTGTTCTATGTTCTATGACTGTATAATTAAAACATTGGCAATTGGAATATAATGTGGTGAAATATGAAGGGGAGAAAAATGTTTAGGTTTAAAATGGTGAGAAATTATTGAATATTGTTGTCCGGGGGTTAGGGTGATCTTCTACACAAATACTGTATCAGAAAGTTAACATGATGGTAAAGCCAACAAACAGGAAGTCAAAGTTAAAAATCACACAACACCAGGTTATAGTCCAACAGGTTTAATTGGAAGCACACTAGCTTCCGGAGCGACGCTCCTTCATCAGGTGATTGTGGAGGGCTCGATTGTAACACAGAATTTATAGCAAAAATTTGCAGTGTGATGTAACTGAAATTATACATTGAAAAATTGATTGTCTGTTAAGCCTTTCATCTGTTAGAATACAGTGATAGTTTCACTTCTTTCATGTGTAAATCACAAAACCCTTTTTTTAAAAGTTGCGTTCTCGGGTTAGCTATTAACAATGGCGATAGCTCGACAATATGTTGAAGGTGTTAGCCCCCTGTGTTCTCTGTCTATGACCTGATGTTTAGATTGATTCTAATCTAAAAAGTGAGATAACAGAGTTTTACATAAATTCATGCAGTTTTTGTAGTGTGAATTTGTACTTGCAGGGTTACATTGTACTTTGCTCAAAAACTGCATGCATTCTTGTAAAACTCTGTTATCTCACTTTTTAGATTAGAATCAATCTCAACATCAGGTCATAGACAGAGAACACAGGGGACTAACACCTTCAACATGTTGTCTAGCTATCACCATTGTTAACAGCGAACACGAGAATGCAACTTTAAAAAAAGGTTTTGTGATTTACACATGAAAGAAGTGAAACTATCACTGTATTCTAACAGATGAAAGGCTTAACAGACAATCAATTCTTCAATGTATAATTTCAGTTACATCACACTGCAAACGTTTGCTATAAATTCTGTGTTACGATCGAGTCTCCACAATCACCTGATGAAGGAGCGTCGCTCCGAAAGCTAGTGTGCTTCCAATTAAACCTGTTGGACTCTAACCTGGTGTTGTGTGATTTTTAACTTTGTACACCCCAGTCCAACACCGGCATCTCTAAATCAAAACAGGAAGCCAAATTGTTTCATAGGTGGAATGAACTGCCAGAGGAAGTGGTAGATGCAGGTGCAGTTACACATATTTTTGGACAGGTATGTGAATAAAAAAGGTTCAGAGAGATATGGATCTAATGCAGGCAAATCGGACTAGTTTAGTTTGGGGTTGGCAGGGACAAGTTGGACCAAAGGGTCTGTTTCCGTGGAGTATGACTCTATTTTGTGGGTGGAGTAACCCCATGGGCTTCAGTGACAGGCTGTATCAGGTGGCCAAGTTGGTTTTGAACTTATGCCCAAATTTCTCTCTCCACCCCACCCTTCCACTTGGTATCTTCTTGAGCCCAGTTGAAAAGTTGTCCATAGCCACATCAACTCTGAGGGTGGAGAATCATTACAGGTAGGAGAAAGTGAGGTCTGCAGATGCTGGAGATCAGAGCTGGAAATGTGTTGCTGGAAAAGCGCAGCAGGTCAGGCAGCATCCAGGGAACAGGAGAATCGACGTTTCGGGCATAAGCCCTTCTACAGGTATCATATCATCTCCCTGTTTTACACCCCAACAGATATTCACCGAGGTGACTTCAAATACTGGAGTGGCCACACATCAAATCAACTGATGTGATACCATCTTGATCATAGCTGAGACAGCTTCCTACCATGATGAACTCAATTCAAGAATGTTACTCAACTTTTGACTGCTTGTCAAAAGAAGTGCTTTTTGAATTACAGCCTGCTTTATTGTAAATAGCTCTTCCCCTGAATGCAATAATCTGGATTATTTACAGGCTTAGATGCACTTTTGCATTGGAGACAGTGACCGGACACACATTCGGTAATGCGCAGGGTAGATTGCTTGACAGGTCACGGAGTTTAATAAAGGATTAGCTACCTGCAGTGCGGTGTTATGAATCACAAACGGCTGGTTGCAGGTAATTAAGGAGGCAAATGGAACACTGTCCTCCATTGCGAGAGGGACGGAGTTTAAAACAGGGAGTTTATGCTGGCGCTGTATAGGGTAATGGTGAGGTCACACATGGAGTACCGTGTACAGTTTTGGTCTCCTTACTTGGGGTGGGATGTACTGGTACTGGTGGGGGGAGCACAGAAGGTTCCCAACGTTGATTCTGGAACTGAGAGGGCCCGCTTATGAGGAGAGATTGAGTAGACCGGGGCTATACACTTTGGAATTTAGAAGAATGAGGAGGGGGGTCTTATAGAAACATAAAATGATGAAGGGAATAGATAAGGCAGAAGCAGGGAGGTGGTTTCCATTGGCAGGTGAAACTAGAACTGAGGGCATAGCCTCAAAATAAGGGGAGCAGGTTTAGGACCGAGTTGAGGAGGAACCTCTTCATCTAAAGGCTTGTGAATCTGTAGAATTCCCTGCCCAGTGAAGCAGTTGAGGATACCTCATTGACTGTTTCTAAGGCAACGAACACTAAGGGGGTTAAGGGTTATGGTGAGAGGGTGGGTAAGTGGAGCTGAGACCATGAGAAGATCAGCCATGATCTTACTGAATGGTGGAGCATGCTCACAGGGCCAGATGGCCTACTCCTGCTCCTAGTTCTTGTGTTCACAAAGGTGTTTGTTTTTACAAGGAATTAAGTATTTAAGGGAATTGTAAAAGTTTTGAATGGGCTTTCGTTCACAGGTTTCAGGAGTTTATTTTAGATACAGTGAAGGCTGCAATAGAAATCACGTCTTTACTACATTTGATCGCAGTGGGGTTCCTGCGGAGCTTGCAAGACTGAGATTGTTGGATCAGGGAAGATACGTGGAGTTGAGGGGATAGGTCAGCCACAAGCTGAGTAAAAGGCAAAGCACGTTCAAGAATCTGAACTGCCTCCCCCCCTGTCGCTGAGATCTCAGGTTTGTACTGTTAAATATTCCATCCCAGAGAGAAACCCAACTTCCATTTGCTCCATGAACTCGCTTATTTTCAAATTTGCAATGCAAATGATCAAGCAGTGAAGCTGACAAAGAGAAGCAACAGGTCAAAGCATTGTTGGGATTTGACATCACAACAAAAGCAGAAAGCAGAGAAGTGAAGTTGAAAGTAGTTCCTCAGATGGGACAGAATGTGGGAAGTAGCATTCCGTCAGGATCAATGCGGGAAGAACAGTCGTTCACCACTTCCATAAACAATTTGGTCATGTAACAACAGGAAAATTCACCTCAACACAAGGTAATTGTGAGGTGGGACATCTTGGGGAGGTTGGAGCTCTGCTCCTCATCGCTGTGGCTGAATGGAGTATACGACAGGGATTTGGAAAGGGGCAGGGAGAGGGTCTCTCTGGGGCATACAACAACTCAAACTCAACAGCACAGGATAATAAAGATCAGAACGTAAGATGACCGAGTACTGTTGTTCGTTTCTGGACGCACAGAATTGAAAAGTAATTAGGTTAACTTGGTCGCATCCAGAATTAAGATGTGTATCCCCAACCTGCACTCACACGTTCCCCTGGCTGTTTGTCAGAGGTGATGTATAGGCTGTATTCAACTAGCTCACACTTGCTTAACCCAACACATCTACGATTAATGTGCAACTGGACAGCGCTTGTTAAACAGTCCCGAGTGCACGACTAGCTGACAACTGACTTAAGATAATCAGTCGAGCTGATTACAATTGTGGCTGCCAGAGACAGGAACCTGTTAGTCCCAAACATAAGGAATAAGCACCTTTCATTTTTGCATTATTCAGGAAATTGGGAAATCCTATTGCATTTTTGCAATGCCAACACCTCAGCCAATCAGAGCCAGCTCGCCAGACAAACCGTAGCCTTTTCCCCGGGAACATAAATTGTCGCGATTGTTTGAAATTTGCTCTTCTTGCATTTGTCCTGATGTTTGCAAGATGGAACGTTCTACAAAATGACTGACCTTTCCAGCAATGATAGTGCAAACCTGTCCACAAAGCTGATTGGACCACACTTAAGAGATCTGCATGCAATTCTACTCTCCAGTCGTTAAATGGAACAGAGAGGCACAACAGGAAGGTGAAAAGAGAACACCTTTATCCGGCATTCAAATATCCGAATGGCGGATTATCTGGCAAGGTTCTTGGCTAAACTATGTTATCCGGAATTTGATTAACCGAATGAAATACAGCCCCGCCCGTGCCCTTCAGATAATCGAGGTTCCTCTGTGATACTAGAATTGAGCAGTTACATTTATCAAGATTAACTGTACAGGTCTTTAAGGTTGTGAAAGAGTTTGATAGAGTAGGCGTAAAGGAATGTTTGAGCATTCAGCGAAGAACTAGAGGCCATAAATAAGAGAGTCACTTAATAAACCTAATTAGCATTTCAGGAAATACCTCTGTACCCAGCAAATGGTGCAAACGTAGACCACCGATATCAAGTAAAGTCACCAAGGTCTCACCAGACCATAGGCCTGCTCTCCACGCCTCAGGTGCGGGGCGAGAGGTTGAGATTGAGAGTCCTTCATGGTAACCTCAGCCGGTGTGGGGATTGAACCTACAATATGGGTATCACTGCGCTTCGTTAACCAACTGAGCTCAACCGACCCCTGACGACCGCCAAATATAATTTGGGGGAGAGAATGGGCCAAATAAATTTAAATGGAAGGAAGGGGAACTCCATGTTTGAGAAGCTGATCCGAGCTGGTTGCCAGTTTATTACAGCTGGGATTTGCAATCTTGTCAAATTTAATACCTTCATGCAGTCAATGATCCACGACTCATTTTAACATTAGCAGTGGATCAGAAATACACTTCGCATATCCAATACACCAACGTTCAGTCTCACTGTACCCCAATGGCCTAGAACACACACAGATTGTGAACTCAATGTCTTGTCTCATGTACTTCAAGTATTCAACGGCCTTTCAAAAACTCCTGTACAACGAGCCCACTCTGGACTGGACCTGACCCACTATTGTGTGGGTAGCATATTATCAGGGTCAGTTGAGCTTTCCATAATTAATAATTGCTTATTTCAGAACCCACCCAACCCCTGTATTGTAGTTGGGGGGAGGAGGTGTAAAACTTGGGTGTGGGCGGGGAGATGGTGAGCTGGGCACACTGCCCCATCTTATACCCACCCCGTGAATAAGCAGCCTGTAGGCGGAACCCAGCCCAAGGTTCCTGTATTCACTAGAACACACAACTAAACAAAAAAAAGCAATTCATTCATGGGATGTGGGCATCGCTGGCTGATTCCAGAGTTTACTGCACATCCCCAGTTGCCCCGAGAAGGTGGTGTTGAGCTGCAATGTCTGAATGTTACCGAATTGTCAGCTAAAGGTTGGTGAGGACCAGGGTAACCATGGAAGAGGCCTTTGCTGCTGCTCACCTCATCCTGTTTGCGCCACGCCTCCACAGCGCCTCCTGCTGGCCAGCAGCAGGATTTTCCGATGGCAGCACCACTCCCAAATACCACTTCTTAAAAATGAATTCATTCATGGGTCGTTGGCTACCTCAGCATTTATTGCCCATCCCTAATTGCCCCGAGAGGGCAGTTTGAGAGTCAACCACATTGCCTCTGGGTTTGGAGTCATGTGGGCCAGATCAGGCAAGGACAGCAGAATACCTTTCCCGAAGGGCATGGGTGAACCAAGATGGGATAATGGATTCACGGTCGTCATGACATTCTTAATTCCAGAAACTTCTCTTTGAAATTGAATTTGAATCCCACCGTCTGCCGTGGTGGGATTTGAACCTGGGTTCCCCCCCCCTCCAGAAATGGATTAACAGTCCAGCGATAACGCCACTAGGGCCATCGCCTCCCCATACCACGTGGCACAACGCCAAAGGAGGTGGCTGAGGAAGGGAAGTTGGCGCCTGGAGGTCCCAGGGTGAAAGAGTGGAGAGCTACCCCCTTCCCTTGGGATACCACCGTGCCTGACTCTGCCACCCAGCCTGATGTTGCCAGCCGGCTCAGTGCGGTGCCCATGGGGAATGCCCAGCAGTCTGGAAGCTTCCATTGGTTGGCTCTCCTGCCATGGAGGAGATGGTACTGGTGCCCTCTACTGCCCACCGGATGTGCGCTCAGGCCGGCATTCCCACTGCAGTGCCCCCCGGTGGTCAGCAGGTTTAATGTTCCTCTGCTCTCCAGCAGTGCGGGGTGAGGGGGCACGTAGAATACCGCCACCGTCTCTCTTTCTCTGCTAGCTCATGCCCACGCCCCAATGCACCCGCAAGACTCACGAGCGACCCCTTCTGCCTGTCCTCATACCCCCAGCCAATCCATGCCTGAGCCAACGCCAAGGTCCATGCTCATCCCAGGAGGAACCAGCCGACGGTCGGAATAGGGAGGGAGGGCTGGGGTGGGGCGGGGCCTAGCATTCCCTTCCTCGCCGTCTCCGAAGAGAGAGCCCGCCCATGAGCGGGGAAATTCAGGGACCGCTCAGAGACCTCCAAGCACTGGTGGCCAAGTCCCAGCAAGCCCAGAGCCCTGTCCTGACATCCCCCGCTCAGTCTCTCGCTCTCTCTCTCTCGCCTGCTCAGTCTCTCGCTCTCTCTCTCGCCTCCTGCAGGCCCTGGGTGGTGTTCGCGCTGAAGAGAGCAGCCCCTCCGAGCATCCAGCGAGAAGGCACCAATGAGGCCTTCTCCGGCACCTTTCGTCAGGGCCATGGGGCTGGCACCTCACAAGATGAGAGTCCACGTGGTGGGAGAGGGTGGGACAGCCGAAGTCTCCATGAAGGGTGGTGACTGGCACTGTAGCTGCCCTCAGTGCCTGCCGGAATTGCACTTAGCACTGCACTCCCATCGCAGTGCCTCCCCCGGTGGCCAGCAGCGAAGGGAAGGGGCCTTGATCTCCCTCCAGCCTCACCAGGAGACGGGGCAGTGCCAATGAAATGGGCAGGAGGAACAATCACCAACAGGCAGCCCTCGCACCAAAAGTCTCTCTGGACCCTCAATAATTGCCTCTGCTTCGCCTGTGACCTTCAACTTCCGCAGAAGGTGCAGCGGAAGAGGTTGGGCACATTCTGAGCCTCCTTTAGCCTGCCACCCTGACCCCATTCTGAAAGATCTCTCTTCGACTCCCTCGCGGACCGATGGCATCGCTCCTAAACGGTGGTGCGTGGAACAAATTGGAAACATGGGTGGCTCAGCACTGCTGCCTCACGGCGCCAGGGACCAGGGTTCGATCCCAGTCTCGGGCGAGTGTGCGTGAGGAATTTGCACGTTCTCCCCCGCGTCTGCGTGGGTACCCCACAGTCTAAAGTTGTGCAGGTCAGGTGGATTGCCCATAGTGCCCAGGGATGTGCGGGAAAGGGGGGGGGGGAAGCAGGTGAGCCATGGGAAATGAGGGGTTGCAGGAATGAGGTGGGCCCGCTCGTCGGGCCGAATGGCCCTTCCCCACAATATCGGAACCTGATGTCACTTTTAAAGCAGCTTGTTTTAGGGTTTAATCGCAACCGGATTGGGGTTCTGCACCGGATTAAACCAGATTAGATTACTTACATGTGGAAACAGGCCCTTCGGCCCAACAAGACCACGCCGACCCTCCGAAGAGCAACCCACCCAGACCCATTCCCCTACATTTACCCCTTCACCTCACACTACAGGCAATTTGAGCTTGGCCAATTCACCTGACTTGCACATCTTTGGATTGTGGGAGGAAACCGGAGCATCCGGAGGAAACCCACTCAGACACGGGGAGAATGCGCAAACTCCACACAGACAGTTGCCCGAGGTGGGAATTGAACCCGGGTCTCTGGTGCCGTGAGGCAGCAGTGCTAACCACTGAGCCACCGTGCCACCCTTAGTCAGCTCCGCCTCACGCGACACCCCATCTTAGGGAGCACACGCCCAAACACATCAAACCTCCTGACTGGGCCGTCCTGCTGTCCCGTGGATTTGTGGAGCACCTTCAAACAAACCCTCCTCTGCCCAGGAGTATCGTGGGCAGAACGTGGCCTCGGGTTTACATCAGGAGGTGGTCAGATGGAGATCAACTACGGAGGCGCGAGAGAAAGACTAAGGCAGGTTCGGAGGACAGTCTCAAAAAGAGGAAATCGAAATAAGGAGGTGGAGAGGAATAGGAAGGACCTCAGTGAGAGCCTGAAATAGAACTGAACCGCTAAAACAAAAACCAGACAGGAGGCCATTCAGCCCACTGATCCACTGGTCTATTCGACTACACCCCCCCCCCTCCCCAGCCTCTGACATCTGGCCTGACAGGAATCCCCTCGATCGCAGACTTGACAGTTTCAACGGATACTCCCCAACCACCCCCCCACCACCTCCGAAGGGAGAGATCCAGATTTCCACAGCCCCCATGCAGGCTCTGGGGAAGAGAGACCCAACACTTGGTTGGGAGATACCCCGTCCATTCCACACAGGCCCTGCCCCGCCCCGCCCCTGGCCCAGCCCCGAGTGGAGGGCGTTATTACTCCACAGCTGCCCACCCCACCCCACCCCGCAACCCTGCGAGAGGGCCGCGTTAACTTGTCGACACGAACGGGTTGGGGGTAACAGGGGGTGGGGGGGAGAGAATGGAGGAGGTGAGGGAAGCTCCCGTCGGAGTTTTGGCCTCCCGCTCACCTCTTCACGGAGGCGGGCCACAATAGGGACCTACGGGCGCCCCACCCTGTCCACAGTGTCCGTTTGCCAGCCCAACCCCCTGCAGCCCCTCATGTCCATTTCTCGCTCTCTCTCCCCTCCCCCCGCCCGGTGTCAGTCTCACTCTCCTCCCCCAGTGTTGGTTTCCCTCTCTCACCCCCTCTCCCCCCGCCCGGTGTCGGTCTCCCTTTCTCTCCCCCTCCCCCCCCACTTGGTGTCAGTCTCCATTTCTCTCCCTCCCCCTGCCCGGGGTGTCGGTTTCCTCTCTCTCCCTCCCCTCAGCCCGGTGTCAGTCTCCCCACCCCCGCGCCCGGTGTCGGTCTCCCTCTCTCTCCCCCCTAC
>NC_057746.1:19446759-19453492 GCF_004010195.1 Chiloscyllium plagiosum | reverse complement strand
GTGTGGCCTTACCGGAGTTGTCGGTGCCCTGCGGCAGCTCGGGCAGCTTCATCCGCAGCCGGTTGGGTTCCTGGTACTCTGGGTCGCTGGAGCCGATGCGCTCGTACAGGTTGGAGGGGGTGCCCCCCGGCGAGGGGCCGGGCTGCTGCGTGTTGTTGATGACCACGGTGTCACCGGGCACCGAGAGCCGGACGGTCAGGTCATCCTCGAGGATCCTCCGCTGCGCCTGGAGGGGGGAGGGGAGGTGGGGTTAGAAGGTAGCCGGGCGCTGTGGAAGCCCCCCCCCCCCCACCTCCCCACGCTCTCGCACCCGTCCCCACCTCCCGGAACTCTCCCCTCCCCTTGATACTCTCCTCGTCCTCCTTCCACCCCACTCCCCGCAGAAGCACGACCCTCCCTGAATACCTCCCTGATTCAGTAAACCGGAATCTGAATTGGACTACCCATGAAGACCCTGCGGTTACAAGAGCAGAATAGGAATCCTGCGGCGAGGAACTCGCTTCCTGACTCCCCGTCCCCCCCCCACCCGTCCACTCCCTGCACAACTCAGGAGTGCAATGGATACTCCCCATTTGCCTGGATGGGTGCAGCTCCCAGTCAACAGGCTTAACATCTCCCCCCGGACCAGCCCGCTCGATTGGCTCCAACGTACCTACTCCTCCATGTACCATCTGCACTCAGTTGAAAATCACACAACACCAGGTTATAGTCCAGCAGGTCTATTTGGAGGCACTAGCTTTCGGAGCGCTGCTCTGCCATCAGGTAGCTGTGGCATTGTGTGATGTTCAACCTTGTCCACCCCAGTCCGACACTGGCCCCTCCACAGCACCTGCACTGATGCACTGCAGTATCGTCCCAAACCTCCGTTTGACAACACCTTCCGTGCCCGATCATCGAGAAGGACAAATGGGAATCCCAACACTTGCAAGGCACGCACCACGCTCGCTCAGAGCAATATCTTTCCCTGTCACTGGGTCAATATCCCAGCCCTCTTTTCCTAACAGCACTGCGGATCTATCTGACCCCCCTGGACAGCAATGGCTCAAGGAAGGCAACTCATGGTCACCCTGCCAAGGACAATCAAGGTTGGCAATAAATATTGGGCCTTTGGGACCCGTCAATGATGGATTAATGAGAATAGCCTTCCTACCTCTCTGGTTTACTGTGTAACTAACAAGATTACATATAGTCAGACACATCGAGGCTGATTATTTATCTGAGTGTGGAGGCACGGTGTGATGTGTGAATATTCAAACTTTGGCCTTACGTTTAGGAGGGGATCTAGTTTCTGCTGCACTTGGAGACCCACAGTGCCTTCCCCTAGCATATTTGTGGGTCAGTATGAAACGGATATCCGCCCATGCTGAGGTTGGTCTGGCCATTCTGAATGTGAGAGACAAAAATCAGATTTTCTCCCACGCACCATCTACGGTGCCAAACTACGGAAACTTACGGTGAGTGACCCTGAGGCAAACAGAAAGCCAGTTGAAGAGTTGGGAGCTTTTTGAAAGGCAATAGCATGATAGGGTGGCTCAGTGGGTTAGCCCTGCTGCCTCACAGCGCCAGGGACCCAGGTTCGATTCCAGCCTCGGGTGACTGTCTGTGTGGAGTTTGCACATTCTCCCCATGTTTTCCTCCGGGTGCTCTGGTTTCTTCCCACAATCCAAAGATGTGCAGGCCAGTTGAATTGGGCGTGCTAAATTGCCCAAAGTGTTAGGTGCATTAGTTATGGGGAATGGGTCTGGGTGGGTTAATCTTCAGAGGACTGGTGTGGACTAGTTGGGCCGAAGGGCCTGTTTCCACACTGTAGGGAATCTAATCTAACATTCAAATGTTACTATTAGGTATAGCATTGTAATGAAGATGTATTTTTAATGTAATTATTTATCATAGTGGTTTGGCATTTAAAGGTAAATTGACCCTTGCATTGACTAGCATCGTTTAGTTGTTCACATGCATTGCAGTACTTTCCTAATTGAGAAAGCACCACGACATCGTGTGAAATGTGAAAGGATATTCTTTCCTTTCCTGTTTCTCGGCTATGGTTTCATTGTATTGTCAGATCTGGCTGTTTTGAAAAGAAAAAAGTGCTTCTGTCGGTGGACAAACTGTTCTACATCTGCGGAAGTGTCCACCTGTTCATTTGGAAGCTTTGGTTATGCAAGTCGCTGCCTGTGAATGCTTGGCTGTGTTTCAAAAGCTACACTCTGCAGACGGTCGTGAAGCCATTGAAACTTGCACCATCCTATTAAAGGTGGGCAAACATTTCTGACGCCATTCGCTTTAAAATTTGAGAGGCCTGTTCGGGGGGGGGGGGGAAGAAGCTGTTCTTGAACCTATTGGTACGTGTGTTTAAGCTTTTGCACCTTTTTAACTACCGACCGGAATCTGAATTGGACTACCCATGAAGACACTGCGGCTACAAGAGCAGGTCCGGGACTAGAAATCCCGCGGCGAGGAACTCGCTTCCTGACCTCCCCCCCCCCCCCTGTCCACGCCCTGCACAAGTCAGGAGTGAGATGGAATACTCCCCACTTGCCTGGATGGGTGTAGTTCAAAACAACACTCAAGAAGCTCAACATCCCCAACGGCATGAGATTGGAAGAGATTATAACTGGAGGCGGGTGGGACGGGTCTTTGATGATGCTGGCTGCCTTCCTGAGGCAATGGGAAGTGTAGATGGAGCCCATGGATTGAAGGTTGGTTTGGGTGATGGACCGGGCTGGGTTGACAACTCTCTGTAGTTTTTTTTCCGGTCCTGGGCAGAGCAGTTGCCGCACCAAGCCGGGACGCACCCAGGTAGGATGCTTTCTGTGGTGCATCCGTGAAAGTTGGTGAGAGTCCCCTACTCCTGGACTCACTCACTAGGGGGAACAGCCTTCCCAAGTCCACACGGCTGAGACCATTCAGGATCTTACACACTAATAGCAAAACACATCCCACTTTTCTGAGCTCAACAGGGAAGAAACCAGCCTAATCTTTCCTAATAAGAACAACTTCCAGGTAGCGATGTTGTAAAAATCCTTCCAGCTGTTTCCAATACATTTGTTTCCTCGTCATCTAATGAGACCGGAGCTGCACATTTTTCAAGAACTGGCCTCAACAATGTCCTGAAGCATAACATCCTTTCCTTAAATTCCCACTGCCGGCATTCCATTAGCCGTCTTTATCCCCTCACTTGCTGGACCTGCACACTTGCATTTTGCTCGTCATGAACTGGATCCCTTGCAATTCAGCAATCATTCACCTCTTAAGTAATACTCTGTTGTTTTAATCTTCCTTCCACAGTGAAGTGCACCTCATTTCCCCAAAACCGTGCTCCATCTGCCCGATGTGTACCCACTCGCTAACTTACCAGTAACAGTCTGCCTTCCCGTTACAAATGTACTCTCCAGCGTCTCTGACAGTTGCTCCCCACATCCCGAGTCCACTGTCGGAAATCGTAAAGCACTGAGCTCGAAGCATTCCGTTAAACCCAATTTCTCTGCGTATGCCCAGTCAAGCTCTTGCTTAATGTTGGAGAGTTTTGACCCAAGCCTTCTCCTTCTAGTTCAGAGGAAGGGTCACTGAAACGTTAACTCTGATTTCTCTTCACAGACCTGCTGAGCTTTTCCAGCAACTTCTGTTAGATGGACAGCACAGAAACAGACCCTTCGGTCCAACCCGTCCTTGCCGACCTGACACCCCATATAAATCTCGTCCCGTTTGCCAGCACTTGGCCCATGTCTCTCCAAACCCTTCCTATTCATGTACCCATCCAGATGCCTTTTAAATGTTGCGATTGTACCAGCCTCCACCACTTCCTCTGGCAGCTCATTTCATACACGCACCACCCTCTGAGTGATAAAGTTGCCCCTCAGGTCTCTTTTAAATCTCCCCCCTCTCACCTTAAACCTATGCCCTGTCAGTTCTGCCATCAATCCAGTTTTGCAGATTTTCCATTGCCTTGAGAGGCTGTAAAATGTTCGCCGCACTTTCCACGGTGCGGCCTACAAGGTTTAGAGCGACGCACCAAGCCTGTCCCGGGCCCCTCCCCTCCCCCGCCCACCGAGACCTACCTTGCCAAGAATCTTCTTCCAGTACTGCCTCCAGAGGATGATGAAGATGACAATGAGCAGGAGGAGGATGATGGCCACTAGGCAGCCGATCAAGATGGCCGTGTTGCTGCTGTCAGCCTTGGGCACGGGCCGCCCAGCGTTCGGGGACAGGTAGACGGATGATTCGAGATCTGAGAGGGAGGAGAGAGGGAGCGTGTCAAGATCCGCCATGAGAAGGGAAAATAGAAGCCTGATGGAGGGTTAACGTTCTGGCCGGCCCGTGCTTCAGACTTGAAAGCTAACTCGGGCACCGGCACAGTGACTCAGTGGTTAGCACTGTTGCCTCACGGCGCCAGGGAACCCGGGTTCGATCCCACCATCGGGCGACCGTCTGTGTGGAGTTTACACATTCTCCCACGTCTCTGCGTGGGTTTCCTCCGGGTGCTCCGGTTTCCTCCCACAGTCCAAAGATGTGCAGGTTAGGGTGGATTGGCCAGGCTAAATTGCCCCATAGTGTTCAGGGTTGTGCAGTTTGGGTGGTGGTGGGGGGGGGTGTTAGTCATGGGAAATGCAGAGTTGCAAGGAGAGGAGTTGGATGCTGTCCGGAGGGTTGGTGCGGACTCAAAGGGCCGAATGGCCTGGTTCCACACTGTGGGGATCCTACATTCGCCATGTCAGCAGCTCTAAGATTGGAGTGCTGCCTGCCCTCTGGTTACAACCGCTCCTTGAACGTGGAGAGGACACCGCGTGGTGGGCACAGTCTCACCTACGACCTGGGCGGCTGTAGCCACAACGTTACCTAGGTTACTGACGGTTGCTGTGATACCTCCCGCGAGGTCGTAATTGCCGGTTGATGCCTCCAGGGGAGGGACGAGTGTTTCTCTCTGGCGCGGAGCGGGGCCTCGCGGATGTAGGCCCGGAATGCCGGGCGTGGTGTGGTCAACCCCTAGAAAGGACAGAGACGTGTGAGTAACGGTGAAAGCCAATGTACTGAACAACAGCTGAAAGGAACACCCCCTCGCCTCATTTGACTTCCGTGGACATTTCCAATCACCTCCTGGCGGCCTCTTTCACATGGGCATTGCTGGCTGGGCCCAGCATTTATTACCCGTCCCTAGTTTCCCCCTTGAGAAGGTGGGGGTGAGCTGCCATCTTGAACCGCTGCAGTCCACCTGCTGTGGGTTGACCTTGAAGGAGGGATTTTGAGGATTTGCTCCCAGCGACAGTGAAGGAACGGGGATATATTTCCAAGTCAGGGTGGTGAGTGGCTCAGAGGGGACCTTGCAGGGGCCGGTGTCCCCATGTATCTGCTGCCCTTGTCCTTCCAGATGAAAGTGGTTGTGGGTTTGTCTGAGGATCTTTGGTGAGTTGCTGCAGTGCGCCTTGTAGATGGTACACACTGCTGCTACTGAGCGTCGGTGGTAGGTGGAGTGGATGTTTGTGGATGTGGTGCCAATCAAGGGGGAGGGGGGGCTGCTTTGTCCTGGATGGTGTCGAGCTTCTTGAGTGTTGCTGAAACAACCTGAAAGTCTAACGCCCGAGGCACTATTGTGAATGAAACCAGAGAGAAAAACATAGTAAGAGTGTTCAAATAAGTTATATTCTTTGAACGCATTTGTTACTAAACACTAAGGTGAGGAAGGGGGATAAAAACATCTGTTGGTACAACACCCTCTAGGCCCTCCCCTCGACACTAGGACAGTCCAATCAAGGAAAGAAGGGTCTATTTGCTTTCCAGCTGGCTGGGACATTGACGTGCCGTGATGGTACACGTGTTGATTGACCAATAGTGTGGGAGTATGTGGCTGAAATGTAGAAACCAAGAAATGCAGAGGCCATTCAGCCCTTTGAGCCTGGTCGGCCAATGAACTCGATCTAATCATCCAACTCAGTCCCCTGTTCCTGCTTCCTCCTGTTATCCTCCGAAAGCTTTCGTCCTCAGAGCCGTGTCTAACTCCCTCTTAGTAACACTCAATGTCTTTAGCCTCAACCACGTTGTGTCAGACATTGGAGACTTCCGCATGGATTATTCTGGGACAGATTTGGCGGCGCCCCTCTATAAGTAGCAACAATGAGCACACTGTCACTCCCATGGAACTAGCTGAGTTGTATTGGGCATCACTCTCACTTCTAGACAACTTCCAATTGAGAAAAGAAAGCTCTAAGGTTTGTGTAGCTTCTGGTTTGGTGGCAAAGAGATGTCCCTGGTTGGTAATTCTGTCTGCTCCCCTCCCTCTTCCGTTTCCCTTGTTTCTCCAGATAAGGTATGGGCAGTGAGATAGGCTTCCTCAACATTTCGGGGAGTCTGCAGGGAAACTGCTACAATTATTGGCATGTGTATCTGTGTGTGTTTGCGTTTGCGTGTGTCTGTGTGCGTGTGCGCATGCGTCTGTGTGTGTGCACATGCGTGTGTGCATGTGCAAGTCTGTGTTTGTCTGTGTGCGCGTGTCTGCGTGAATGTGCATGTGTGTCTGCGTGCACATCTTTGTGTCTGTGTGCATGTGTCTGTGTGCGTGTGCCTGTGTGCATGTATGTCTCTGTGTGTGTGTGTGTCTGTGTATGTGTGAGAGAGAGACTGTGTGTGTCTATGTGTGAGAGAGAGAGTGTGTGTCTGTATGTGTGTGAGAGAGTGTGTGTGAGAGAGTGTGTGTGAGAGAGAGTGTGTGTGAGAGAGAGTGTGTGAGAGAGTGTGTGTG